>NC_081410.1:488689607-489033774 GCF_030272615.1 Cryptomeria japonica | reverse complement strand
TAGAATAAAACTTACATAAATTATTGAAAAAATATGATCATTCATAGAAAAACTAAAATTTATGTTTATATTTAAAAGTAATAAATAAAATATTTTTGAAGCAAAATAAAATTATATGAATTAACTTTTACTAGAAAAAAATGTTCTATCTTTTGTATTATTATGTCAAGAGGTGTTCTATTGTGGCAAAGTAGCATGAGAGTGACATATTGTGACAAAAAATTAGAAAACAAAAGATATCTAATAGATAACACATAGGGGACTGAGCCCTATAGTGTAGCACTCTAACTTTGTGTCTCCCTAAATCTTATGTGGATATTTAAAATCACTCTTAGTTTTGTACAGTTGCTTACTTGTTGAGTCTCCTACTTACATAATTTGGTGTTGAGTCCACATAGTCAAATATGATACATTAGCATGGATTTTTGCTTACTTGTTGAGTCCCCTACTTACATAATTTGGTCTTGAGTCCACATAGTTAAATATGATACATTAGCATGGATTTTTGCTGAGATGTTCAAAATGGTCCCAAAAAAAAGAAAGACCTATAGTTATGTACTAAGTCATTTTTATTGGTGCATTGATGTGGCATCACATAATTGATTGCTTTTTAAGATTTACTAAGATAATTTTTGGGATAAGTATTGACATGAAACTTTGTGTGCTTCACTAAAGGGCTAATTGTGTCCAACTATCATTCCCACTATTGAACCCCACTCTACTATGGGCTCCTCTCCCCTATTTTTGCAAAAAACTATACCTACAAAGATAAAAATAGAAGTTAAGTATATATGTAAAATAACTTTTCAAATAAAAAATAAATAAACAATGTAATTAAACTAAATATTGACTATTTTTTCTAATTTGGGAGGAAATCTTTTAATTGGAGTTATGAATTGGTGAGGTCATAAATGGAAACATTCATCCTTAGCATGAACACTCGACAATAACACCCCAATAAGAATTTGAATTTTAGTGACAAGAAGTACTATGCCACAATTTAACCATTATAATATACCACTACTGACTTTTATTGATATCACACTAATGAATCTTTCAAAAATTTCATAACATATAAACAAATTATTATAATCTCAATCAAGGGGCAACAAGAAATTAAACATTTGTCTATGTTGAAATGAGTTGATGATTTATTGTGTGGTAGATGACTCTTTCCATGAAAACTTGAAAATCCAAAAGTTCCTTTGAGGGATCAAATCTTGCTTAGTTCAAGGCTCTAACATCATGAGGGCTGAAGCTGGGATTGTGCTTCGAATGAATTTGGTGGAATGGATACCTCTCAATACTTGACTATTAGCTGAAGAAGTTTCAACCTATAGACTCGGGCCTTTGTATTGAATGACAAAAACTACTCTTTGAAAAACACTTTTATGAAAGAACGGTTGTAAAATGTTGGAATCTTTCTTTCCTCAATTTAACGTTAAACTTTTAACTTTATATCAACCATTTTTCAAGCATCATAAGATGCTCAAGTAAAAGATAAAGCTCGAATATTATGATTAAGGTGATGAGTGACGTGGGCTATAAAAAGGATAGACAAACATGAGAGAAAGTGAGCATAGCAAATTATAAACAAAATTCATCACGTTCACCTTTACATACGAAATTGACAACTCGTACAAACGAATATTTCTCTACGTGGTAATATTTCTATAATTAGATGGGAAGGGAACTTTCTTTGCTGGCATCGACCATAACTCTAAATAAAAATATTAGTGGGGACATGGACACGTGGACAGTGGCACACAAAATGTCTACTATCATCCAGCTTAACTATTCTATTGCACGTTAAAAAAATGTTTCTATCATGACTTCGAATCGCCACGAACACTGTTGAAGCCTACAAATTATATCTTTAACTAATTTTAAAAGACTGTTTACATGCAACTATCATATTGTGTTTATCTTCGCTGCACACGCAATACAAATCTCAAAGGCAAGATTGTGTTTATGTTACTTTTTCACTAAAGCGAGTTTTTCAATAGACTCCCCAACAAAAACTGCAAGATAGCTATCTAGAACTAAAAAATCATTTAACAAAAGATATAATAAGAAACTATAGTCATTCCGTCCCACAATATGTATTTATTGATCTCTCCGTAAAAAGTTAACTAGCTGGTTAATTTATATAAAGAAAGCTGAAAAGGCTAAAACGAGTTCGCTTTAGTGAAAGTGCAAGTGCAGGTATCCTTGTTTATATAAAGTATAGCCATGTGTCCCGTCGGTAGTGCGATTGAATTGGAATTGGAGGGTAAATTAAATGAATGGCTTACGCTACGCTTTTTGACATTTGATGAATACCTAACGGCCTTTATATCTCCTTTATCTTGGTGCGTTCGACTCTCTTTACTTGGGGTACACCGTACACGCCTTCCATTCGACGACTTCATTTCTTATTGTTATTAAACAAATCTTGTCTCAAAATGGCTAGGCAAGCTCACCTTAATTTCATAATATAAATCTTGTCTTATGCAGGGGCAACCCAACATCGCCATATTCTATAGATATTTTAAGACGATTTCAAATAGGTAGATGTGAGTACTAAGGTTACAAATGAGCAGAATTGTGTGGACGTTAGTATTTTTTATTTGTGAAAAGCTAACTCAATTGATTTTGGAAAGGGCAATATAAAGGATGCCAGTAAGGAAATAACATGGAACCTTGGGAACTGAGGACAAATACTAATCATATTCTTTAAAGAGAAGATATTATGTGGGCTAATTTAAATAAGTGTAATCTATTATTAAGTTAGATAATGAAGTGACATATCTAGTATTAAATGAGTGTATTAGGCATATTTAGTGTTATGATTAATGATGGATAAATATTATTTTTGTAAATATCAACATAATGTATACTTTGTTCTTATTTCGATCATAAAATAAACATTATTCATTGCGCTACAATATTTTGAAAGTTTTGGGGGAACTCTCATTCAATAGATCACATTTGAGAAAAAATTCAAGTGTAATAAAATATCAAAAGTAGCATACTCTTGTACTAGGTTTTAGGTCATGAATCAATCCCTATCTATCTCAATCTTGCTCTTGTATTACACAAACCTGTAAACATTCGGTACCGATTCATCTCTATTTTTACACCCATTGATATTAATTTCCATATATTTGTTCCCTACCTTGAGATTACAACCTTATCCTTAAACATCGTTTGTGTGTGGCTTGAGATTGATCTGGGTTAATCTAAAGGAGTATAAGAATGATCCCTAAACCCCAAACCTTCAAATTTAAATTTAAATTTCACATAGTTACTTTCAATTAGTTGTAATGAACCGATTTAACACACATTCTATACAACATGTTACTATGTCATGGTATTATGCACTTCAATTCATATAATGCATCATTAAAGTACACTTCAATTCTAAAGAGTACTAAAGGAATCAAATCTACATCATAATTGCATAGGCCAATAACATGTCTATGAATTTTGTCCTTCATTTTTTTAATTTTCATTAATTCAATCATACAAGGTCTTTAACCTAAGAGAGCAAATTTAGTTGTCAATTTAGCAAGTTACTTAATGCTTGATGTCACGAAACAAATTTAGACTAGTAATTTTTGTTGATGTTGTAGCGACAGGAGATATCTTTCTCCTAACTGTTGTCACGTCCCTTATTAATATTTTAATTATTCATTATGATCGTTGTCAGCAATTTATCTCTTATCTACTATTATGTTTTGCTAACCTAATCGTTGGTTTACTGAATACGTTTTCTTCACTTAGTAACCGATTGTTAAGTGTTCTTAATTCTATGTGATTAAGTTAATATGCTGATCAGGTTGCTAAGCGGATCACAACCTTTGGTCAATGGTCATGTTCCTAATCGAATGGAAAGTCATGTTATTTCATGGACATTGACTTATATCCATATATATCCGTCAATTGGGTCTATGAAGAAAAATAAGATATAACAGCGCAAATATTATAGCCAAGTGCAAAACAGAGAGTGTGGATAATATGCAACAATGCTTATAACTGAGAGTGCATAAATTTACAATCTCTGTGTAGTTCGTGATTATAACAGAGAGTGCGTGGATAATCCCAATGTAGTTCGTGATATACACTTCAAGGAAGATAAAAATTACGATATATATATGTTGTGTGAATAGTATATTGTGTGCAATATATATCCTGTGTGCTATATACATATATATACGTATATTCACTGTGAAGATAATACTGTGCTCATTAGCTTCATCTATGAGAAATTACAGACCTGAATACAATATCATAATTGATATCTTTAGTGATAGGAGATATATATTCAGACATAATTTTGTTTTATAGTAGTAATATCAGAGATATAGCTCTATAGATCTCTGCAATTTTCAATTTTGATCCATAGATTAACATGGTATCAGAGCGGATTTAAGAAAAGGTTTGATCAAACTTATTTTAAGCAGCCAAGTAAACATTTCTCTAGGGTAGATCGTGAAGGCATAGTATTGTAGATCTAAGGTTGCAAATTATTTCAGACCTAAGGGCAAAAATTTGAAGGAGAATTTGTACGGAAAAAAAATGGTGAACAATGTTAAAGTAAAAGATAGGTTTGATGGAACCTCAAATTTCAACTCTTTGAAACTCAGGGTACTCATTACATTAGAGGAATGATCTTCTTGATTTTGTGAAACGTGATATGCTCAAACCTTCCGCTGGTACTGAGAAAATCCAGTGGAAGAAGAATGGCACAAAAGCTAGGAAGATCTTGATAGACTCTGTGATGAATCACCTAGTACTGATAATCTCCAAGTTGAAGTCAGGGAAAGAAATGTTTGATACTCTAAAAAGAATGTATGAGATCAACAACACCAACATAGCCCTTGCTTTGAGACAACAACTTCACCATGTAAAAATGGATAAAGAAGATTTAGTCATCTCATTCTTTATGAAGATTGCTGATTTCAGAGATCAGTTGAACACTATTGGGGACATAATTGTAGACAAAGATCTTGTTATGTTGGCACTAAATGGTCTTCCCCAATCTTGGGATCCCTTCATCCAAAGCATCAGTGGGAGATCTAAGTTGCCCAAGTTTCATCGTCTTTGAGTTGATTGTATTCAAGAAGAGTCCAGGTTGGCAGCAAGAGGAATTGGGCGAAACCATCATGATATAGAAAATCAAGTTCTTGCTACACACACTTCTAGAGAAAGAGACAAAAGAAGAAAAAGGAATAGAGATAGAGAATCAGATTCTACCCCAGATCTAAAGAAGAAGAAGGATTTCTCTCACATTTAGTGTTTCAGGTGTGACAAGTATGGCCAATTTACTCAAGATTGCAAATTAAGACCTACACAACTTGGTTCTATTGTGGAAATTTCCATGGGAACATCTCAAAAGGAGCCAAGCTCTAAATTTAATTCAAAAGTTTTCTTATTCTAAAACCAATTAGTTTCTTCGAAGAGGAGGAATTAACATTCAGAGGAGTCTGACAAACCAACAAAGATAAATTTGGATGAGAAGGTCGGGAGGTTGATACTAGTACTTGAAGCCCTTGTTGAGAGGGAGGCTTAGCATCAGTGATTTGTGTTATCTTTTATTAATGCATTTTATTCTGAGACGAAAAAATTTGAGGTGAAAGCCCTTGTTAATGGATTTTTCTCTGAGATGGAGAAATTTGAGGTGAAAGCCCTTGTCCATCTCTGTGATAGAGAGGTGGTTTTTTCCACCCTCTTGGAGTAACCATGGTGGATGTCATGTTGAGTGACTCCATGACAACATCACGCTAAGAGAACAACATCACGCTGAGAGGCTCCATGATGATTCTCTTGTACTTGTGTTTATCCACCCTTTGGGAGTAACCATGGTGGATGTCATGTTGAGTGACTCCATGATGGCATCACGTTGAGTGACTCCGTGATGGACACTTGCACACATATTCCTTTCCATACATGAGAGTAGCCATGGTGGACATCACGCTAAGTGATTCTGTGATCAACTATTTTCCACAAATGGGAGTAGTCATTGTGGATGTCATGTTGAGAGACTCCATGACCTATATATATGGAAAGATACATCCCTAGCTAAGAGGGAGTGTTGATGTTGTAGAGACAAGAGATATCTTTCTCGTAATCACTATCACATCCCTTCTTAACATTTTTATTATTCATTATGATCATTGTCAACAATTTTTCTCTTATTTAACTATTATGTTTTGTTAACCTAATTGGTATTTTATTGAATACATTTTCTTCACTTAGTAACCAATTGTTAAGTGTTCTTAATTCTATGTGATTAAGTTAATATGCTGATCAGGTTGCTAAGTGGATCACAACCTTTGGTAAATGATCATGTTACTAATTGAATGGAAAATCATGTCAGTTCATTGACATTTACTTGCATCCATATATATCTGTCGATCAGGTCTATGAAGAAAAATAAGATATAACAACGCAAATATTATAGCCAAGTGCAAAACAAAGAGTGCATGGATAATATACAATGATGCTTATAACTGAGAGTGCCTAAATATACAATCTCTGTGTAGTTCGTGATTATATCTAAGAGTGTGTGGATAAGCCTAGTGTAGTTTGTGATATACAATTCAAGGAAGATAAAAGCTATGATATATATATATATATATATGTTGTGTGAATAATATATTGTGTGCAATATATATCTTGTGAGAATAAAATATTATAATTGATATCTTCAGTGATAGGAGATATATATTCAGATAATATTTTGTTTTAGAGCAATAATAACAGAGATGTAGCTCTATATCTACAATTTTCAATTTTGATCCATAAATTAACAATTTTTACTTTATATTAATATGCTAGACATTGATAGATGATGACATTTTATATTATGATGCTAATAATGTGATTGGCGACATTATTTTAATGAAACAATGCTATGCTATTGATGACATTTTTAAATGCAATGTTATTAATATGATGAATTATTATGGAATAATGATGATTTGACAATTTTGTCGAGTGTAAGGTGGATGCAAGGTCAATCGTCGAAGATGGACAAATGACTAAGCAGGAGTTTTCTAGTTTGTTGGCAGTTACTCACAGAATGTGAACCTGTACACACATTAATAAATAATAATTAAATAGAATAATTACATTAAGTATTTAAACCAAATTAAAAGATTGAAAAGTTTAAAAATAAATAAACTAAATATAATATTAAATTAAATTAAATTTGAATTAAGATTTTCGAAAAAAAACAATATTAAATTTAAATTAAACATGTTAAAATTAACACTTGAGTTATCAAATTTGTAATGTCAATTTAATCTATTGTAACTTCGTGTCAACTCTCAACCTGCATCAAATTGTGAGGGATAACTCAGTCCTCCCCATAATTTTTTTCTCTGACTAATCAAATTCAGTTCTCCTCACTTCACTCATGTTTTATCAATCTAGACCCATATTTCATGGATCGAATTGCGCAGCCAGGAGAGTTTTTAAACCAGTTGAGAAATCATTTGTAAGGGACACACAGAAGCAAGATTAGAATTCGACATGTTAGAATTTGGGGGGTGGGGAATTGCTGAAATGTGAAATCTATTTATTTGGAAAGCACAGGCTATAGTGGAAAATCGATGAATTTGGGGGCTCCGTACATAGCGCACCCATCTTCATCTCTCTCTACAATCTCTTCTAGCCAGAATAAGGCGATTTAGGGAAGATTGACTTCCAGCTAGGAGACTATATTTTTTCTTTATCCACACCACCTCCCTCTCTGCTATTCGTACGATCTGTGAAGGGGCGATTTTGAGAAGATCGGTCTACTCATATCACGAACTCTCCTCCCCTCCCTTCCACGTTGGATTGTAAGGTAAGTTTTGCTTTTAGTTTGCTGTTATCACCTCCTTTTCCACTTTCTTTTTCTGCACAATTTATAAGGTTCGAACTGCTCTGTTGCTACCGTGCTGCGTGGATCGATATGAAAAGTTTATTATGCTAACTTTTACATTTGTGGTTGTGCATCTTGCAAATCGCTCCCCACCATCTTCTCATTATCTTTCCTACGCCTGAGTCATTTGCCTTTTAATTTCATGCCTTGCTGAATATTATACCTGGCTCAGTCGATTTTTAAAAGGGAACTTGTTTGTTTTGGTCTATTTATATTTTGATTGGCAAATTAGTAATAACCTCTAAACTATCTCATTTTCAGGTTAATATCATTGTTCGCTAAATATAAACCAATATATAGATTTATATAGGATGTGTTAAATTAATTATTTCAGTTATATAAAATCTTTAAATTTTGAAGAGAAATAATAAACTTGAAATATTACCTTATTAAATAACAAATTATCTGGGAGGGGTGATTTTATCTATCTATGATGAATGTAAATTTGGAAAGATGTGTTTGTTCATGGGATAAAATAGGGAAGGGTTTTTTCACCTACCCCAATAGGGTTAATTGGCCAATAATTAAATCAATTTCACTCCCTCCCATAATGCATGTAGATAAGTTCAATAGTTTGGTTGTTATATATTACATTCATGCACAGGTTCTATTCTTGACAGTTGGTTCCAACTTGCTAGGGAACTTCATTGTGAGGGATGGGAGCTCATCATGAGCACCAAGAAGCGTAATCTTCATTTGGTTGGGTGGAGAAAACGTCTGGGTAATATGTGCATCTTCCAGATTTGCAGATGAAGGTGAGTCCGATGGCAATGGATACAATACATCCAGAGACAGAGATTCAGTGCAACGTCCTATGGACTAATCTATAATGTAATGTATGCAATTTGTAAAATTTACCAATGTGGTCTCATGATCAAGCTATGTAAGCTATGTAAAAGTCCTATGAGGTCTACTATTAGAGAAGTGATAGGAAGTCGCTATGTATATGAAACTAATAGATAACAAGGAAAACACCAACCCACTAACCTTCTAACATGTGTCAATCATGTGCATGTCTCATTGCTTATGCATTTCATTGATGAATTGTCCTTTACTTCTTTTTTGAATGCATGATTTAATTAATGCTAACTTAGGTTTGATAGATTCTTATGCACATTAAACTTAGTATGTATTAATTGTTAAATAATCAGTCATTTGAAGTTCTTCATTTTTTTAAGCTATTTTTTCTTTTCTTTTGTTATCTTATCTTATTTATACTAACTACAAGTTGCAACATTTACTTGATAAAATATTTCCTATATAACATATAGTCCTCATTTTACGCAACTACATTCCTCATATATGAATGTTAGTACATAAGTTTTGTTAAGATATGGTTACTCATGTTAACTTTAATTCATAATAATAGTATTCATGGTGTTATGAATGTTAATCTTTAGTTAGTCTAAGGTTAGGAGTAGCGGGTCCTTACACTTTCTTTAGATACCATCTTATAAATATAGATGCCATGAAGAAAAACATGTGAAGATCTTCTAGCACACTTTTTGTTAGATTAGTTTTTCATGACTCAAATGAATTCTACAGATATGATCAAGACTATAACAAGGGCTCAAAATTGACTTACATTATTTTATGGGGTTGTCTAGACTCATTAGACTAAGGCAATTTATTTTCTAATAAAATAAATTAATTTGGAACAATAACATCAACAATTAGTGTTCCTTCTTTGGTTTGTGTTGTGGCCACCTTTTGATAGTATGCCTCCCGAATTAGGTGCTCCTCTCCTGGTGTGTTGTCTTTAGTTAAAGCTTCAAAGATGGTTTACCCTTCCCTCTATCCAAATTTGGTGTGTATTAATAATGAGGTTACTTGAAAGATTGTCCAAAGAAGGAAGAAAGGTCTTGTAAAACATGTATCACTAGATCCCATGCAGAATTCAAGGGTGGGTGATTAGTTAGGCTAAAGTTTGGTATTGTTTAGTTTTTTAATTGAAGTTTACTCCTAATAACTTTATTGGAGTTATGTTATAGTCTAACCTTTGAGTGCTATTAAATTTTTCTTATATAAGATTCTAAATCTTTTCTTTATCTGATTTTATCTCACTTTGTAAAAAAATTGACACCCTTCAAAAACCATGTTTTATAAATAAAAAAATATTTATCCATCATTAATCATAAAACTAAATACACTTAATACACTCATTTTAGTTTACTACTTGATATTTCATTCTACTATGATTACATTTATTTAATTAACCTAAATAATGTTCTCTTTCAAAAGCATGATTAGTATTTCTGCTCAATTCCCAGGGTTCCATGTTGTTTCCTCACTGTCATCCTTTACAATGCCCTTTTCAAAATGAATCGAGTTAGCTTACACAAATAAAAAAATAGTAACGTCCACACAATTCTGCTGCTTTGTAACCTTACTACTCACATCGACTCATTTGAAGCCGTAATATAATATCCATGGAATATGGAGATGTTGGGTTGCCCATGCATAAGACAAGATGACAAGATTTATATTATGAAATTAAGGTGAGCTTGCCTAGCCATTTTGAGACAAGATTTGTTTAATAACAATTAAATGAGAATTAAAAAAGAAGTCGTCCAATGGAAGGCATGTACTGTGTACGCGTGTAACGCGGCAAAGATAAAAGAATATGTAAAGCCCATCAAATGTCAAAAAGCGCAAGCAATTAATCTAATTTACCCTACAATTTAATCGCACTAGACTTGTCGCCTGCCGACGGGACACTTTATATAAAGAAATATACCTGCACTTGCACTTGCACTTGCACTTTCACTAAAGGGAACTTGTTTTAGCCTTTTCAGCTTTCCAAATAAATTAACCAGCAGTTACCTCTTTAAACAAAATTTTTGGATAGATCAATAAGTGGGAATAACATAATGTTTTTTTAGTTCTAGACAGCTATCTTGCAGTTTTTTTTTTTTTGTGGGGGGGTCTATTGAAAAACTCGCTTTAGTGAAAAAGTGACATAAACACAATCTTGCCCTTTAGATTTGTATTGCGCGTGCAGTAAAGATAAAACACGATATGAAAGTTGTATACGCGCAATCTTTGTTATCTGTTTAAATTAGTAAAGATTTAATTTGTAGGCTTCAACAGTGTTCGTGGCGATTCGAAATCATAAGAGAAACTTATTATTAACGTGCAATATAATAATTAATTTAGATGATTGCAGACATATTGTGTGCCACCGTCCACGTGTCCATGTTCCCACTAATATTTTTATTTTGAGTGATGGTCGATGCCAGTAAACAAAGTTCCCTTCACATATAATTTTGGAAATATTACCACGTAGAGAAATATTCGTTTGTACGTGTTGTCAATTTCGTATGTAAACGTGAATGTGATGAATTGTGTTTATTCCAATTTGCTATGCTCACTTTCGTCAGATGTTTTTGTTTATCCTTTTATCCTTTCTGTACCCCACGTCATTTATCGCGTTAATTATAATAATGATGGCTTTGTCTATAATATATTTACACAGAACTATATTCGAGCTTTATCTTTTACTTTTACTTTTACTTTTACTTGAGCATATTATGATGCTTGAGAAATGATTGATTTAAAGTTAGGAGTTTAATGATAAATTGGGAAAAGAAAGATCCCAACATTCTACAACGTTCCTTTACGAAACTGCTTTTCATTTTACCTTGCTGGTTTTATTATTATTAAAAATTATTGGGGCGTGAAAGAAACGGAATATAATTTATCACTATACTTCAAACATATGTTTAAATTTACGGAGAATATCTTAAATGCATGAGAAAACAATTAAAGGTTAAGGGTGTGAATTACAATAATTTTGGTAAAGTTAAGTTGGATGTAAAGTTGAATAATATTCTCTCGAATAAAAGGAACTGTTGGGTTTCTGAATTTTTTGGAAAGAGTCGTCCACTATACATAATAAATCGTCAACACATTTCAACATAGACGAGTGCTCAATTTCTTTTGCCTCACATTTCAAATTATAATAATATTTGCTGAGGTTTTGAAAATTTTGAAAGATTAATTAGTATGATATCCATAATTGTTGATAGTCGTATAGTATGATAGTTAAATTGTGACATGGTGGTTCTTGTTACTAAAATTCAAATTCTTGTTGGGGCGTTATCATCATAATAAATTTTATTATATTCTTTTTTTTTTTGAAAAGTTATTTTACTTGCATATGCAACTTTTAATTTTATTTTTCAATAAAACATCTCATTTCTGTGATAATTCTTTTGTTTTTTAAGTTTATTTTTTTGTTAAAATAGGAGAGAGGAGCCCATAGTGGAGCAGGGTTCTTTTGTTTTTTTAGTTTATTTTTTTGTTAAAATAGGAGAGAGGAGCCCATAGTGGAGCAGGGTCTGGGGATCATAGTTGGGCACAATTAGCCCTTTAGTGGATTACACAAAGTGTCATGTCAATACTTATCCTCAAAAAGATTTCGATAAGTCTAAAAAAGAAATCAATTATGTGATGCCACATCAACACACCAATAATCATGACTTAGTGCACAACTATGAGTGTTACTTTTATTTGAGACCATTTTGGACACCTTAACAAAAAAGCATGCCAATGTGGCATCATATTTAACCATGTGAACTCAAAAGAATTTTTTTAAAGTAGGGTACTTGACAAGTAAGTAGTTGTACAAAATTGAGAGTGATTTGAAATATCAACATAAAATTTTAAAAGGCACAAAGTTAGAGTGCTCCACTATAAGACCCTCTCCCTTATGTATTACCTATCTTTTAATTTTTTGAATTATTGTCACAACATGCCACTCATTCTTTTTTGCCACTATAGAAAATCTTTTAACATAATAACAGAAAAAGGTACCGCTTTTTTTTCTGATAAAAGTTAATTCTTTACTTTTATTTTACATCAAAAATATTTTATTTATTACTTTCAAATGTAGACATAAATTTTAATGGTCATATTTTACCTATAATGCATGTATTTTTTCTATTCTACTATTAAAACAGATACCTTTCATAATAATTTTTTTATTTGTAGTTTGTGGATTTTTTTATTTAATATTCATTTTTTAAGCATATAAAAAAATATTTACTTACAAGTTACTTTTACTTTACTATATTTTAAAAAAAATGTTGTCTTTGTTTTATTTTACTTTAAAACTTGTTCACTCTTTTACCGTGAACTAACTTACTGTTTTTATACATTTAAATATTTTATTAACAATACCCCTAATTCCATTAATCAACATAAAAAAATTATGCTTATATGTTGTTGGATTGGCCTAGACTACCCCTAAAGTCTATTTTAATTATAATAACAAATTAAAAAGCATTCATTGTGTCGACCACTACACCGACACCTCAGGAAAGTTAAAAATAGGCTGACTGATGTCTACCTAGCTAATATCTGTCATCAGGATATTGTTTTTAGTGGACAGAATAACTGCCACCGGATTTATATAAAGTTACAGGCAGGAAAAACATAAAATCCGATTTTTAGCTGTCTAAAATCTGTTAAGGTGACAAAGTTAGATCGTAAGTCAGAAGAGTGTTTCTACAATTCGCAGGTACAAGAGGGAAAAGGAAAAAGGCAACTTACAGAGATGCGCAGAGAAAGAGGGAGAGAGAGAAAAGAATGGGGACCAATACTAATCTCATTTTCCTTGAACAGTTCTCTTATTCTTATTTAAGATTTTTAAAGTTTTTAATTATTTTTGTACATGGTTAATTAATAATTGAAGAGCATGACAACAATGAAAGCATCCATTATAGGATTAGCCTTGAGACAGTCAGAATTAAAAAATGTCAATCGCTGGTTATGTTCTACATACTGTTCCCAAATGTATCGACAGGATTTATTCCAATTGCCTGCCTATTAAGAACTGAACAGAGTTGTTTTCCAATACAAAATTCAGACGCATATACTCGCCACACTATCTCATGTATCGTTGCATTCGGAATTCACATTCCCATTAGGAATCTGAAATTCATCAAAATGATCTGCATAGTCTCGAAAAAAGTCACAAACCATGAGTTTGCAGAGACAAGAGAAAGGAGAGTGAATATTGAAGAAACATCACTGCTTGAGTCTGTAAGAGAGCGTAGGAGTCATGATAGAAGAAGCTTGAGCTGGGTAATGAGAGGGAGTGCAATTATAGTTGCTTTTCTAATTCTGGGGGGCTTCATAAAATTGTTGAGCTACGTGAAGGAGTCCCATCAGTCTTGTGTGTCCGATGAGAATGAGCTTTCCTACTTCCATCGCTGGTTTGTTAACGCAGGAAGCAATCTCACCATTGCCACACATCTCAAGGAGCTCACACGTACTGTGCATGTAGCAGGCACGCCCCAGGACATGCAAACTGCTACGTACGTACAAAATTTCTTTCAAAAGTATGGGCTTTCAGCACACTCAGTCGATTACAAGGTTCTGTTGTCTTTTCCAGTATCTAGATCTCTTTCCTTGTTTTCACCCAGCACAGGAGTAAAGCATGAGCTGTGTCTGGATAGTGGGCATTACAACAAATCAGTAATGCCGCCGTTCCATGCTTGGTCACCGTCGGGAACTCTAGTCGGCGAGATGGTATATGTCAATTATGGAGGAGAAAAAGATTACAGAATGCTTGCGAAGATGGGAGTGAATGTAAGCGGGGCCATTGCTATTGCCAGATATGGTGATATCTACAGAGGGACTGTCGTGAGAACTGCTGCTAAATTTGGTGCAATTGCGGCTATTATGTACAGCGATCCCCAGCAATTCGGTGGAAATGGAACAAAAGGGTTTTTCCCCAAGAGCAAATGGTTGCCGCTAGATGGAGTCCAATTTGGAACTGTGATGCAGGGAATGGGCGATCCTTCTACTCCTGGATGGCCCAGTACCGAGAATAGTGAAAGAGTTTTAGACATTTCTGACAGATTTCCAAGCATACCGTCCGTGCCAATCTCTGCAAATGAAGCTCAGCAAATTCTCATGTCACTTTCTGGACCAGCTGTTCCTGCTGCTTGGCGAGGATCTTTAGATTTTCATGGCGTGGGGAGAGGGCCTGGGATAGTCAACTTCACCTATGTGGTATATCATTAGTCTTCATTGAATTGATCTAAATCCTAACACATATGGTTTGCGCTGCAATTTCATGTTTAACAAGTGTATTAATGCTTAATGCTATGAGGTTTCCACATTCCGTACTGTATTTTCTTGTTTTTTCCTAAATTTGATTATGTATGTATTTTCTTGATAAAAAATATATACTAAAATCAAGAAAATTAACAAATGTAATTTCATTTATGCTTCTCTATAATCATCAAACTGAAATAGATTCTGGTCACAAGAGTCATACTTAACTTAACTCTCTCTTGCAGCAGTAGTGGCTTCCCTGTACTTCTAATTGAATATAGCAGTGGAGTTTCTAATATTGCATATTTATGTAGTTCTTCGTTGCTTTATGCTTTATACTTAGTAGAATACCTAGAATCAACTTCTATGTCAGAAGTTAGCTAAAGAACTTTCCCCATATTTTTTTCTGCAAGGATAACAATCGTTATGAATATAGTATACAAGCCATTTTCTTTCATTCTGACCGGATGCACTGCCCACTTTTTTTCACAGGAGAATCAGACAATGTCTACCATTCGAAACGTGCTTGCTGTGATACGGGGCTCAGAAGAACCGGACAGGTATTTCATTGTTTTTATGGCAGATTAATCAATATTATTCTTCCTTTCTGCAACAACAAATAGTTAATAGTAGTACATGATAATGGTGGTACATGGGCAGGTATGTCATTCTTGGAAATCATCGTGACGCTTGGACATACGGAGCTGTGGATCCCAATAGTGGTACAGCTGCTCTGTTGGAGGTAAGTTATTTAATCATAGTATTGGGTCACATTCAGCTATTCATTATCTTTTTATTAAGAATTATAATTTTTTCTAGGATGGATTATTGAATGTGATCTAAAATGTATACAATTGATTTTAAAACTAATCATTAGATGTATCTAAAGATTGATTTTAAAATCAATTATGTATGTTTTTTAAATTGATGTTTCTATCATCAGAATGTGATTGGAAAGATTGATTCAAAAAGCTGCATACACAATTATTTATTTTTATATCTATAATTATTATGTATAAATATTCTGTTCATACAAGTATCAACATGAGACGAATACACACAACAATGAGATTAACACTAGTTCCTTTCAAACAACTACAATAGAAACCACCTTAAGGAAATCAAGAGTTACAATTTAGAAATCCACTTATTTAAAAACCACCCTCATACTAGAAACTAACTATTAAATCTAAGAAATTACAACCTGGAATTCCATATTTGGATGCCTCTTTAGAATTTAAACTTAGATCTAAAATTTCATATATAAATGTCTTTTTGAAATTTAGACTTTGAATCTAAAATTCAATGCTTCAATTAATTAAACTCAACACTTTGAACTTAAAGAATAAATTTAAGAAAAAATCTTTCCGATACTAACCTAGCAAACTGATGGGTTCTTTTTGTCTGCTATATAATGATTTGCAAAGCTGGCTAGAAAGTTTGGTGCTCTACTTGGCATGGGATGGCAGCCACGGCGAACTATTATTCTGTGCAGTTGGGATGCAGAAGAGTATGGAATGGTACGGTTTCTTGGTTTTTTTCAAGATATCTATTATAATGTATGAAGGAAATTGTTTCTGGATTCATTTGTATCATTTTTTTTATATCTATATTTTAGATCACACTTCATGATAAAAAAACTTGATATCATTAACCTAGATAATGTTTCCTGTGGATAGTACAGTCATCACTGACCAAATTTCTCTGAGTTCTGTTGCTTATGAGAGTAGGTATATTTTTTTTTGGCAGATAGGATCAACGGAGTGGGTTGAGGAGAATTTAGGCAACTTGGGTGCAAAAGCAGTGGCGTACCTGAACGTGGATTGTGCTGTTCAAGGGTCTGGATTCTTCGCAAGTGCTACGCCACAGCTTGACGATCTTCTCATACAAGTTACGAAACAGGTAAGTACATACAAAAAAGCCCTTTAGTGGAATTCGTTCACTACATGATTTTCATACAATTAATATTAACGTACAAGCTAAATTTCATTTCCCATTCTATAAACAAGAATTTCCGTAGTTTTGATACGAATAAGATGTTTGTGCCGCTGAATCCAAATGGCAGCTTTCATGATTAAAGATCATTCTATTAAAATAAATAGAAGAATTCTGAATGTTTTGAGGATAAGACGTAACTAATGATAATGAAGAAATAAAAAAGTAAAGTGGAGTTGAAGGGTAAGGGATTGGTTTGTCTTCCATAAAACTTCTTGGATTTCTTTTATATATTTTAGGTCTGTTCTTGTCGGATTGTTTAACTCTGTGCACCCTTCAAATTATTGACATGTGAGATGTCATTTAAAATGGAGATATTCAATTAAATTTATGGGCACACCAAATACAATAATTTACAAAACTTAAAGGATGCTGACACGTAGTACTCCAATGGCATCCATAATTATGAATGTTTGTGAGACAACTACTTTTTACCTTATAAACGGGCTTTTTTTTTTGGTAGAATTTTGAAGGAAAAATAATGTGTCCTTGGGTATAGTTTAGGTTAGTTAATTAAGTACAATTAAAATAGATTAATTGATTAAAAGTAGAGTATTTTAATTGATTAAAAGTAGAGTTGTTTTTTAGATTAATTATAAGGGTTTTATAAATGCATATTACTTTTATTATAATTGTGAATTGAAGGAAATTGAAAATTAGATGTAACATGCATCAATAAAAGATATAAATTACATTCTAACTTTTCAAAAATTTTATTATGAGATTTCAATGTCATATATTCTAATTATTATTATTTCTAATAATTACTTATCATTAGCCTTG
This sequence comes from Cryptomeria japonica, assembly GCF_030272615.1. Lineage (NCBI taxonomy): Eukaryota > Viridiplantae > Streptophyta > Pinopsida > Cupressales > Cupressaceae > Cryptomeria > Cryptomeria japonica. The sequence goes on along the minus strand of NC_081410.1, from coordinate 489,016,019 downwards.
AACATCCTCTTCCTTCTCAATCTCCAAAGAAGCAAAGGCAAAAGGCAAATAATGATTTGATCAAGTGAACATTATATACCACATTCATCTTTTAGAGATAATATAGTAGGAAATCTAGAATTTCAAATTCTATAGGCAACAAGTATCTTCAACATCAAAAGCTCCTTGCCTATATTCTTATCCTTTGGACAAGATGTCATCTAAAACCTAGAGCTTTGTTTTGTTTTGTTTTTTTTTAAATATTTTTTGTATCCACCTTACTTGAAACAATGATGCCTTACCCTTATCTTAAAACACCATATTTTTCTTACTGATGGGGGACAAGAGGGTGGGGATGAAGGTGAAGCCTTGAGTATCTCCTAATCTAACATTTTCAAATTGGAACACCATTTTCCTTACAAAAGGAGGCTACATGTTTGAAATTATTAGAATTGTCTTAAAAAGAAAAAACCTCTTTTACTGCGGGTGGGGGTATGGGTGAAGCCTTGGTTATTTTTAAAGCTAAATTTTTAAAATCTAATCACTATTTTCTTGACAAAATGAAAACTACATGTTAAGAATAATTAGACTTGTCAAAAGAGGAAGAAGCCTATTCTAAAAAAATGCAAGAAGAAAAGTACATACATTTTACACCATGTAGCTTGTTTGGATAATTTATACTTGCCTACCTTACACTAAGATAGAATAAACCCTAACTAAAATATTTTCTACAATAAAATGACACATTTTTATAGTCTCACTTTCTTCCAAATCCCATTCTTCACTTTTGAATAAAATTTTATCTTTATATTCATTTTCCTAAATCTAAATCTAAATCTACTGAAATCCTAGCCATGAACATAATTATTCATTTGTAGATCTAAAGCCAAAAATTTCTTAAGATATTACTAACATCTTTAAACCATACATACAACTCCAACTACAATAGTAATTATGGTTGCCTAATCCATATATACATAACTAAAAAACATACTATCATTAAGTTAAATCCAAAAAACCTTGGCTTTATCAATAACACATTTTTAATCCTAATATCTTGACTCATTTGCTAAAATCTTTGAGCTTTAACTATATTTCGATCATTCATTTTTAATTATCTCTCAAAGATTTAGAAATTCTAAGCACACAAATTAACTAAAGTTAGCCAAAAAGAACTAAAATTATAAACTAAACCATGCATTGATAATTTATCATATTCAAAAACATCTTTTATCAATAAAATACTCACCTATTTAAGGAGTGATATTCTAACATTACATTTGATATATGTGTGTGTGTGTGTGAACACATGTATATGCATGTATGTATTTATTTCATGGAATCAAGTAAAAATCCATTTTAAAGAATTATATTAAAACAAAAATTATGCATTGTATCTTATGCTATTAAATCTAAAATATATTATTGATTAAATGAGTTAATAGATGATTCTAAACATAAATTTATATTATGAAATAATGGATTGATGTTGAATACCTTCTACTAATCATGGAGATAGATGCAACATCATTTAATTATAAGATAATGAAAATGAATAAAAGTTTGAATATTTATATGATGTATATATAAATATTTAAATATCATATAACTAAAAAATGGCTTCAATCTAATAAAATATGAATACACATGAATCAAGAAATATTATATGGATGAACATTATGAAATAGATCTAGAGTAAAAAGAATATGATTTTTCAAAAAAAACATTGATAAAGAAACAATGAAGATTTAAACGTAAAGATAATTCATAATTAATCCTACTATAGCTATTAAACCATGAGATAATGAATTGCAATTATAATAAACACGATAAAGAGAGGAACAAAATTCAAAAACTACTTAATGATAAAAATATAAAAGGGTGATAAATAATGTAAGGAAAGCTAATGGTATGGTTCCACATTAATAGGAGAGTGGATGTTTTCAATTAACTTTTAATATGTTCAACATATTCTTAATTTAGTTTAAACATTTAAAATAGAGGGAAAAAAATAGGAAAATGTTTAAAAAATGAGAAACTTGAGGTAACACTTATTATGTACACATATAAATAAATATTAATATTTGAATTATAAATGGATAACCAAAATATTTAATGAGTGAATAAAATTGAAATAAACATAAAAAAGGAGGGAATGAGTGTTAACATTTAAAAAAATGGTAAGGAATAGAATATTTATGAAAAAAAAGAAGACAAAATAAGATGTGAAATGTGGATGGAAATTGTTATGAGAATTAATATGACACAAAGATAGAAGTTCTATGGAGAATAATAAATTTGTAAAGATAATAGAAAATTCTTATTTAGTTTAAAATTAATTTAAGATTAAAAAACTAAATAAGAAGGAAAACATAAAATAAAAAAGGTAAAAAATATATGTTTCATATTGGAGAAGTTAAAGAAAGTGTTGAGTTAAGAGAATTGAATTAAGATTAATCTAAAAAAGAATATAACATGAATTTATACTTAACTACCTTGCCTAAAAGAACTTATGTAAAAAAATTAATAACCTTAATAATATATCTAAATGATATTAAAATAATTCTATCATTTATCTCTTGGTAGTTTTTTTTCTATGATAAAACAATTCATTGATAATTAAAACATGTTCTATAATTTTTAAACAATCATGTATTCTATCTTACAATGTATAAATGAATGTAATTTACTTTTCATATTTTCAATATATTGAAATAAACATTATAAAAAAGAGTGTATTAGTAATCATTTGTAATTCTCAGATAAAAGATCCTGATTCAACTTATAAGAATGTGTACGATTCATGGATTGCATCAAGAAATCAAATAAAAGTAAAGGTGAGTATGTTGATATTTTCATTACTTATATTATTTTTATGATATATTTTTTATTTTAATAACAACCATGTTAAAAGGATTATATTTCTCTTTGTATTAAAAATTTATCTAACAACTATTATGTTACTATTGTAGATTAATAGATTGGGTGGAGGTGGATCTGACTTTGTAGCATTTCTACAACATGTTGGAGTGCCTTCAATTGACATGTATTTTGGTGAATGTATGAATAATACAATTTACTTGTTTAAAATATGACAAATCCAAACATATTTGTCATAAACTATATTGGATCTAGTATAATTCTTAAAGTTTAAGAATGCAATTTTTCCACATTAGTTATCTTCCTATTTATTAATTTTATTTTAATTTTTTAGGTGGCTATGATTTTTAATTTATATTTATATCTATATGTATTACTAATTAAGATATAAATTCTATTTTATCTAGCTTATCCAGTTTACCACACAATATATGATAGTTTCACTTGGATGGAAAAGTTTGGAGATCCATATTTTCATAGGCATGTTGCAGGTTAGTATACTTAGTTAAATTTTTCTAATCATAATATTAATACATACATATTCTAAAAACTATTGTTCTTCATCATATTGCAGTTTCTGCTATATGGGGGCTTCTTGCTCTTCGCCTTTCTGATGAGTGCATTCTTCCATTCAATTATCTTACATATGTTAATGAGTTGCAGGTATAATAAGTCTAGCATATTTTAGTACTATGACAAGTTAAATATCATATTATTTTATTGGTGCAATTTTATATAAGTTAATATTTCTTTCAAAAATCTAGAAAAGATTCATGTAACTAGTTTATAAATTTTACATGTATGTCTAATTTTGACTAAAGCAAATTTTGGATAGAGGTACACAAATACAATAAAACAAAGAATTGAGAATTTTAAGGGAATGACTATAAAAGGAATCACTTTAGCTATAAAGGATTTCACCAATGCTGCAAAACATGCTGCACAAGAAGCAAAGGTAAGTTCAAATTATAATTACTTACTCTAGTAATTGATTTAATATAAAAATTTGAATTTTTTTTACATAAATGAAATCTTGTATACAATAGTCATGTATTTAAAGCTATAAAATAATAATTTTATATTTTGTATTAGATCTATAAATTATTAATGGGCATTCATAAATGCATTCTTATAGTTTTAATGATAAAAGAAATAAAGTATTGTTTATTGAATTAGTTTGGAGCCATCAAAGTAAAAGTAAGATTTTCTACACACACAATTTATATTCTATTTTTCATATATTCTTTTTTTTTTAACATAATTATAATCAAGTTTTTTTCTTAGGTCTTGAAAGAGGGTAACAAGGGAGGCTACAAATTGATTCTAAGGAGAAGGGATTTCAATGATCGTTTAATACTTACTGAACGATCCTTTTTAGATTCAAAAGGTCTCAAGGGAAGGACATGGTTCAAACATTTAGTAAGTATGCATAGTACAATTCATCTATTTTTTTTTTTCTTTCTATTAAATTTCACTATTAATAAAGAGTATCCTAATTAATGTCACAATTTGTGTATGATGTTTTAATTTGATTTTTAGTTCTATTAAATTTCACTATTAATAAAGAGTATTCTAATTAGTGTCACAATTTGTGTATGATGTTTTAATTTTATTTTTAGGTATATGCTCCATCTCAATATAATGAATACCATTCTGCTTCATTTCCTGGGGTAGTCGATGCCATGGAAAGTAAAATAAATTCAAATAAGAAAGAAGAAGAGGTGCAACATGAGATATGGAGAGTTTCTAGAAGAATAACTGAAGCTGCAATTACTTTAGATGGAAAGTTGACTTAATATTATAATGCAATAAGATAAAATTGCAAGTCATTCCTTAAGTTTTTAATAGTATCTTCATTAGATTACTTTTTAATTATTTTCAATATAAGGTTAATTTTGCTATTATAAAATCAAATAAGTTCTAAAATATCTTGAGAGAAAGAGTCACAAGTGATACTACCAATAATATAATCTTAAAAGGAAATATTTTAACTAAGTATTTTTTTATTTTTTATCTAATCTCAACATCTATATATAAATATCAAATATATTTGATTTATTTGAGAAAATATTATGGTGGAGCTTCTATTTGAAGCTTCAAATAAACTTATTTTTAGGGGAAATTGTTGGATTTAATTTAGTCTAACACAAGATGACAGTTATAAGAAATATATTTTAAGCATATATTATAAATAATAAAAAGGGGCCTGACAGCAATAAAGGATATTTGATCGTAAGTTCTTTTGTTTAGTTTACATTTAAGAATGGCCTCACAATGTTTTATTATATCATTTTACACTAGTTTTGTATTAATTTATAACTTAATAGTATCTTAATTATTCAATGTTGGAAATAATAATATGAGAAGATACAATGTGATGTGTTTGTTGTAGTTTTATATTATCACTATGATAAAATATAATTTTATCACATTTTTTTATGAGAAAGCAATTCAAAATAATCATTTCAATCATTTGACTCAATCCATTATTTTTTCTTTTGAATTTAGGCACATCAATTCATGAGATTATTTATTTGTCTTAAAGATAAAGGAATGTCCTCTAACGCTTAGTTTACATGGAATAAGATAATATGTAAATCCATTTTCCTTCAAGTGATTATTATATAAGAAAAAAGAATAATTAAGTTAGCTTAGATAATGTATAAGAACATTTTAAATACTTATTATGAAAACTCAAATATTTTGTAAGAATATTAAGATGATATTCAAAGAAAAATAATTAGTTTGAGTGTAAATCTAAGTTTACTTTTGATTTTCCTATTAAAAAAAAAAAAAAATAGAAATAATAAGTAGAAAGAAAGGCAAAGGGGAAAGAAACATTTTTTTCTTTATTTTTTTTATTAAATTTATTTTGTTGTACATTTTTTTGAATTATTAATAGTTAACAATTATTCAAAACATCACATCATTGTAGTCTGTGTATTAGCTAAAACTATACCACTCATGAACTACTAGACCATGTAGGGTAAGAAAAGATATGGAAAAAAGTTACTTTACTTTTAGGATTGGTCATGCAAGCCCTATATGCTATGATAATAGATTGCGTATACAACAAAGTATTTTTTATTATAATAATTTAATAAACTAGGTATAGTAGACATTAGAGTAATAAGAATCTACAAATAATATATAATAGAGTAAATTTGATCATACTAAACATCAGCCAAGTATAATATTTCTTAACCAAAATTAATGCATACGTTGTAGAATTATGTTATATGTGCTTATTGATGTCAAATCCCATGGTCCAGATTAGGTTCAGATGTGGTATGTTGAGTAGTAGTGTATGTATTAAATGATGTTGGGCATTTGGAGATTTCTCGGATGTCTTGGCTTTTCAAAAGATGTGCATCTTGCTATTTTTGGGTTTGGATTGATCCAGAAGTCAAGTTCTTTGGTTCAAAGGTCGAGGTTGTGTAGTGGTAGTTGTATAGCATGTGGATAATATTTTACGTCTGTCTTTGGCGATGTATGTAACATGTTGATGTGTTTGAAGATATGCAAGATTAAAAGAATCTAGATGTGAAAAGTTGTGTTTTGGATTGTTACCGGAAGTAGTTACGATGGTGTAGATTGCATTTCAGTGGTGGATTCTCTTTTATCTTTTTCTCTTTGGCAGTGAGCCTTTTTTCGATAGTGAGCCCTCTTGTTGTGAGAATCTTGGTAGTGATCCATATTTTTTATAAATCACCTTAACGTGTGTCACCTTAATAGGTATTTCTATATTGAGAATTGACATTCTTCATGCTTTTTCCCTTCTTGGGTTTTCCACGTAAATTATGGTGTTCTATGTCTGATCTATTATGTGCACATGCTTTTATGCTTTATCTATTTTTGATTAATTATGCTAATTGTTTTAGATCTATGAATAAAACTTAAAGAATTTTTTTATTGTTAACTAATTCACCCCCCCTCTCAGTTTCCTAGATATTCAATAATTGGTATTAGAGTTGTGGTTCCTTGATATAGAGCTTAATCGCCTAAGGTAGATCTTGATCCAATGACACACAAATTATCCATCTCTATATTTGAAGGATTTGATTATAGTTTCTAGAAAGTGAAGATGAGAGGTTATCTGGTTTCTCTAGCTTACAACACTTGAAAGGTTGTGGAGACTAAGTATGTTCAACCAACAAATGGTCTTACTACTCCAAAAGAGATTCAAGCCTATGAAGAAAATGAAAATGCAAGGTATGTTATCTTTAGTGCATTATCAAAAAATGAATCAACAAAAGTTATTCGTTTGAATATTGCTTATGTGGTTTGGTAGAAGCTAAAAGATATCTATGAAGGAAATGGGAAAGCTAAGTTGACAAAGAGGCTAACATCTAAGCGAAGGTATGAGAACTTGAAGATGGAAGAAGGAGAAGACATAGTAAGCTATTTTGAGAAGGTTGACAACACAGTTAATGAAATTAGAGAGCTTGGAGGCACCTTGAATGATGAAGATGTAATTGAAAAAATCTTGAGGACTCTACCGGTGAGTTACAGTGATAATATTTTAGACATTGAAAAAACCCATGATCTGAAGAAGTTCACTAGAGAGCATTTATTTGGTACTTTGACTGCATTTGAAGTGAGAAAGTTTTGAAAGAACAAAGACAAATTAGAGATAGAATTCAAAGCATCTGAAGATGATCCAAATGATGTTGAGAACCCAGATGAGATGGAAGCAAAATTTGTGAGGAAACTGAAGAAAGGCATCAACAAGTACAAATGTATGTTACCCTTTAAATGTTTTAGATGTGGAAAGATTGGTCATATAGCTACTAGATTTTCAAAATAGGGAACAAGACAAAAGTTTAAGGAAAACAAGGGAAAGTTTAATAAGAAAGCCTATTATGTCAAGGATGATGTTGGAATTTCAAATGATGAATCAAACTATGATGAAGGTAATTGTTTATTTTTGGTAGAAAAGGTTGTTCCTAGGTTTGATATTTCTAAGACTGTTGTTACTACATTTCATGCCAGAAGAGATAAGAATGAACGGTTGATTGATAGTGGATTCTCAAATCATATGACTAGTGATAAGAGTAAATTCATAAAGCCTTAAAAGTATGATGGAGGTTCTGTTAGGTTTGGAGATGATCAGACAAAACAAATTATTCAGACTAGTTCAATTACTTTTGATGGAAAACATAACACTAACAATGTTTACTATGTGAAGGGTTTGCATCATAATATTTTGAGCATTGGACATATGTGCGAAAATGGATATAATGTTGTTTTTCAGTATAATGGATGTGAGATCTAGGAGGAGTCCATAATGGTTATTGTAGCTGGAAGAAGAACAAATGGAAATATGTATCAGCTGGAAGGAGATACAAGATAGTGTTTGATATCAGAACTTGATTACAGCTAGCTATGGCACTAGAGAATGTGTTTGACAACCTGGTGCAAATTAGTTCAAGGAGTGTAGTGAGAGATTTACCAAGATTGACTAAACTGGAGAACAACATCTAGAAGGAATGTCAAGTAAAAAAGCAGACAAAAAGATCATTCAAAGGAAAAGAGTACTCATCCACTAGATTACTAGATTTAGTTCACACAAATCTATGTTATTAAATGTTACTAATTGATAGGTATTTTATGTTACTAATTGATAGGTATTTTATGTTACTAATTGATGCTTATTCTAGGATGACTTCGGTTGCATTCTTAAGAGAGAATTCTGAGGCATTGGAGAATTTCAAGATATTCAAGGCAAAAGTTGAGAATGAGGTTGATAGGAAAATCAAATGTTTAAGATTTAACAGAGGTGGAATATTTATTTTTGGTGAGTTCAATGAGTTTTTTGAGAAACATGGCATTAGAAGATAGTTATCTGCCCCGCGGCCACTGCAGTAGGATGGTGTAGTGGAAAGAATGAACAAAACTAAACAAGAGGCAACTATAACTTGATGAAAGCAATAAAACTATCGAAAGTTTGTAGGGAATTAGTAGCGAAACAACTTCCTACACTAACCTTAAGAAGAGGGTAATGAAATTTTTTTTACAGATCTTACAATGGTTACATAAACCTAATAGAAAAAAATATAATATCATGCATACCACAACATAGTGATTGACACAGGGAAAAACCTTTTAGGAGAAAAACCCCACACTCCAAAAGCAGATCAATATATTATTCAACAATCAATAACAAAGTAAAGTATAATTGCAGAGAAATCTCTTCATTGGAGTACCATTAATCAGAGATTCAGAGGAACTCAATAGCCATACGACTCCAAAAGCAGCTCAATATATTATTCAACAATCAATAACAAAGTAAAGTATAATTGTAGAGAAATCTCTTCATTGGAGTACCATTAATCAGAGATTCAGAGGTAACTCAATAGCCATACGACTCTTAGACACAACCTCTATCTTGTTCTCCTCACATAGAGGAGATACAATACAAGAAATCATTAAACGATATTACAAACCATTGGCTAAAACTACCCAATAAAGTAGAGTCAACCTTATTTCTAATCTAGATGCCTTATGATGTGTCAAAACACACATCAACATGTATCCCTCCCTTTTACAACTCATTTATGTGTCTAATGCATTTTATATTTCCTATTTCAAGAGTCCAAACTTTCGAAGGCCATAACTTGTGAACCGTGTGTCCAATTGACGAACCCTTTGAAGTGCCAGAAAGCTCGTGAAGTGCTCTATCACCTCGCAACCTGCTACATCGATTGCACCCAATTTTCATGATATTTTGGAGGGTCTAATGTCATCAAAATTAAATTTAAACCTTTCATTGCACCCTCCAAAAATAAAAAACTTTAATATATTCAAAACTAGCTATGATCTTGCAACAAAATAATTACCGAAATCCTTATCTAGCCAATCTGAAGCTTTGGGGAGAATTTCACACAATTTTCTTCTCAAATGAAAACTTACTATAAATAGTAACCTCATGTAAATACAAGGTTGAGACACCATTTTCCCAACATTATCCCACTTGTCGAACACCTTACAAGAGCAAAGGGAGTATCAACATAATAAATTAATTGCTAGGGGCCATGAGGCTCATAGACTCCAAACACCATCTTAACTTCTCTATGCTCACAACCTTAGTTAAAGAATTTGCAACATTTATCAAAGTCTCTACCTTAACCAACTTTACCTAGCCATCTTTGACCATAGCTCAGACAAAATGATACTCAACATCAATGTGTTTGGTCTAGGTATAAAATGTTGGGTTCTTAGCTAGGTAGATTGTACTCTGACTGTCACAATAAACTGTCATTGCACCTTGTTTTATTCTAATTTCTATACATAGTCTTTTAAGACAAATGGATTCTTTACAAGCATGAGTAGCTGGCATATACTCTACTACCATTGTGGACAAAGAAACCACAACCTGATGGTTACTCATCCAACTAATTGCACCACCAAATAAAGTAAACACATAAGCACTGGTGGATATTCTGCTATCAATATCACCTGCCTAGTCTAAATCCACATAACCTTGAATATCAAGGGAAAAAACATCTCCAACCAAATTACCATGATAACACAAAGAATAATGTACTCGATAGCCTTCAAATATCTAAAGATTATTTTGACTACATCCCATTAAACTCTACTAGGAATAGACATATATCTAGAAAGAACTCTCATTTCTTGGGAAATGTCTGGTCTAGTATAGATCATAGCATACATCAAAATTTGAATTACACTCTGGTAAGGCACTCTGCTCATGTCTTCCATCTCTAATGGAGATGCAAGCCAATCTAAAATAGATATTTTTGTTCCAAATGTGAAGGCAACACATAATAGTCTACAATCCTGCGTGTTGAACCTCCGTAAAACTGAATTCACTTTTTTACTCTCACCTATCCATAGCTTTTTGTTCACTTTATCTCTTGTAATTTTCATCCCAAGAATATTTTTCATTGCACCAAGATCTTTCATTTCAAATTTAGCAGCAAGTTGAGACTTTAGTTTTGAAATCATACCTTTCCTTCTACCAATGAATAACATATCATCAACATTTAATGCAATATATAGAAAATGTTCACCATCAAATTTATAATAAACACACTGATATGATTTAGAACATTCAACCCCAAACTGAACACATATGTATCAAATTTTTGGTACCACATCCTAGGACTCTATTTGAGGCCATACAAAGATTTATTCAATTTATAGACCAAATTACTTTTACCTTTTACCACATAGTGTTCTAGTTGTGTCATATAAATATCCTCCTCCAAATCACCATAAAGGAAAGTAGTTTTCACATCCATTTGCACAACCTCTAAATCATAAGAAGCAACAATGGAAAAAAAAATCTAACAGATGTCATATTTGCAATAGGAGAGAATATCTCACCATGATCAACACCCTCAACATGAGAGTAGCCTTTTGCAACCAACCTTGCTTTATACTTCTCAATGCTTCTATATGAACTTATATTTTTCATGAACACCCATTTGAAACCAATAGGATTCCATCCTTTAGGAAATGGTACAAGATCCCAAGTATCATTCTTTTTCAAAGCTACGATTTCTTCTTCCATAGCAATTTTCTACGATTCTGCATCATTCACATACCTAATGTCTCTTCTATAGATCTAGGTTCATCCACATTAGTATTCAAAGAAAAAATACATCTCCAATCATTAGGTGAATACCTTTCAGGTGGTTTTCTATGTCTTGTAGTCCTTAGAACAAGATGAGTTGGAGGTTCTTCCTCCTCTACTGAAGATTCAGAGCTAGATGAGCTCTCCTCAACTTCTTGCCTATCAAGTGGTCTTGATTCAATTCTTCTAGGAATAGAAGGAAATTGAATAACATCTTCCTATTTAGTTTGTTATGTCTACAATGTAATAGAGGGAGACTTATTTTCTCTAAAAATAACACTTCTACTATGAATTACCTTTTTTGCAATAGTGTCTTAAAGCTTGTATCCTTTCACACCATAATTGTAACTAATGAAGATACATTTCACAACCTTGTTCTCCAACTTTGTTTGCTTCTCCTTTGGCACATGTGCATATGCCTCACAACCAAAAACTCTAATATGTCTCAATGAAATCTTGTGACCCGAACATGCCTTCAAAGCCGCTTTATCAACAAGAGTTGATGTAGGAAACCTATTAATCAGGTATAAAGTAGTGGCAATAGCTTCAACCCAAAATTTTTGTTCTAGACCAGCACCACTCAACATACTCCTAGCCTTCTCGATCAGTGTCTTATTCATTATTTATACAACTCCATTCTACTGTAGAGATTATGGAGTTTTCTTCTATCTATTAATGCCATAGTCTTTACATAATCTATCAAAATTATTAGAGAAAAATTCACTACCACTCTCAATCTTCAAACATTAATTTTTTCTTCTAGTTTGCAACTCAACCATTGCTTTAATTATTTTAAAACAACTGAAAACTTTAGATTTACTCTTTAGAAAGTATATGTTGGCATGATTGGCGTAACTGATGCAGATGAAGAATGATGAGTGAACCTATAAATGACTTTTTGTAATGACATTGTGATGAAGAGATTGAGATTGCATGATTGGATGACTTTGATCAGTTATTTATGTTGTCATTGATGGAAACTGATGTTTACTATGTTGTATTTTGTCATGTTAGTCTTTTTTGGTCTACTGGAAAGAGCTTACTAGTAAAGAAAACATGAAACTAGGAATTAGGACCTTAACTGGTAAACAAGGAAATGTTTTGATTAGATCTGGTGATTGGTGATGATTGAAGTGTTACAGTTTAGAATTTGAGTTTGTATCATTGTAATATGAATCTAACTAGAACCACATCATGTTTTGGTTATCAAAAGTCATGTTTATGTTTTCTCTTGTATTTTTGCTAGGGTTTAAGAAGGGTTTAAGGACCAATAAATAATTCTCTTAACCAGTAATGATTTTTGGTTTGGTAGTGATCTACATCAAGTTCAAATGTTGGTGATGACGTGGTTGGAACCGCGTGAAGTGTTTGAAAGATATTTTGGTATGATCAAGAGAAAATTTCTTGGGAATGTGCGAAGTGCTTAGCAGAATGAGCTAAGGGTTCAAAAGAGTATTAGATTGAGATGCAGTGATCATTCAATGACTGTAATTGATTTGTAATTGGTTGTTATGATCCATTTGATGATCTATAATGAGTTGTAAAGATCTGTGATGATATATATTGTAAGTCTTAGGGTTTCATAACCGACTAAGTTGTAAGGGTTATTTAGGTTGATACAATTGATGTTTGTTGTGGTGGTGTTTTTTGAGAAGAGTGCGAAGCCAAACTAGAGTATGAGAGATCTGCTAGAGTGTAATAGATTTGGAGCAAAATTGGATTTGATCAAGCAAGAATTTAAGTTCTATACCAAGATCATTCATTGTTGTTCCCTAACAGTTGTAGCAGTCAAAATCCCTTAATCGACTAGGTCCTAACATGCCTTACATTGTAGATCCCTTAATCGAATAGCTCAACATTTGATTGTTGAATCCTCTTGCGAGGTTGATCCTAACTAGTCAAAGCTCCTAACAGGGCTCATCATCCAAATCCCTTAATTGGGTGACTCCTAACAAGGTCTTCTCCTAATATGACATCTTTGTAAGCTCCTAACCAGGCTAGGCTCCTAACAGGGCACATTCTAAAAGAGTGCACAATTTTTGTGGGTACCAATTCCCACCGTGGTTTTTCTCTATTTGGGTTTCTACGTGAAAAAATGGTGTTCATGTGGTGAATGTTTCTAATGTGTTGATTTGATTTACTTTCAGTTTATGCATGTTGATGAGAACTTAATGAGCAATTTTGTTAAATTAGTTTAACAGTTGGTTATCAGTGATTATCGGTAATGGTAAAGAGTTTATTTCTGGTTTATGATTGATTTGGTGAAGTTTTATAAGTTCAAGTTTTAAGTTTGAAATTGTTGTTAATATTGATTCAGCCCCCCTCTCAGTATTAACTAGATCCTCTAAGATTAACAGTATATCCATGTCCTTCTACTAAAATCATCAATAAATGAAACATAATATGTGGATTTTTGAATAGAAGAAACATCTACAGGAACAAACACATCATAAAGAATAAGATCCAAAACACCACATAATTTATGAGAACTCGTGTAAAAATAAACTTAGTTTATTTTCCATAAATGCAATGCTCGTAGAAGTCAAATTCAAGATTAAAATCATTCAAACCTTCAACAAGGTTTTTATTTTTCAAGGTCCTTAGACCCTTTTCTCTAATGTGGTCAAGCCTTTGGTGTCATAACATAGTCCTCTTTCCAGATTACTTTTCTTCAGGAGATAGAGCACCATTAGGTACCCAAAAGCCATCTCCATTCATTGAAGGTGAAACCCTCAAATCTTTCGATGGATTTACTTTTTACTGAAGTTCTATCACACTCAATAGTGTATGGCTCTAGCTTATAGAAAGTGTTAAACCTAACACCTCGAGAAATCACCATAGCACCCTTAATCATCTTACATCTTGCATCAAAAAGACAACTTGCACACCCACATTATCAGTTTGCTCATAGATAATAAATTTCATTTGAATCTAGGGATATGAAACACACCACTAATATTGTTTATTCTACCATCAAGAAACCTGATTCTAACTTTACCTTGAACAATAATATCTAAATGTGAATCATCACCCAAGTACACCTTACCTCCATTAAATTCTTCATATTTATAAAATCAATCTCTATTAGAAGTCATATGAAAAGATGCACCTGTGTCAACTAACCATGCATCATTGCCTGGACAAGTAGCCAAAGCCTAAATGAATGCATCCCCATCTTCCTTATCAAACAGAATAAAAATCAAACTTCCTCTTTTTCTTCTTCTTTTCCTCTTTGCAATCCTTATGGATGTGACCTAGTTTTCCGTGATTCCAGCATATGACTTTAGACTTTCCAAGAGATTTTGATCTCCCTCTGGATTTGGACTTATTGCACTTTTCATTCTTGTTTTATTTTTCCTTAGGTCTTCCTATTGGATGTTGCTGAGAGTTTGCTGGAATGATGTGTTGTCATTGATGTCAACATATTCTTTTGTGTATTCTAGTGTTGTAGTTTGGTTGAATGAGCTGGTTAATCCTATGTATTGTAGCTGAGCTGATGTAGTTTATAGGTTTTTTGGTATTTTGTTTGTAGATGGTTCATTCCTATTTGCAGAGGTCCGTGTGATGTTTTGATCAAGTTATGAGCTCTGGTATTGAAATTGTTATTTAGTTGTTCATGTTATTTGGTATTTTCATGATTAGATGTCCACAGGTAAATCTTTCATGTTGATGTAGTCAGTTATGATGTTGTTCTTTAGCTTCGATGATGAGATGATGATGATTATAATAATTCAAGTTATTGTGGTTGTTGTGGTGCAATTCACATTGCTTGTGAATATTTATAGATTGTGTTCTATGCGTATTTGTGGTCCATATTGATTATTGTGCATATTATTGAATATTTTCTTTGTCTGATGATGTTCTTTGTGTTATGCGACATTCTTGATGGTTGTAGTGTGTTGTGGATGATCGAGATGTAATTTTTGGAGGTTTTACGTGTTTGTGGTGTTGATTTGGGTCCAGACTATGCCTTAGCCGACATTGTTTTGGTTTGCATATGTTGTTTTAGTGTGTGAGGTTATTGTTTTCTAATTTGTATTGAGGTTTTAGTCGGCCTTGAAATATAGATTGATGTCTTTAATAAATAAATGTAATAATCATGTAAGATGTAATGTCTGTGATCTTTAAGAGTGTGTATGATCGAGTTGTATGTGCGAACAAGTGATTTGATCTTTCAGAAGTGTGAAGAAGAGAAGAGAAGTGTTGCAGAGAAGACTGTGTGCTTAATGAGGACTATATCTAGGCATATGGAGATGCTCTTTTCATAGTTCATGTAATCCGGATTGTTGTCTGAATGCTTTTGTAAATCAGTGAGACTTCTTGTAAGGAAGTGAACCTTCCCTTAAGGTTGTAGCCTTTCTGGGTTTCTTGTTTGAGAAATGAGTTCCTGGCAGTGTTCTTGAATGCATGTGCATTCCCCATTGTAATATTTCATTTACTGCTAACAGGGTATTATCTCATTGTGTTCTTAATACAATTCCCACCTTGATGAATTTAGTCCATCTATTAGCATTATTAAAACTCCAATGAATGAACCCTTTGACTAATTACATTTTACCCTCCTTAAAAGAACTACGACTTTCTAGTTGGTGATGTTTAAACTCTAATGAGGGAACCTCATTCTATTAATGGAAGTTTAATCCTGAATGAACGAATCTCATCTTATTAGC
Source organism: Cryptomeria japonica (assembly GCF_030272615.1). Lineage (NCBI taxonomy): Eukaryota > Viridiplantae > Streptophyta > Pinopsida > Cupressales > Cupressaceae > Cryptomeria > Cryptomeria japonica. Next base: position 488,999,888 of record NC_081410.1, on the reverse strand, counting down.
CATACTTTTAATTATAAAGAAAGATATCAGTTGTGGGTGATTATCTTAAAAACCAAAGAATGAGCTTCATTATATTAATTGCATTGAACCTTATGGAAGGCCTCTTAAATTAATTAGGTGTTATTGTGCATTGAGTAAATAACCTCACGATGGCCTCCTAACCACCCAAAGTAAATGAACACTTCCTAAAATTATAAGATATCAAATCATTGAACATATGTATAATCAAGTCTTATGCATTATCTCGTAGTTAAGTTATCCAGCTTATTGGATCAGTTGACGCGTGTTGAGTTGGGGGTAAGGTTGCATAATCACGTTGGGAAACTCCTTAGGTTCGTTTAGCCTTCCGCTATGGTATCTAAGTTTTAGATAACTCCTAATTATCTTAATGTTGTAACTTTTCATTAACGCTCTTAATTATTATTTAAAAAAAAAAAAATTTACACTCTATTCGAGTGTTTATAACTTAAACCCTTAGGGGTTTCCTGGTGGGGCATTACACTTGGTATCAGAGCCCATGTTGCAACACTGGGATCTCTGGTTTCGCTTGTGCCCTTAGTTGGCGTGTGTGTGTCTACCTTACGTTGTATGCTTGTCCACCTTTATGTGAGGGTGTGATGTAACAAACCCTACTTGTGTGTAACGTGTGCGTTCACACCTTGTTTTCACCTTATTGATGTGGGTGTTTTTGGAAATGATTATGGGTGTTTTGTCTGCTTATTGAGGCCTTGGTCTATGATTTCTCTTACTTTAAAAGGGAGTAGTATGTACCTTCATTTATTTATTTATTTTACTCTTTTGACTAATCCATCTGGGTGAGTTGTTAATATCTTGAATCTAGAAGTACGGTATGTGCTTGTTTATGGTTTTGATCTATCTTAATGATTGTCCACTTGAAAGACTAGTATGGCAAATATTAATGCTTATTATGTAGAAATTGAGTGATTATGACTCTTCCTCTTCTTTGTCTAGTAAATTAAAAGGAATTGATATGGGTAATTATCTCTTATTTAAGTTTTCTTATTGCAAGAGAAAGGGTGATATTTCTTGAGCCCTTGTGTGAGCCTCATAACGATTTTGTGTTTTAGATTGTTAAAGGGTTTTGGTTTGGGAGTTAATTTTTGGTTAATGATAGAAAATTGTATGTTTGCATTAAGGAATCTCCATGTGCTTGGTAGGAGTAATATAATTAAATTCCATCTTAAGTAAGGTGCATTAAAAAGGGCATAGTGATTTTGTGAAAATTGCTTGGTGTGAAAGGAATACCAAAAGGGGACATGTTATAGTAGCTTCAGGAGTGTATTAATGTGTTCCTCAAAAGATAGTTTTATGTGCTTATTCAACTAGTGTGATTTAGGACCTATTAAGAGATGCACCATTTAACTTGTGTTGGATATAGATAATTGTCTCATTGTGTTTAAGAAAGAGTAAATGAAAGACTTGTTAATTTGTACGCATTAAATGTGTGATATCTAGTAGATAGCTCTTCATTTACCTCCTTGTCGTATTATGAATTTTGAATGTTAACTTTGATGTATTATTGTATTGTATTGTATTACAAATAGTGATTGTTCTCAAGAAGACTTGTATTACAAAAGAAAATTTGGTTGTCTTGAATTCTTGTTCGGAAAACTAGGACATTATAGTGCAACAATAATGATTAGAAATGTCATGTTAGGATGCTTTGACACCTTCCTAAAAGATAGCGAAATGAACACCGTGCAACTAAAATGATAGACTTATATCCCAGCATATGGTGTGATCTTGAAAATTCTTGTGTTTTCGTAGGAAATAGTTGATTTACCAACTCTCTTCCTCCTCTTGTCTAAAATATAGGAATTGTTGTTTTTGAAATACTATTTGGAATGCAGTGATTTAAGAAGAAATTTCGTTATAACGCATATAAAATTGTATGTTACTTTGGGCTTCTAATTGAAAGGGGAAAGTTTTTCACCTTGGAAAAAGAAATTGGATAGTTAGTAATGTGAATGGAAATGCTTACGGGAAATTGAGCAAGATATCAGAATGATGTTATTTCTTTGTATAAATTTGATTTGTTGAAAATTTAAGTACGTGGATCTAGAGTAAACTTTATTTAGTAATTCATGTGTAAAGCATAATTAAAACTTCCCTCAAGTATATGTTAGCATAATGTAAAGTACTCCCCGTAAATGTGACTAAGCCAGTGATGGTGCTATTTTGTGTGTGTTGTAAGAAACCTGTACTTGCTATGTGTGCCCATGGGATGGTGAAGTAATCAACCATGGGGGAATATGTTTGCTTATGAGTATGGGAAACCATACCTATCTATGTGATGTTGCTTAATTGTTTCCTTACTGAGTGCCAACCCACAGGTTGTTGATAAGTCAGTATGTGAAGGGGTAGTAGTAGAAGTCACCATTCCTTGAATAGTATGAAAAGCGTACGAGTAATGTCGATGCGAAGCGACTTTTGCTTCCCTATTTTGAGGAAAAATATAGTTTTGTAATGAAACTATAACATAGGTGTACTCAATACTTCCCCTTGTGATGAACCGATTCACGAGGTTCATGTGTGCCAGCCTAATTCCTATCCTTTACTTTGAGCATATAGATGACAGTTTTTGAGCATATTGATGGATTCTATTGGAGCATCTGTTGCCTTGTCTTCATGAGAGGCGTGTTATTTTCTTACATAAGTTGCCACCTGACTAGTGTTGGTAGACTTGTGGGTAGACCTTAGCCATCTATACCTCTAGCTTACGACGAGTATCCTGAGAGGAACATCGCTATGCGGGGTGTGACCGACGTGTGCCTTATTTGCGGGGTACACTGCCATGCGGGATATGTCCATTGCGTGCCTTGTTCGCTTGGAGTATTGCCATGCCGTGCTGAGACACGATGTGGGATTTAGTAGACATTCCCATGCGGCCTACTGCTAGGTATAGGGTAGAGCCATGCCACGTGACGACGTGATGCGGGGTGATGCTGAGGTGCACACTGCCATGCCATGCGGATGTGTGACTTGGCCACACCACATGATGAGCTACTAGGATAGCTAGATGATTGCTCCTTCCTTCCTCGTTGGTGGCTAGCTACTAGTCACGTAGTGATGTAATGTGCAGTTATGATTTTCTTTTATTTATTTCCTTGTGGGCCAGCAATTTATTTTACTTTGACCTTGACAGTTTAGCCACGATCTTGCAATCTTGATTTTACTTGATTTGATGTTGCAAAATCCAGAAATTACTTTCTTGTCTTATTGTTGAAATTGACAATTATTATCTTTATTCTCTTGTACTTTGGTGGCTAAACCGGTTTACCCTTGTTGTTTTTGTATGCTGGTCTTGTGTTGCAATGTGAATTCCTCTCCAAGAATGTAGGAGACGGTCTTGGATGGGTGTATACGAGGAAGTAGACGCAGGGAACCTTGAGGATGGAGGTATGTGAGGCTGTGAAACAACTAGGATCCACTACCTACCTATGAGTGGTGACTATCTCTTGGAGGCTAAACACCTTACACAATAAGGGATATTCACGAGGGAATTGTATGGAAGGTAGCATTGCTATGGTGTACCCTAGCACCATCAAGCCCTTGAGTGAGATGTTGGACATTTGTTGGTCATGTATTTATTCTGAGAGTAGGCATAGAGATGTGGATCATATATGTTACCTTTGACCAAGCATTAGACATGCTCACATGTGGCCTATTGTGTTGTGCAAACCAGTCTTGTGGATGGATATTATGTGTAATCATGGATTAAATGGTATTAACTTGTCACTATGTTATGGGGCATAGTCATTGGAAAGGTTCTTGTACATCTGAAAAGTGTAAACAATTGAGTTCGTATGTTGCTATTATTTGTCAGAAGTTAACTTGGTTGTAGAAATTGATATTTGAAACTAGTTCTATGCAATAAAGTTTTGTGAAAGAGATGAATTGGTGAAAGAAATTGACCTTGAGAGCATATTTTCTTGTCATGTTGATAAATGAGTATGATAACTGTGTCTATATATTTTAAATTGCTTAAATTTGGTGTAATAAAAAGGGAAAAAAAGTCTCGTTTCTCTACCATGGTTGTGTGTAAATTATAGAATATTTGAAGATGTGAATGATGTTAGATGCATTTTTGTTAATGGATGATGACACTCATAGAGGATTTATGATTAATGTTCTAAGATGATGGAAAAATAGTTGGTTGTGCAAATTGATAGTTGTTAATTGATTTTAAGGGCTAATAAGTGTTGCAGGACTTCCGTTTAGCTTTGCGACTTCCAGGAGTAAGTCGGAGCCTAGGGGTGGAGAATGTAATGCCCATACCCTAGTCAGACTTGTAAAACCCGTTTGACCTTGGTTGACTTCCTATGTGGCATTCTTGAATGGTAGGTTAACCGTGATGCAATGTGTAGTTTAGATAATATAAATAATTGTGCATACTTATTATTGTGCTTTTGCATTGATTCTTGTGTAAATGTAATTGTTTCCTAACTCTTGTGATAAATCTTGAGCTAACGCCCTCATTAAATATGTGTATGTATATGTATGCTTGTATGAATTCATGGGTGTAGGAGATTTCAGGTATAACACCGCTTAGGGCAAGGTTCATCTCCTTTGGGATTTGCAAGGTTGAGTATGCTTCCTTCATCCTTAGAATTCAGATTTGGTGGTCATTAAACTCTCATCTTGCCTTAGCCATGGTCAAGTGAGCATCGTGTGTGGATTCATGGGGCTTTCCTTGCATTGGGTTGCGTGTCATGTGATTTGGTGGACTTCCTCAGTTTGTGTGCCTTGCACGGGGTAAGTGGAGTTTGTTATTCTAAGTATTTAATTCAATTTAATGAGTAGATGTACGCATTAGAAATTTAGAAATTTAAAATAGGTAGTTTTCTTTTATACGATTAATCGTTAATTTAAAGAGATTGCTTTAATTATTATTGCAACAAGCTTAAGGTATTTAACTTGGATTAATGTGCTCATTTACGCATTTGTAGTTGAGAAATTAGAATAAATATGACTCTTTCATTAGATTAGTCATTTATTTAAAAAGGTCACTTATTATGTTATAGCGAGTCAATTTAATAGCTAATTTTAATAATAACGAATTTAATGAGTTATGCATCTTAGAAAAGAAAGATTTAAAATCATTTGGGAAATAGAAATAAAATTTATCATTTTCTCATTTTGGAATAGAAAGGGTAGATTTTATTATTTAAAAGGAAATTATTCTTTTTTACTTGCAAAATTGATATAGTATAAAGGATTGATTTTTGAAATTTAAATTAATTTAAATACCTCACCCTTGTTAATAGTTCAAAATATAAATGTAGGCCTAAATTGATGTTTAGAGAGATGAAAATTAGAATTAAATAAGAAATAGAAGCATTAAAATTTTAATTAGAATAAAACAAGTTAGATTTGCTGAGTAGTGGAAAATAATGATTTCCACTTTCATGTTCCTTTTATTTTCAAAAAAAAAAAAATAAATGCTTAAATTTGAAATTGAAAATTAGGGCAAAAATAGGGTTTCTCATTTTAACCTAGTTTTGGAATGTTTTTGGGGGTTCTTTCTTGAGAGCTTTTTTTGGGGAAAAAAAAATGGAGATGGGGGAAAATTTTGGAAAATGGGAGATTGGCTTTGAGTTGCAGGTGGATCTCTTCATCAAAATCCTTGCCCAGAATGCGTTATAAGGTAGGATTCGAATCTACTCCTTTATTTATTTGTTGAATAAAAAAAGAGGGTAATTCTCATGAATGTTTTTGAGGTGTAGTTCAGTTTTGTTTTAAGCTTGGTTGTTCTTGAATCAAATTTTTGTTCTTAATAGATTTTGTGGTTTTAAACTTGATGAGGAAATATATTTTCCATAATGAAGTTTTGGGTAAAATCTGGTAAAAGAATGGGGCTGTGAATAAGAAAAAAAAACAAAAGAAAAAAAAAAACAATAAATCCAATAATGGGGGATTTTGTTTCTTGTCAAAACTTTATTCAAAATTTTTTATGGTTTGAACCGGACTGTGAATCGGATCAAGAATGCATACAAAAAAATAATAATAAACAAAAAAAAAATATGTGTTTGGGGTTAGGGTTTGGCGGGCGGAGAAGCCGAAGCTCGGCTCGCACCGCCGCCCCCTCCCCCATTCTTCCCCCACGCCGTAGTTTGCAGTCTCCCCGCGACCACGTTGTGGGCCGCAGGGACTGCGACCACAATGTGGGCCGCAGGGACTGTGACCACATTGTGGGCCACAGGCTGCGTCCATAGTGTGGGCCACAGGGACTGCGACCACAATGTGGGCCGCAAGCTGCATCCACAATGTGGGCCGTAGGGCCTGCGGCCCACATTGTGGGCCGTAGAACCTGCATCCACATTGTGGGTCGCAGGGTCCTGCGTTAAGGATTAGGGTTTACAAAAAAAAGGGGAAAAACATAAAGTTTGTTTTAATTTTACTTTTTTTATATATTTTTTTTGTAAAAGAAAAAAAAATATGATATTGACAATTATAAAATGAAAGAAACAAATGTTATGGAAAGTATAAAAGAGTTGAAATAAATTTGTAGAAAAATCTATTTTGTTTTATAAATTTAGATTTTAGTTGCTATATATATATATATAAAATAATGGAGATTGCATATTCTTTCATTATTGTAGATTAATTAAAATTTATTGATCTTGGATTATTAAATTTATGTTAACAATCGTTTAAATTTGGAACTTCTTTTAATAGGAAAGGTAATCCTTGGAAAAGAGCTCAAATATTGTCTTTATTCGAAGACCTTGGAAATAAAACACCTTTGTTAACGTTATGAAATATATTTTAATAAGATGTTGTTTTTCTTTTAAATAAGCATTGTCCTTCGGTTTGAATGATTAAGATCTTCCGAGAATTTTAGAAATGAAAACTAAAGTATAGGAGAGTATGAAATTTGAATCTAAATTATCTTCGTATATTCTGTTATTACTTCATCGATATGCTAGTAGAATGCATGTAAATTTGATGTCGTATCGATATAAAAAGAAAATGTTGTAAGTTTAAGTTCCGTATTTGCCTTGTTTAGGGTGGCGGCATACCTTGATGTATTTGTTTCAGATCCTGTTATCTAGTTATTTGTGTTGGTCATAGCCGGTTTACGCCCCTAGTCAAAGTATCGTCAGTTATTAGAACCTGTATTTGCTTTGATGTGTTCAGTTGGATCCGCTTTAGAAGGGACCAATTATGTAAATTTCGACCGAGGTGTCTATTGTATATTGATTGTATTCGCTTAGTGGCAAAGATGTAAAAGTCATGTGATTATGTAAGTTCCTAACTATATTAAACTGCCAAAGGGGTCTTGCAGTTGAGCAGACCCGGAGATGTAGCCCTTTAGGGGTGAACTCCGAGATCATATCTGTGTTATGTGGTGTTTTTGCTTCCTTTGTTTCATGCTTTAAGTTATCATGTATGGCAGATATCTTGTATAAGTGTATGGTGTGAATCTAATGAATTTAAATCTAAGTGCATAAAATCATTCTCATCTTGATAAAGGTAGTAATCAGGTTCATAAAAGATTGTAATTGAGATTATGAAAAAGGATTTTGCTAAGGTTAACTAAAAGTAGTAATAGTGGAAAGAATCTCACTGGGTTACATCATTGGATTAACTTGTGATTAAGCATGTAAATTGAACGAATGTGAATGAAAAACAAAGTTAGAATTAATGTTGTAATTTCTAAGTTGAAATCTAAAGGATGAACATCATATGGGTATTTACCTTTTTATCTTGGTATATGAGTATCACCATGTTAGCCATACTTCACTATATTGGATAAATTTTTTTTAGTTATTTATGTTTTAATCTTAACAAATAATCCTTACCAAGATTATCTTGATAATTGGGTGGACTCAACTAAATGTCCATCATTATAACCCTACTAAAAGAATCCCTTTATGATTGCTAAAATTGAACTAAAATGGGAAGTATTTGTATAGTTGTTTATATCTCCATCTTAGTAAATGTATCTTTCATATTAACTTCATTTAACAAAAAGGAGTGACATGCAATAAGATGGTTATATTCTAATCCTAAAGAAAGAACATCACTATGAACTTATATTTTAATCCTATAATGTTGAATATCATTTTGCTAACTATATTTTAATTTAAAGGAATAACTCATGTGTTCTTAATACAATTCCCACCTTGATGAATTTAGTCCATCTATTAGCATTATTAAAACTCCAATGAATGAACCCTATGACTAATTACATTTTACCCTCCTTAAAAGAACTACGACTTTCTAGTTGGTGATGCTTAAACTCTAATGAGGGAACCTCATTCTATTAATGGAAGTTTAATCCTGAATGAACGAATCTCATCTTATTAGCCATACTTTTAATTATAAAGAAAGATATTAGTTGTGGGTGATTATCTTAAAAATCAAAGAATGAGCTTCGTTATATTAATTGTATTGAACCTTATGGAAGGCCTCTTAAATTAATTAGGTGTTATTGTGCATTGAGTAAATAACCTCACGATGGCCTCCTAACCACCCAAAGTAAATGAACACTTCCTAAAATTATAAGATATCAAATCATTGAACATATGTATAATCAAGTCTTATGCATTATCTCGTAGTTAAGTTATCCAGCTTATTGGATCAGTTGACGCGTGTTGAGTTGGGGGTAAGGTTGCGTAATCGCGTTGGGAAACTCCTTAGGTTCGTTTAGCCTTCCGCTGTGGTATCTAAGTTTTAGATAACTCCTAATTATCTTAATGTTGTAACTTTTCATTAACGCTCTTAATTATTATTTAAAAAAAAAAATATTTACACTCTATTCGAGTGTTTATAACTTAAACCTTTAGGGGTTTCCTGGCGGGGCATTACACTTGGTATCAGAGCCCATGTTGCAACACTGGGATCTCTGGTTTCACTTGTGCCCTTAGTTGGTGTGTGTGTGTCTACCTTACGTTGTATGCTTGTCCACCTTGATCTGAGGGTGTGATGTAACAAACCCTACTTGTGTGTAACGTGTGCGTTCACACCTTGTTTTCACCTTATTGATGTGGGTGTTTTTGGAAATGATTATGGGTGTTTTGTCTGCTTATTGAGGTCTTGGTCTACGATTTCTTTTACTTTAAAAGGGAGTAGTATGTACCTTCATTTTTTATTTATTTTACTCTTTTGACTAATCCATCTGGGTGAGTTGTTAATATCTTGAATCTAGAAGTACGGTATGTTCTTGTTTATGGTTTTGATCTTTCTTAATGATTGTCCACTTGAAAGACTAGTATGGCAAATATTAATGCTTATTATGTAGAAATTGAGTGATTATGACTCTTCCTCTTCTCTGTCTAGTAAACTAAAAGGAATTGAAATGGGTAATTATCTCTTATTTAAGTTTTCTTATTGCAAGAGAAAGGGTGATATTTCTTGAGCCCTTGTGTGAGCCTCATAACGATTTTGTGTTTTAGATTGTTAAAGGGTTTTGGTTTGGGAGTTAATTTTTGGTTAATGATAGAAAATTGTATGTTTGCATTAAGGAATCTCCATGTGCTTGGTAGGAGTAATATAATTAAATTCCATCTTAAGTAAGGTGCATTAAAAAGCGCATAGTGATTTTGTGAAAATTGCTTGGTGTGAAAGGAATACCAAAAGGGGACATGTTATAGTAGCTTCAGGAGTGTATTAATGTGTTCCTCAAAAGATAGTTTTATGTGCTTATTCAACTAGTGTGATTTAGGACCTATTAAGAGATGCACCATTTAACTTGTGTTGGATATAGATAATTGTCTCATTGTGTTTAAGAAAGAGTAAATGAAGACTTGTTAATTTATACGCATTAAATGTGTGATATCTAGTAGATAGCTCTTCATTTACCTCCTTGTCGTATTATGAAATTTCAATGTTAACTTTGATGTATTATTGTATTGTATTGTATTACAAATAGTGATTGTTCTCAAGAAGACTTGTATTACAAAAGAAAATTTGGTTGTCTTGAATTCTTGTTCGGAAAACTAGGACATTATAGTGCAACATTAATGATTAGAAATGTCATGTTAGGATGCTTTGACACCTTCCTAAAAGATAGCGAAATGAACACCGTGCAACTAAAATGATAGACTTATATCCGAGCATATGGTGTGATCTTGAAAATTCTTGTGTTTTCGTAGGAAATAGTTGATTTTCCAACTCTCTTCCTCCTCTTGTCTAAAATATAGGAATTGTTGTTTTTGAAATACTATTTGGAATGCAGTGATTTAAGAAGAAATTTCGTTATAACGCATATGAAATTGTATGTTACTTTGGGCTTCTAATTGAAATGGGAAAGTTTTTCACCTTGGAAAAAGAAATTGCATAGTTAGTAATGTGAATGGAAATGCTTAGGGGAAATTGAGCAAGATATCAGAATGATGTTATTTCTTTGTATAAATTTGATTTGTTGAAAATTTAAGTACATGGATCTAGAGTAAACTTTATTTAGTAATTCATGTGTAAAGCATAATTAAAACTTCCCTCAAGTATATGTTAGCATAATGTAAAGTACTCCTCATAAATGTGACTAAGCCAGTGATGGTGCTATTCTGTGTGTGTTGTAAGAAACCCGTACTTGCTATGTGTGCCCATGGGATGGTGAAGTAATCAACCATGGGGGAATATGTTTGCTTATGAGTATGGGAAACCATACCTATCTATGTGATGTTGTTTAATTGTTTCCTTACTGAGTGCCAACCCACGGGTTGTTGATAAGTCAGTATGTGAAGGGGTTGTAGTAGAAGTCACCATTCCTTGAATAGTATGAAAAGCGTACGAGTAATTTCGACGCGAAGCGACTTTAGCTTCCCTATTTTGAGGAAAAATATAGTTTTGTAATGAAACTGTAACATAGGTGTACTCAATACTTCCCCTTGTGATGAACCGATTCACGAGGTTCATGTGTGCTAGCCTAATTCCTATCCTTTACTTTGAGCATATAGATGACAGTTTTTGAGCATATTGATGGATTCTATTGGAGCATCTATTGCCTTGTCTTCATGAGAGGCGTGTTATTTTCTTACATAAGTTGCCACTTGACTAGTGTTGGTAGACTTGTGGGTAGACCTTAGCCATGTATACCTCTGGCTTACGGTGAGTATCCTGAGAGGAACATCGCTATGCGGGGTGTGACCGACGTGTGCCTTATCTGTGGGGTACACTGCCATGAGGGATATGTCCATTGCGTGCCTTGTCCGCTTGGAGTATTGCCATGCCGTGCTGAGACACGATGCGGGATGGAGTATTATTTCTATGTGGATTTTTGAATAGAAGGAACATCTATAGGAACAAACACATCATAAAGAATAAGATCCAAAACACCACATAATTTATGTGAACTCATGTAAAAATAAACTTAGTTTATTTTCCATAAATGCAATGCTTGTAGAAGTCAAATTCAAGATTAAAATCATTCAAACCTTCAACAAGGTTTTTATTTTTCAAGGTCCTTAGACCCTTTTCTCTAATGTGGTCAAGCCTTTGGTGTCATAACATAGTCCTCTTTGCAGATTACTTTTCTTCAGGAGATAGAGCACCATTAGGTACCCAAAAGCCATCTCCATTCATTGAAGGTGAAACCCTCTAATCTTTCGATGGATTTACTTTTAACTGAAGTTCTATCACACTCAATAGTGTATGCCTCTAGCTTATAGAAAGTGTTAAAGCTGACACCTCGAGAAATCACCATAGCACCCTTAATCATCTTACATCCTGCATCAAAAATACAACCTGCACACCCACATTATCAGTTTGCTCATAGATAATAAATTTCATTTGAATCTAGGGATATGAAACACACCACTAATATTGTTTATTCTACCATCAGGAAACCTGATTCTAACTTTACCTTGAACAATAATATCTAAATGTGAATCATCGCCCAAGTACACCTTACCTCCATTAAATTCTTCATATTTATAAAATCAATCTCTATTAGAAGTCATATGAAAAGATGCACCTGTGTCAACTAACCATGCATCATTGCCTGGACAAGTAGCCAAAGCCTAAATGAATGCATCCCCATCTTCCTTATCAAACAGAATAAAAATCAAACTTCCTCTTTTTCTTCTTCTTTTCCTCTTTGCAATCCTTATGGATGTGACCTAGTTTTCCGTGATTCCAGCATATGACTTTAGACTTTCCAAGAGATTTTGATTTCCCTCTAGATTTGGACTTATTGCACTTTTCATTCTTGTTTTATTTTTCCTTAGGTCTTCCTATTGGATGTTGCTGAGAGTTTGCTGGAATGATGTGTTGTCATTGATGTCAACATATTCTTTTGTGTATTCTAGTGTTGTAGTTTGGTTGAATGAGCTGGTTAATCCTATGTATTGTAGCTGAGCTGATGTAGTTTATAGGTTTTTTGGTATTTTGTTTGTAGATGGTTCATTCCTATTTGCAGAGGTCTGTGTGATGTTTTGATCAAGTTATGAGCTCCGGTTTTGAAATTATTATTTAGTTGTTCGTGTTATTCAGTATTTTCATGATTTAGATGTCCACAGGTAAATCTTTCATGTTGATGTAGTCAGTTATGATGTTGTTCTTTAGCTTCGATGATGAGATGATGATGATTATAATAATTCAAGTTATTGTGGTTGTTGTGGTGCAATTCACATTGCTTGTGAATATTTATAGATTGTGTTCTATGCGTATTTGTGGTCCATATTGATTATTGTGCATATTATTGAATATTTTCTTTGTCTGATGATGTTCTTTGTGTTATGCGACATTCTTGATGGTTGTAGCGTGTTGTGGATGATCGAGACGTAATTTTTGGAGGTTTTACGTGTTTGTGGTGTTGATTTGGGTCCAGACTATGTCTTAGTCGACATTGTTTTGGTTTGCATATGTTGTTTTAGTGTGTGAGGTTATTGTTTTCTAATTTGTATTGAGGTTTTAGTCGGCCTTGAAATATAGATTGATGTCTTTAATAAATAAATGTAATAATCATGTAAGATGTAATGTCTGTGATCTTTAAGAGTGTGTATGATCGATTTGTATGTGCGAACAAGTGATTTGATCTTTCAGAAGTGTGAAGAAGAGAAGAGAAGTGTTGCAGAGAAGACTGTGTGCTTAATGAGGACTATATCTAGGCATATGGAGATGCTCTTTTCATAGTTCATGTAATCCGGATTGTTGTCTAAATGCTTTTGTAAATCAGTGAGACTTCTTGTAAGGAAGTGAACCTTCCCTTAAGGTTGTAGCCTTTTTGGGTTTCTTGTTTGAGAAATGAGTTCCTGGTAGTGTTCTTGAATGCATGTGCATTCCCCATTGTAATATTTCATTTACTGCTAATAGGGTATTATCTCATTGTGGGTAGGTTCCGACCATGGTTTTTCCCTCGACCGGGTTTTCCACGCCAAAAATCTTGGTGTTATGTGTGATATTGATGTGGTGTTATTTCATGTTATAACTATTAATTATCAAGTTTGATTTGTGTTTTAAGTTGTAGAATGTTTTTGTGCAAACCGATTCACTCCCCCCTCTCAGTTTTCTTCTTGTTGCCAAAAATTAGTATCAGAGCATGATCCTCTGGAAGAAGCTTAATTTCTTGAGGGATATCGAGGATAGCAACCTTTTCTTTCAAGAAGGATAGTCCTTGGTTTGATGGAACAAATTACAGCCTCTGGAAGAGCCAGATAGAATGTCATTTGAGATGAATGGGAGAAGAGTACTGGAAGATCACTAAGAATGTATATAGTGTTCCTTAGAATGGTCCCACTATTCCGGATGAAATAAAGGAAGAAAAATATAACATCAGAGCGAAGGAAGCATTACTGAGTGCCTTGTTTGATTCTGAGATGATGAATGTAATGGACTTAGAGACTGCACATACATTCTTGGTAAAACTGGAGACCTTGCATGAAGGAGATAGTCATGTAAAGATTGCCAAGCTACAAATCTTGAAGGGTAAATATGACAACCTGAAGATGAGAATATCACCTCTTTTATGTAGAAAGTAAACGATATTGTGTGCAGAATCAGATGTACTGGTGGAGTGCTAGAAGAGTCTGAGATTGTTGTCAAGGCACTGAGATCCTTGCCTCCTATCTATAAACATAAAGTCATTGCTATTGATAATATCTGAACTGTGACAAAAGTAACTGAAGATGGTAAAAAGAAGCAAAGTGAATTCAGGTGGTTAGTATACAAACAAAACACTAAAACATATTAAAAACATGGAACATAAATCAAACCACATGAAAACATGAAGACAATGCTTATACCTTGCAAACATTTACCTTCTCCCTCATATGGAGCTTGGATGAAGTCGAAGCATGCCCAAATGCCTCCAACATGATGTTGATTTTCTCCTAGATTGCTTGATGTGGTTGGTTCTCCAATATTGTGCACAAATGGATGTGATGGATTAAGGATTGAATGATGAAATGGCTAAGTGTGGATGAGTGCCAATTTTGGCATGGTAAGGATGCAAGGATGGTTTCTTGGGCACAAACTAGTAGCATGGATTTGCTAAAATTGGAGATGAGATATGAGGGAATGGAGTCCTCAATTTATAGGAAGAGAGGACGAAAAATGGAGGGCTAGGATTGACCCAAGATGGAGGGTCAGGATTCCTTATGAGCCCACACAAGGCCCAAGGGGAGGTGTGGAGACCAAGAGATATTCCTTAAAGGCCTTTCTTGTCTCCACACTCTTCAAGGTTCATGGAGAAGACTTCCCAGTGTGCCTTGGGAAGAACAAGGGATAGGATATTCCTTGAGGGATGGAAATAAAGAATTAAAAATTCTTCAAAAAGGGATGCTCATGGGGATTGGAGGAATAAAGAGGAATTCAAAATTCCTTGGAAGATGAGATGCTTAGAGGAATGTGAGATTTTGAAAATCTCACATTCACTTAGGAAAAGAGCATTTAAGGAGAGTGGTTGGATGGAAGGGACAAGGAGTTGACTTTGTGGCTAATCATGATCATTAGCCACTAGCAACTCATTAGGAGAGGGATTAGAAGAAAGATTAGGTGGGATTATGGTAGATAAGATTTGTAGGAGGATTTGACTAGGAGAGAGAATGAGTGGAGGGAATTAAAAACTAGAAGAATAATGCTAAGTGAGTTTAGGGAGTTTCTAGAAGAATTTATTAGGTTGATGATGGATTAGGAAAAAGGCGATTTGTAGGAATCACTTAGGTTAACTAATATATTGAAATTAATTAGTTAAGAGGAGGAATTTGAGGAGTTTTAATATTGAGGATTTTTAGAAGAATAAAAGGGGATTGATTTATTAAATAAATCAATCAACAGACTATAGTGACAATATTAATTATAATTAATTAATATTGAGGAGGAATTAAAAATTGGCATAATTAATAAATTAACTATGTCAGGAACTTTTAAACTAATTAAAATAATTTTTTTTAAGTGTCTACATTTTGCCCCTCTTTTATGCAGTGGCAAATTTGGCGGTGGGTAAAAGATAGAAGAAAAAAGAGATATATGCACCAGTGTAAAGCGTGGGAGGTGTATGGCCCCTTGAGAATTTTGTCGAAAGAAAAATTGACGAAAAGTTCTTGAAATAAAGAAGAAAGAATTTGAGTGGACGAGAAAAGTGAAAGAGAAAGAGGGAGCAGATGTAGAAAAAGTAGAAGAGCATATAGAAGAAGAGATACTGCGAGGGGAATGGGCCCTTGAGGTGGCCCATATAAGCCACAAAGGGCCCAATGAGGGGTCATTGCTAGACACAAGCCTTGGAGCCAATCAGAGCCTAGAAGAGAGAAGGAGATATGGATCACATTCCCACCCATGATCATCATGCCAAGAGGTTCTGACGGTATGACAGACCCACCAGCTATGGACCACCGATATGTAGGACTATCCCCTCTTTTGATTTTTAAGGCTAAGGGTAGAATTAGGGTTTAGATTAGGGCCAAGATTTGGCGAGGTGCACTTGTTGATTGCCTTTTTAGTGCACACGCCTATGGAGTAGTGTGAGCACTAGCAAACAACATAGGCACTCGCAGGTAATAGGTAGGTAGAATTGGTTTTTTTGGGGGGAGGTGGTGTCAAGTGCGGGTGCCCACGCATCGACGCGGGCGCTCAAGGTCTTACATGGGCACTCACGTTGAAGGAGGTTGTAGGCAGGGGGAGGGGAGGGTTAGGGTCTCTGTTAGTGTGTGTGCTTGAAGAATGGCTCATGCGCCATGACTTTGGCGTGACCGCAGGTAATTCAACGCGTGCGTTGGGGAGGGGAGAGATTGGACGTAGGCTTAGAATTTTTGGGATAGGTTGATGGTATGGCTAGACCCAAAGGGTAGAATAGGACTTGAGGACTTGGAAATAATGAATTGGTTTTTCTGGATGCAGGTTGAGTTGGGGCCATTGATCTTGAGGGAGCATTGTCCCGCTACCATGAGTTTATACCGAGACTTGTAGCCTGATGAGTTGGTTTAGTGTTGCATTATGTGGGTAGGTGGCCGAGGATACATGCTCATACTACGATGATGACAAGATTAGTGGAGAGGTGCGATAGTAGGTATAACACCTTCTAGCTTCCTACTAGCAAGGCGACAATGACTCTTCTAGATGTATGGAGGATCTTGAAGATCCTCATTCGTAGTGTCATCCCAGAGTACCATTTGGATGTAGCGGATTTTTATCTTTGGGAGGCTTGCAAGTATGAGACCCTGCCAATGCTGGACAAGAGTAGGATGCACTTGGGTAGGGTGATTGGTATTTGGCATATTCCTCGCTTGGTACTGGTTATTTGTGGATTCTTGAGTGGACAAGCTATATTTGATCTGGGAGGCCATGGATTTCCTGTTGGATGGAGTAGGTGCCTTTATTTCATGGTTCATGATGGTGTGTAGTATGCGTGGGGAGTCATGATGTTGGCTTAGTTATATCATGATATGCATCTGGTGGTGTATAGGGAGTATGCTAGCTTGTCCATGAGAGTGACACTTCTCCATATATGGGATTGGGAGCATATTGCGGTTACTCAACCACTAGGTGTACAGGAAAGGTGGGACCATCACCCATATTGCTATTGCACTATACTCAAATAGGGTCTGTATGGTTTTGGCATCATATTCTTGATGATCTTATGCAGTTTACATGGCAGCCATTTTTGGGGTGTGAGAGATGGAGGGGGGACTGACAACTACACTGGGCTTGGGTGGAGATGTGGATATTCGATAGATCAATCTACATTATGGAGTATTATGCACCCTATAGAATGGCAAGACAGCTTGGGAAGGTTCAAGACATAGTGGGGAACATCCCATTATATCCTTTGATTACACGGGAGGTGAGATTTTGGTGCCCAATAGCGAGTCCATTGGAGGGAAGGACCAGTTTTTAGATAGTGTATCATTTGGTCTTGGATGAGTGGATGGGGGCAGGTGAGGATCCAGGGATGACAGGGGGATACAAGAGCTAGTGGGAGGGGCATTTTCAAGTACTTCTTACCATTCCTGAGGTTTTGGAGGATGATGAGCTATAGTCGGTCGTAGATCAGGTAGTCAACGGGGAGGATGATGGGCCAGGAGAGAGAGTTGTGGTTGGTGTAGGGCATGGTGCTAGTGGACAACAGAGGAGGGTCAGGGTTGTATGGAGGAGGGATCCCAAGGAGGGAGAGGGAGAGGGAGAGGGAGTAACAGCAGGAGAGGCCTTAGAGTTAGTGGCTGGCAGGGGAGAGGATGTTGTACCTATGGATGTTCCCGGGGCATAGGCAAAGGAGAGGGTAGGAGTATCACAGGCTGACCTTGATAAAGTACAACAGGAGAGGGATACAACCCAGACGAGGCTCCATTCCCTTGAGGATGAGTTACAAATAGAGAGAGCTAAGAGGGAGAGTCTGGATGCAGAGGTGGAGCAGCTGCAATGAGAGATAGCATATTTGACAAAGATCCTCTATATAGCGAGGACAAAGGTGGATGCTCTAAGGTAGGAGAGGGAGGAGTCTAAGCAAATGCTAGAGGAGGCATAGATAGGGATGGATACATAGGCCCTTTAGGATATTATCCATCGATAGGATGATGAGCTAGAGGGGCTACGGGCCAGAGTGCACAGGGCAGAGGCAGATGTGATACGACTACGGGGGGATCAGGATGCAGCCCATTAGATGTTTGTTCCTATAGGGCTTGTGCAGATGTACTCTGATATGATGCAGTAGCGGGATAGGGAGGAGAGGGAAGTTTGGGAGTTAGGGTACTGCAGGGGACTATATCATGGAGCAGTACCTGCGGCACAATGAGAAGCTTTGTACACTGAGAGTGTGTGATCTCATTGGACAGAGAGTCAATGGCCCACACAGAGCCAACAGATAGGTGGATTGGTGGGTTTTAGGCCACCAAGAGGAGGGGGAGTAGGAGGATCAGGTGGAGGAGGGGGAGCAGGAGAATCAGGTAGAGGAGGTACAAAGGAGAGGGGTGGAGAGACAGGAGGGGAGAGCTAGCTCCATTTTGGCTTGTGTATCATATTTTGACCCTTCAAGGTGATCATTGTACCATTACAAACATATTAATCTCTTTTGAGCTTATATATATGATTTGTGGTGATGGATGATGTGTGTACTTTATTATGATGGATTCTAATTATTTTCTTGTTATGTGATGTATGGATGGTAATTATGGATATGTTGTGCTGACCTATTTGTGATGCAATGTGGATGCTTATATATGTATGCCTATGATATGTTGCTGACATGTTTATGGGTGCAAGATGAGTGAGCATGCTTTTTGATGTGAATATATATTTTATATATGTAGATGTAAATGATTTATGATGAATGAATAATTATCATAGGTGGAATCTATATGAGAAATGGATGTAATGCCATTTATACAAACATTGCAATGTAAGTCACAAATGGTATGAAAATGATGTGATCTAAATGAATGACTAATGAAATGTAATGGATAAATGGATAAATGATGTATGCAATAAATCTAAGTGAAACCTTATGTGGTAAATGTTTGTTAACAATGACCATCTAAATGAGTAATGTAATGCAACCTAAATAAAATCTATATGAATAATGCCACCTAAAAGTGAATGAATAATGCAAAGAGGGAATATGCCGATAGTAATGATCTGAGATGGAAAATAGAAGAATATGGAATAGGAGAGGGGGGGGGGGAGTAATTTAGCACTCCATGGATTATTAGATTAGGACTTTATGGAATGATGGTGAGAGTTGTGCACAAAAATTGTGGAGAGCCAAACTAGTTTGATATTGCCCTGGGTAACCTACACCACTAATTATAGGAATCAGGATGCCTTGAGAAACCCAAGGCATGGACCGACTCACAGTCAAAAAAAAATTCCTTACACATAGCTATGTAATTGTTGAGAAACACTAATACAAAGTTGTGGGTGCGTGCAAGGAAACCCTCAAACACACTGATACCTCTTATACACAAGAGGGTAAGTGTTGATAAACACTAGTACTAGGTTGCCGGTTTATACTAGAGAGACCCAAAACATGCCATGCTATGAAAATATGCCCCAGTATGAATCTATTGTAAACATACCTGGATATGGAAAATCTGGGTAGTCGTAAATAGGTGCAGTCGTAGGGCAAAAGATGCAAGTCTAAATGAAAAATCTAAGAAATCAAACAAGTCATTCATTCATGACCAACTAACACCTCTTGCCAAGAGTAGGATTAGGGTGGAGGATTAAGTTTCCAGGTGAGGGAAGGATTCATCCCTAGGGAAAAGTACAGAGTGGGTGGACTTTTGGATTAAGCAAGTGATCATATGGCTTTGTAGAATAACTTGTGGACTTAGGACTGTTCTCAAGACTTCATGAAGCTCACATAGAGGCACAAAAGCTCAGTTTTGATGGGACATCCCTTATTCATGATTTAGGTGAGGACTCATCATCATATGCGTGATTTATTTAGAGATGGAAATGGAAAGGATGTTGCGATGGGCAAATTGGATGGGGAGGGTGATGGAGCACTGACCTGATAGACAATGGATCCAGTTTATTTACCTTGGCGCCTGCATTGAGGTTTTCACCAAGGTACTTGTCCATAGCACCACAAATTAATTTTCATTAATGGACGAATTGATTTTTTATTTTTTTGGGGGTGTCATAGGGTGCCTGTTTGCTAGGTTTTCACCAGAGTAACGATGTTTTTTCAGGATCTTTTTCTCATTTTTTTTGTATTTTTCATGATTTTTGGATTTTTTTGACAATTAATGACTTTCTGAGGACTAGGCATAGAATGTTTATAGGTGCATGATATTCATTGGATTGTCCAGAGGATCTCCTTCAGGAGTAGCCAAATGATAGGCCCCTGATCCATATTTTGTTGTGATTACATATGGTCCAAGACAATTAGGCTCGAACTTGCCTTTCTTTTCTCTTTCTTGAAGGTTTTTCTAATTTCCATGAGGACAAGGTCACCAATTTCAAATTCCTGGGTTTTGACTTTCTTGTGGTAACTCATGCGTAGATGATTTTGATATAATTGAAGATGGTTCAAGACCTTGAGGTGCCTTTCATCTAACAATTCTAGCTCTTGTAGGCAGGCAATTCTATATTCTTTATCTGGTAGGATATTTTGCAGTGATACTCTTAGAGAGGGGATCTCGATCTCAAGGGGGAGGACAACTTCAGAGCCAAAGACAAGGGAATAGGGGGTGGCGCATATGGGTGTGCGAATGGAAGTTTGGTAGGCCAACAAAGAAGGATGGAGTTGGAGGTACCAATCACGACTAGCTTCATTGATTGTCTTTTTGAGGATTTTGATTAGGGTTTTATTAGAAGCCTCAGCTTGACCATTACCTTGCGGGTAATATGGGGTGGAAAAGCGATGTTGGATGTCAAATTTTTGGTAGAGTTCTTTGATATCCTGGTTTTTAAATTGTCTTCCATTATCTATAATGATAACTTTTGGAATGCCATATCGACAGATCAAGTAGTTGAGGATGAATTTGGATATCTGCTTACCAATGGTAAAAGTAAGAGGGATAGCCTCTACCCACTTAGTGAAATACTTGGTGGCAGTGATAATGAATTTATGTCTGTTGGAGGATGAAGGGTGGATTTTCCCAATGAGATCAGGCCCCCACTATGAGAAGGGCCAGGGTGTAATGAACGACTGCAATTCTTGTGATGGTGCATGGATCTTGTCACCATGTTGCTGGTAAGGGATGCATCTCTTCACATGGCTATATGCATCTACTTCCATTTTAGGCCAATAATATCATGTTCTCAATATCTTTTTAGCCAAAGTTAGCCCACTTGAGTGTTCCCCAATGCCCATTCCACCTCTTGTTTATCTAAACACCTTAGGAGGGAACCATCAAAATGCCTTCTGAATAGGGTGTCTCCAAGGATGGTGTAACGAGCACATCTGTGAATGAGGGTTTGTTGTTGGGTTTTATAAGGTGTGGGGGAATGGTGTTGTCTTTTAGGAAAGCAAAGGTTTCTTGGTACCAGGGGGAGTCAGGACCAACGAGTACACACAATTTCAAACTCTGGTAGATCATATGCTAGAATGAATAGTTGCTTGACCAAGAACTCACTCTTCTGACTATGTGTTGACATATGAAGGAGGGAGCCAATGGTGACCATTGTATCTACAACCCTATTGTTTGTTCATGGGACTTGATCAAACTTGATCATTGTGAAGTGTTGCTTAAGATCTTCAACCATGCTACAATAGGGGAGAAGTTTGTCATCTTTTTTTTTGTATTCATCATTGACTTTTTTATGACAAGCTGGGAATCACCATAGACTTGTAATTCCCTTATCTTCCACTAGATAGCCAAGCGTAATCTTGTAATGAGTGCCTCATATTTTGTGATGTTGTTGGTACATACAAAAGCTACCTTGTATGACTTTGGGATACAATCTCCTTGAGGTGTGATCAATAGTATTCCTGCCCTTGATCCATTTTTTGTGCAAGAGCCATCAAAATACAACGGCCATGTGGAGGATGTGGTGACAGTCATAATGAATTCATCTGGTAGTTCTATAAGAATAGGATGGCCACCTGGAAGTGGAGTGTCAGCCAACTAGTCTATGATGACTTGTCCCTTGATTGCTTTTTTCTCTATGTATTCAATGTCAAACTCGCTTAAGAACATGACCCATTTTGTAGTTCTACTAGTGAGGGCAGCTTTTGACAAGAGATATTTAAGTGGGTCAATCTTAGCAATAAGTTTTGTTTTGTTGTTCAGCATATAGTGTTGGAGTTTCCATGTACTAAATACCAATGCCAGGAAAGCTCTTTCAATGGGGGTATAATTGAGTTCATACCCCACTAGTGTCTGACTGATGTAATATATGGCATGTTCCTTTCCTTGATCATCTGTTGTGTCAATAATGCCCCCAATGCCACTTTGGTAGCACATATCCTGGAAAATAAGGGGTTTTCTAGGAGTAGGAGGCATAAGAACTGGAGGTGACGCTAGGTATTCTTTGAGTTTTTCAAAGGCCTTTTGACACAAGCAGTCCCATTTGAATTTTGTGTCTTTGCGCAACAAGTGTGCATATAGATGGCATTTATCTACAAGTTGTGAAATAAAACATCTAACATATTAGAGTTTTCCCTAGAGGTTGTGAGTTGTCTGAGAGTCTTTGGTGGAGGCATTTCCATGATGGATTTTACCTTTGCAGGATCAACCTCAATTCCTCTATGAGAAAAAATGAAACCTAGTAGTTTTCCCGATGTGACACCAAAAACACACTTCTTAGGGTTGAGGCGCAGTTTGTATTTTTCCAATCTTTCAAAGATTTTCTTTAAGATAGGGATGTGCTCCTGTCTTGTCTTTGATTTGCCTAGCAGATCATTGACATAGTCCTCCATAATTTTATGCAAGACGTCACAAAAAATTGTTGTCATGGCACGTTGATATGTGGCTCCCATATTTTTGAGGCCAAAAGGTATGACTTGGTAACAGAAAGTCCCCCATGGTGTTGTGAATGCAGTTTTATGTTGATCTTCGTCTACAATCCTGATTTGATTATATTCAGAAAATCCATCCATAAGTGATAGCATCTCATGCCCTACTGTAAGGTCCACAATCATATCTATGTTGGGGAGTGGGAAATCATCTTTAGGAAAAGCCTTATTTAGATCTCAAAAATCAGTACAAATGTGGATTCCCCCATCACGTTTATCAACAGGTACAATGTTGGAGACCCATTCAACGTAGTCTATTGGTTTGATGAATTCTACATCCAACATTTTTTGGAGTTCTGCCTTGACTAGGAGTGCAATATGTGGATGCATTTTGCGCAACTTCTATTTTACAGGTTTTGCATTTGGGCAGACAAAGAGATTATGAACCACCAAGTCAAGATCTAGACCTGGCATATTAGCATAGGACCATGCAAAATTGATTTTTGCCTCTGCGAGGAAGTTGATGAAGTCTTGTTTCTCTTGCTTTGTGAGGGAATTGGCAATGAGCACGTTTTTTGGAATGTCTTTGGTGTCCATATTGATACTGTCTGTTTCTTCTATTAACAAATTTGACTTGTCTTGTGGAAGATAACCATTGGTAGGGAGGTCAAGTCCCTCATCCTCAAGTTTGTTTTCCAGCTTTTCACTTTCGGATATGCCATTTTTAAAAAAATTTTGCTCATCCAAAGGTGCCTCGGAGAGGTTTCCACCTAGGGAATCATGTTTTTTCCTTTTGTTATCTTTTTTGTGGCTGAGGGCATTGACTTGCCTACCAAACTATCCTTTTTCATGTAGTTGAATACCATGTACCCTGTTGCAGTCTTCCAAATTTCGCATAGTCAAGAGAGTAATGAGAGTGTTATCATCGACGCAGATGTCTAAAGTAGGTCTGTCTCGTTGGCCTTAGTCTATGAGTTCAGGATGGACAAGATGTAGCTCATGTGAAATGGGAGGGGTTATGGGGGTGATGGCATTGATGTGAGTGTCAAAGAGGATATCGTTTTTGTATTCATAAGGAATTTCATGGAACTCCTCTTTATCAAAGTTTTTGATATCCAAAGAAGGACTTGAAGAGGCACCAACAATAGTAATCTTAGGCACTGGGGTCTACCCCAAGCCTTTATTGTACTTGTAGGAGATAGGATTTATGGGTGCTTTTCTTCCTTTCTCCTCTAGTCCCAAGCTGTGTCCTTTGTAACCCATTTTTCTAACTATAGCTGATGCTTTTAGATACAGTTTTTTAGGTATTTTTGTTGGGTCTTCATCTTCTTCCCGGTACAACCATGAAGAGACATATGTGTTAAGGCTTTCCTCATCAAGTAGGCCCCATTGCTGGAACGTGGTATCTTTGCATTGTATAGCCGATTTTTGATCTTTTTTGAGTTCTTTTGGTTTGCCAAATGACTTGGGATATACAGGGAGGTTGCCTATTAATAAGACATCCTCAAATTTGTATTCTCCATAACCATTATCTAGGATCTTGATTTGTGTGTCTGCTTGGGATGAGGTGGAGGCAACATTTGATGTGTCAGATGGAGGAGTTGGTGAGGGTCTATTTAGTGGGAAATGATATGGATGCTTCCCATCTAAGAGCTTGGAATATTGAAAAGGTTGTGGATCATCTTTGATAGTGATCTCTCTTCCATTGAAGGGGAATTTGATGCATTGGTGCTAAGTGGAGGGTACGGCTTGCAAGGAGTGAATCCATGGCCAACCGAGAAGGATGTTGTAGGGGACATCAAGATATAGTACTAGGCAAGGGGTTCCAATTGTTATAGGGCCCACTTGAAGAGGTAAGGTGATCATACCCTTTGAAACTCTTTCTGCATCATCATATACTTTTATTGTGATCCTTCCTGATGTATCTACTAGGTCCTCAGAAAGTCCCAATTGTTTTATTAACTTGTATGTACACAAATTGAGTCCGGATCCACCGTCTATCAGGATATGTTTGACCTTGTGCTTCTAGATAAGGGCTTTGATTGTTGGCATTATGTGAATCGGTATGTGGACATAATGACATTGTATGTTGTCATTGATGTCACTATGTTGAAGAGGTAATGTTGTCATTGATGTCAATATGCTGAAGAGGTATGAAGTGGCATATGTGAGAACCTGTATAACACTGTGAACCGACATTTGTGCCAAAGTGATGTGGTGTGCTTGTTCAAGGTGAACCAGCATATGGTTATGGGAACCGGCACATGGAAGCATTGTATGACTACCAGTTGGTAGTCTCAACTTCAGGGTTTCCGGTTGAAGTGCTTCAAGCTTGTATGGCTCAACCGGTGATCTTTGTGTGATGAGTAAGTAGTATAACAAAGAACAGATTATGTTGCCATGTCAGCCTTGTGCGCGTGAAGGATCTTGCATGAAGAAGACTATCCCTATCTACCTTGGGAATGTGCGAAGTTTGTAAATGGTGAACATGCATGATGGATTATCAACCACCATGAAATTGGTGGATAATGAATGATAGAGAATGTCTTGAGATTTATTCAAGATATGCTGCATTTAATATAGTATGATCAACGGTCAGGATTGAACTGTTTGAATTCCTTAACCTAACAGGTCTAGGGTTTAGGGTTTATGCTACCGACCTGTCTGTTGTCCTATAAGGTCGATGTTGTGATTCTTTCAGAGGTTGTTGGCAAAAGTTGTGCGTGAGTATCTAAGAGAAGGGATACAAGATCCTTGCCAAACTAGAGGAAACAAGTGATACTTGCAGAGTGTAAGTGCAGAAGGTGAAGAGGAGATTAAGCGGATCTACATTGACATTTAGTGCTATTGCTAGATCATTGTAATACCTGTTGATCTCTAACCACCTCAACAGCTGGAAAATCCCCTAACAGGGTAGCCTTAACCGGCTTGATGTAAATCCCTTAACAGGGTAACTCAAAGTTATTGAGATCTGGAAAGCTAGAGAGATTTGGAAATCCTTTAGCTATTGAGTTCTTGAAATCCTCTAACAAGGTACCCTTAACAGGGTTTAATCCTTAACCAAGTATTGTAGCCATCCCTTAACTGGGTGATCTCTAACAGGATCGGTTCCTAGCAGAACCTTTTATAATGTCTTTAATTAGACAAGGCTTCTAACAGAGTAGACTTCCAAAGAGTTCAACAACAAGCTTATGGGTATTCATCTCCACTGTAGTTTTTCCCAGTTGGGTTTCCACGTGAAAAATATGTGTGTCATGTGTGATGCTTTTATCTTGTGATGCTTTGTTATTGCCTGTTAAGCATATGATGGTTTTGTGTTTTATGCATGTCAATAAAACATGTTGAACTAGCTATTGTGAAGATATGATGATAGATTACCTGTTCATGCATAAGGGTGAAATGGTAGTGTATTTTTGAGTTGAGTGGAAAACTCAGTGAGTAATCGGCTTATGATTGTTTTAGTTGTTATGAGTTTTATCGGTTGCACTTTGTTTCAAACCGGTGTCACTGTTTGCTAGACATTTAGAGTAATTGTTGCTGAACTGGTTTAGGTCTATATTTTGTCTATACTGATTCATCCCCCCTCTCTTAGTACCGGTTTGGTACTAATTGTTCATCATTGAGTTATCATCGATATGCAAAGGTTTATTATGGTCTTCATTTGCAGGAGCATCATTGGAAGTGAGCACAAGGTGTTGCTAGGTGGAAAGGTTTCCAATGAGAGCTTGAAATTGGGTAGCATTGATATTATCGGGAACATGAAACTCAAGGAGGGCTTGTTCCAAAATTTCTTTATGGATCGGGGAAGTCTTGAGAAGTTCTAGGATGGAGATTTGTGCGGGGGTCTTCCCAAGTTGGTCAAGGAGGTCATATCGATGGGTGGAAGACATGGGGGGAGAGTTTCGTGGGGGAGGAGCTCCTTGCATGGTGACTTTACCTCGGTGAGTGGTTACATTGTAGTCATTTTGAGAGCAGGAGGTGGAAGGTGTAGCACCTTGAATGACTATCCTAGCAGGGTTAGGTCTACTTTTGGGAGGGGGAGGGTTAACTCCTTGGATAGTTATGACATTGACATGATTGTATGGAGGCTCAATACGACCTACTAAAGAGTCAAAGCCAGTTATGTGATTAGTGTAGTCATAGTTCACCGCATTAGATGATGAGCCTTTTCCTTTATGCTGTTTTGGGAAGGGTTCTTGGTACATTTTGAGTTTGTCATTGTTATTACCAGGTTTTTCATTTTCTACTTCAATTTCACCCCTATCAATGAGATCTTGTATGTAGATTTTAAGCTTCATGCATTTTCATGTATCATTTCCCTTGATACGATAATACTCACAATATTCATTCTCATTATACCACCTAGGTTTGGGTTGAATGGGATCGAACGAGTGAGTAATTAGGAAAACCACTATGCCTACTTGAACAAGCTTTTGAAACACCACTTCAATGGGCTCAGCAAGAGGAGTGAAGTCTCTTGGAGTCCTATTGTTGGATCGGGGTGGTCGCCCCTGGATTTAGACATTGCTATGAGGCTTTTGGGATTGATTTTGATTATTTTGATTGTTGATGTGATGATTGGTGGGGGTGGGTTTTGGAGGAGCAGCCACGGTCTGGACCTATTTTGCATCAGTTACACTATCATTGACTACGTTCTTAATTTTGGACCAGAGTTTTGGTTTATCATTATGATAAGAGGAAGAATTTTGACTTGATCTTTGGTAGTTCTTTAAGGTTCCTTCCTCTAAAAAGACACGTTCAAGAGACAGGCCCTTATCAGTCAATTTTTGGAAATATTTAATACATTGAGATGTCAGAGGCCTTGATAGTTTGAGCACCAGATTATTTTGAAATAATTGAATTTGGTGTTGTTCTAGCATGTCCCATTGGAATTTATTGATGAGGTGTCACCATCTTTGGAAGAAGTTAGTGAAAGTCTCTTCGGGCCTTTTCTTTGTGTTACATAAGTCCATCATGGAAACATCATTAGCCATGTTGTAGGCATAGTGAGCCATAAACTTCTTTGCTAAGTCTGGGAAGGAGATAATGGAACCCTGTGGTAAGGACGAGAACCATGCCAGGGCATCTCCCATGAGATTCTTAGGGAAGAGTCTTTGAAGGTATAGGTCACTATAGGATACTTCTTGACATAGGATGTGAAATTCTCGGACATGGTCATGGGGGTCCCCATTTCCCTCATACTTGGTGAACTTAGGGATCTCAAACCCTGGGGGGTAAGGTGAAACTAATATAGATGGGTCATAAGGACAAGGAAAAAATACCTCAAAGGAGTAAGGTTTCCTTTTGTTGGTTCCTTTCTCCATGTCCTTGATGATGTTTTTCATATCCTGAATTTCTTTAATGAGGTCTTGTTGTGGATTTTGGAAATGATGGATTGTGTTTGCCCCTAGAATCAAATGAGTCATGGAAGGTGCACCACCACTAATGTATTGATATGATGAGGAAGCGGGGATGTGAGATGTGATAATTGATGTTGCAGGGACTTAGGTGATAGTCGTTTGTGATCCACAAACTATTGTGACAGGATTAAGTGTGGCCCAAATGAAGCTAGCGACATTATTGATGGGAATGGAGGTTTGTGGAATAGAAATATATGGTTAAGAAGAAGATGGTATAGAGGAATGTTGGAGAATAGATGAGATCGGATTTGATAGTGGTATAGATGGTAAGGAGGAATAAGGTGGAATGGAGACCATGGGGGGAGGTGTCATCGGTGTTATTGATTGGGTTTGAATGATTGGCAGGGCCCCAATTGATTGAGCCCCAATTGATTGAGTTTGAATAGGTGTGTCGGTATGAGTGGGAGCAAGGTCTCCTTGTGGTTGTTGACCAAGGGTGGATTTATCGAAATCAGGTGGGATTTGAGCTCCATTTTCAAGGAGGGTCTTTAGAAGCACAGTAGGATTGTGTTGGATAAATTTTTCCAACATCTCTTGGCTATAAGAGTCTGCTAGTAAAGTTTGCACTTCTGGAGGCAGTTCATCTTGGTCAACCATATTAGGATTTTGTGTTTGATTTTGGATGCTAGGTTGCACACTTTGTGTAGGATCTTCATATAGGACACTAATGTCTGGCATACCATATTGTTGTATGGCCATCTTTTTCTTTTGAGATCGAGTTGTGACCATACAAGAATAACCTTAGAAAAGATTGAAGGAGGAAATTTTTGATGAGAGGACTTAGCAAGGCTCTTGGATTTTTGGATTTGAATTTGATGAAAACGGATTTTGCTGATTGATAGGGTCTTTGGATTAGGACCTGGATTTGATTAGGATTGCACCTTAGTCCTTGGATGAGGATCTTAGGTGAGAAATTTTGATGAACCCCCAAGTGAGGTAATGACCAAGTTGGGTAGAATTTAGACCTTGGAATGATGATCATAAAGCCTTTCTTCCACTAAGGGTTGACTAATGACCCTAAGTAAAACAAAGACATGAGATAAGAGTCTTGATTGACTCAAAGGATAAGGAAAAGGTACTTGGAGAGGATTCTTCTTCAAGCACAAAGCCAAGTGATTAAGGATGAGGTCTAAATGAAACTTCACAAGGCATACAACCTTAATGTGAGGTTAAATTGGATTTGATTTGGATTTTGAGAATTGATTTGATAATTGGAGGTGATTGATTTTGTGATTGGTTGATGTACTAAGTCCTTAGGAAAATATTGAGGATGATTGATTGAAGAGGGATGATAGTGATGATTAGAAGAATTTTGGTGACTAGGCTATCCTTGGCATGAACATGACTCAATAGATGATTGGTTTAGATGGCAAGTTGTACGAAGGGACACAACCACCCTGATTTTGATGATAGTTGGTGTTAAAAGACAAACTTGAACCTTGATGGAGTACACAAACTCTTAATTCATCACTAGCATCAAACTCATTGCTATGACCATAGACGTAATCATGGTAATGATGCAAGAAGGTCCTATGGTTAAGCAAGAGTTTGCAGTTTGTGTACTAAAATTTCTGATGTCAAATGAGTTGTGCTTGTGTGAGCATCTTCTTCTTGATAGGTTGGTGGATTGACTTCTTAGGATGCTTATACAACTTAGGTTTATGGAACATGAGATGGACAAAGTTTCAACGCAATTAGGACTTTGTGTGGATGGTGACTAGGATGTGACTTGGGTATGACTATGTTTGGAATTGTGCCTAGGATCTTAATTTGGATGATTGTTTATTTTTAGAGAAGTATTTTTTTGCAAAGTGTTTGAGGATAATGATGTGTTTTTAGTCTACTCTTGGAAAGCAAGTATCAAGAAAAGAAAACACAATAATCAAATGAATTTTATCTCAAAGACACTCATGCTCATGTACAACATTCTCAAGGCTGGCAAGGACAATAGTCATTAGATCCCAATCGGTTTCCCAGCTACGCTTACCTAGAGTGGACACTTAGATGCTTGACCCCACTGGCTCCCCTCCATGACACTCACTTCTTTGGGGCAGCCAGGTATCAATTCCCATGAAAAATCCTCATGATGAGCTTTGTGTCTCTACTAAGGGCCGTAAAAATATGGGCGGCTTTGGAGGTCCAACCTCCTGCACCAATGACTAGAAGGTTTTTAGCCACTATGCACAAGGTGTTTAATATGTCTTCCTATTAGGAGCTACCCTTCACAATTGCACAAGCACAATTGAGGCCTATAGCCCAACGAAGCACCAAGAACTTAGTAGTCACGTAAGCGTGATTGAGATTTCTAGGATCCTACTAAGCACCCAATGTGAGAGTGAACTTCGATAAAGCCCCAACCATTGACCCTTTCATCATCAACGAATTTTTTATTATAGTGAGTTAG
This sequence comes from Cryptomeria japonica, assembly GCF_030272615.1. NCBI lineage: Eukaryota > Viridiplantae > Streptophyta > Pinopsida > Cupressales > Cupressaceae > Cryptomeria > Cryptomeria japonica. The sequence continues at coordinate 488,969,263 of NC_081410.1, read as the reverse complement.
GAACCCTAGGTCCAGGTGTACTCACTTGGGTCATTCCCCTCTTACCTTCTCAAAGAGCAAGTTGGGAGGGCAGGCCCGCTAAGTGTAAGCATGCAACAAACATGAAAAACATGGAGGGTCTAGATTTTTGATCATCTAGCTAGATGAGACCATACTCTGCTACCTTTACACTTTTAACAAAACACAAAAGACAATGGTTTATTTACCCTCTAATTAGATCTAGGTGCCTAGTTAAGAAAAAAAGACACAATATTTGGTTGGAACTCCTAGGCAACCTACAAAACAATTAGATTAGTAGCTTTTTCTATTTCTTAGGTCTTGGATAGTCGAAGAAGCTGCAACACTCAAAAAAAAATAGTAGCTACAGGCCTGTAGAAACAATGTGCGCATTGAAATATAGTCAGTCAAGTTGAAGCGCTCGCCCAGGCACCAAAATGCCTACGTATGCACTGTAGTGGGCCGAAATCTAAACAAATAAAAGGAAATTAGCACAAACAAAACTCATGATTTATACCTATCTATTATGTTGTTTGGGATTGATCACACTGAAGCACCTACGCACATGCTGAAACATGTCCACTCATGTTAAAATGCCTACGCTCATGTTGAAACACCTATGCTTGCACCAAAACACTGAAACTTGCAATAAAGGTTAGCGATTAGATTTCAAAATTCAAAATTTTCAAATTATTTGCAAAGGGTGGGATTTTGAAAATAGTTGCACTGATGCCATTTCTACCATGTTGAAAAATGGGCATATGATGTTGGCATATGTGCAGAGTTTGATGACATGATGGTGTATGTTGTCTTTGATGTCAATATGCTGAAGTATGAACCGGTATATTGAAGAAAGCAAACTGGCAAGAGAACCGGTATGATGGTATGAAGTGAACTGATATATGCAAAAAGGTGAACCGATATGTTGGAATGTGAACTAGTATATGCAAAGTTTGTATTGGGGTTTCATTTGATATGACTGCCAGTTGGTAGTCCCAGCTTCAGGGTTTGTGGTTGATGTATTCCAAGTCTGTGTGATTTGACCAATGATATCCTGTGATGAGTTAGCATTGAGATGAAGATTAGATCATGTTACCACATCAGATTTGTGTGCGTGAAGAATCTTCTTGAGGATCTTGCATGAAAAAGATTGATTCTATCTACCTTGGGAATGTGCAAAATCCTAGTAAACAATGGAGAGCGCATTATGGGTTATCAGCTTCCAGAAGTAGCAAAGAACGAACGATGCAGAATGTCTTGATATTTGTTCAAGATTGTTTTACCCTATGTAATGTGTTTAAATGATCAGGATTGGACTGGCTGTATTGTTAACCTAGATGCTTAGGGTTTTAGGTTTTGACTACCGACCTAATTGTTGTCTATAAAGTCGATGATGATTTTCATTTGAATTTGTTGGCAAATGATTGTATGTGAAGTGATTCTTGCCAGAACAAAGAAGTGAGAAGATACCTACAGAGTGTAATTACAGCTGCAAAGGAGCTGAAGTTGGCATTAAGTGTTGTTATTAGATCAGTGTATTAACTATTGACTTCTAACCATTTCAGTAGTTAGAAAATCCCTTTACTGGGTAGCTTTAACAAGCTTTTTGTAAATCCTTTAACAGGGTGACTCAAAATCATTAAGTTCTTCAAATCCTCTTGTGAGGTAACCTTTAACAAGGTTTTAACCTCTAACTGGGTATTTAGCCATCCCTTAACTGGGTGATCCCTAGTAGGATCGGTTCCTAGCAGAACCTGTTGTAAAGTCTTTAACCGAACTAGGCTCCTAATAGAGTGAACTTCAGAAGAGTTCAAGAGCAACTTGTGGGTATTCATCCCCACCGTAGTTTTTCCCAGTTTGGTTTCCACATGAAAAATAAGTGTGTCATGTGTGATGCTTTTTCATGTGATGTTTTAGTGTTTTCTATTAAACGGTAATGCAAGTTGATCCAGTGGTCATTATATTTCTGATGTATTACTTGTTTAAGCATATGGGTGAAGTGGAAATGAGATATTAGGTTTTAAGCATATGGGTGAAGAGGAAATGAGATATTAGGTTTTGTAAAGATCTAAGTGTTACCGATTTATGACTTTTACAGTCACTGTGTTTTACCAGTATTGCCTTGATTTAGATCGGTGATGTTGTTTACCAGTTAGTGCAGTCTTTGCAGTTTAAGTTGTTAGAGAAAGTTTTTGTCTATACTGATTCACCCCCCCTCTTAGTATCTATTGGGTATTTACTGTTCATCATTATTCATCAATTGGTATCAAAGCGTCCTCCAGGTCCTCTGTGTTATAAGCTTAATCGCTTGAGGAAAAGATCCTATTCTAATTGTATACACATAAAAATGGCTATGAGCAATTAAATAAATATTTTATATTTATTTAATAATTATTCTTCTATTAAATAGTTAATTTGAAAATATTAATTTATTTAATTCATTTTCGTATCTTTCTCTTAATTAATATTTTATTAATTAATTCATTTATCATATTCTTCTAATTAATTAAATATCTAATATTTAATTATCTCTTCCAAACAATTGAATATCTAATATTTAATGGTTATTCTCCTATCCTATAGTATCAAATATTAAATAATTCTCAAAATTATTTAAGCCCTTTTCCAACTCATTCTTCCATCTCCACTTCATCTTCCCTTTGCAAACTCATCCATCATGTGGCTAAGGAAATTAATATTTCTGAAATATTAATTTATCATTTATCTTCAACTACCAAACTTAATGAATATTACGTACGTACACATATTTCATAACCATTTCCTATATTCTCTCCAACACCCCCTACATCTTAGGAAAGACTTGAGTCCACTTGTCCTCTCATGCCTAGATTTCCTCCAACCATCCCTAGATTCCCTCAGTCAGCAACCCAGTCAAGGTGAGATGAGTGACACATGTCTTCTCCTTCCCCCTTCCTCTCAACCTTCACCTTTGCTCACAGCCATTCAAATCTACATATCTGATCAGGACCGTTGATCTGAGCCACATCATCTATTCCTCTCAAGGTCTATAAAATCAAGAGCTTCAGTTGAGAGAGAGTTGAGTCTTCAAATTAATCATATGCATCCATGAGTTTTTGAAGCAAATAGCAAATAGAAATAGAAATTATCATTTAGCATAATCATTTTATCATAATCATGTAGTATTTGCATATCATACTATCAGTTAACTACAAGTTATCAGTCCATTCTTCATATGCCATCTTGGAAGCCATTAGTGCATTGTTTGAGAGCACACCATCTGCAACCAAGAATAGTGGAGTTAGGACACAATGAGACATAAGCCATGAAGGCAATATTAGTATTTTATTTCATATGTACTTCATGTAGTTTCATTGGTTGAATTTGGATTTCTTGTAGCATTTCCTTTTGTATTTTGTGAATCTAACTTATTGCAAGTAACATTCTGAGGATGAAATTCAAGTCGACACATTTTGGCACCCACCGTGGGGCCCATAGACATCACATATACCTTTAAAAATCTTGCAAATAATAAAATTAATGCATTTGTAATGTTGATTCATGCATGTGTGAATTCTGGCAGTGCTTTTGTTCCATTGGTTAGCTCATTTGCATATTAGGTTAGCATATTTGTCTTCTAGGTTAGTGCATTTGCACCATAGGTTAGCACTTTTGTCTTAAAGTCTATGCATTTGCATTACAGGTTCACGCATTTGTGTCTTAAATTAGTGCATTTGTCAAAGAAATCACACTTTTGTATCCATAGAGCAGCGCTTTTGTAGTCTAAGTTAGCACTTTTGACCTGTAGGTTAGCGCTTTTGAGCAAAAAGGTAGCGCATGTGTTAGATTAGCGCTTCTGTTTACAAAATGACAAAAATTTCTTGCAGGTGTGAATTTCCAAGAAATCAGATTTTTCAAATTACTAACATACATGTGCAGGATGGTATTTAAGGCAAATTTTATGCATTTCATCATTTAGTTAATTAAAAGCCTTGTTTTGGGAAGTAACATATCATATCTTGTTCATCTAGTTTAACTAAGAGGATGAATTGACAGCATGCAACTTGCATTTTTAGTATTTTCTCTAAAATAGTTACACATAGACTTTTAAAAGGGCTAAAATAAACACCATACTTGTTTGAGCAACATCTCCAAATAGGACTTAGCCAACAATTGCTTTGAAAAGGTTAAAAGGAACACTTATATTTTGTGTCTCAAAAGTGGTAGGTATATGCTCTCCCCTTAATTGGGTGACCAAAAAGCCAAACCCACTCTTTTACGGTTTCTTTACTTTCAAGCAATTAAATCCTTTAGAGGGCCTGCCTTCTTGAGCTGCCTTGAGGGGGCCAGTGAGAGGGGAATGACCTAAAGTGGAAATGAGCTAATACTGAGTCCTTCCAATCTACTATAAATAAATTGTGTTTGTGATGAAAGTCCCAAACAACATGTGCTGATAAGTTCATACCAATACTATGTTTCCCCATAAACCCTATGGAGCGTAACCTCTATAGGTTGGGAACCTTCTATATTTACAGATTGAAAGTACTGCATGTATGGCCACATGACCAGAAACCTTTACTAAAAACCACTTGTACTAGTTGCCAAAATCCTTCTAGTTGTTGGCGCAGGAGGTTGAACATTTGAAGTGGCTCACATACATATGGTTCCTAGTAGAGATATAAAGTTTGTCATGGGGAGTTTTCATGGAAACTAGTGCTTGGCTGCCCCAAAGAAGCGAGTGTCGAGGGTGGAGCTAGTGGGGTCAAGCATTTAAATATCTGCTTTGAATAGCGTAGCTTCAGGGGAAACCCCACGTGAGATTCAACAACTATTGTCTCATCCTGCCATAAGGATTGTACTTGCCTAAGCATTTTATTTATTAAATATTGTGTCTTCTATGTTTGTAACATGTTCCAAATGGTCAAAAATTGAATAAAATTATCATCTACAAGAGAGCAAAAATCCAACAAATTACTGAAAAAGTGTGATCAAAAGGGTAATACAAAAATCTTTCCAACACTTGAAACACCAGATCAAAAACAAAATGTCAAAACATCAATATCAAAATAATTCTTGAAGTATATTTGTCTCTAAACCATCATGTATTTTCAAACTAGCTTAAACAACTAGGTCACTAATCTAACATGTTATTCCCAAAAGGTTCTATAAACATCAACATTCAACAAGCTATTGATTCAAACATCTTAAGTGCAAAAAAATCGACATCCTTGTCAAGTTTCTCATTAGGATAATCAAATCCTCTATCATGAAGCTTGATCAATCTATAATAGGTTCCTAATCTTAGATATATCTTTCCTATTTTGAACCTAGGTTATATCAAAACCAAAATCGCACCAACATCATAATCAAACAAACTTGTGAATTGCCAAATGCTTATATGACTTTTAAGTATCACCTTAAGAAAAGAAAACCCAGTTATAAAGCTACTCAGAAAAGGATAAGATTCTTGTATATCAATCACAAGATCTTATTGAAACATAGGACATTCCTAAACCATTTTTGTCACTACCTACGTGGCTGTGGTACCAAATTTGATGGTGAAATTTTGCAAAGACGTGCTTTTCAACAAAGAGATGCTTTATCCCAACAAACAAACAATAGCAGTAAAATCAACAAGGCATATCTTCCTAAACCAATAATCACCTATTGACTTTGTCCTTTGGAACTTTCAACAACTTTGAAATAATCACATGCTAGTTTGGACTAGAGCTCAACACGAACAACTTAGAAAACAACAACAAATGGAGGAAGAAGATAATCTTGTATTCCAAACTTTTGGATTTACCACTGTTGACGAAGAAGCAGTCAATAGCACCATTAGAGACCTTGAGCAAGATTTCAAATTTGATAGGCTAATGGAAAAATTATTGGCAAAACAAAAAGAAAAATATCTCTTGATGTTGGCAAAATCTGGAGCTAAACCACCACAAGACTTTAACATAGAAAAGTTGAAACAAGATGCAGAGGCAAGTAACACCCAAAACATAGATGAGCCAAATAACGAAGATGTGAACAAAGAAAGCAATGAAGAAACAAGGAAAGAAAGGGATGACAAAAGAAAAGAGTGTAGTGATAAGAGAACTCACAAAGAAACAAGGAGAAACTATGTGGAGAATCCATTGTCAAACCTTACTCAACAAATACAAACATTACAACAATGGATACAAGACATGCAAAATGGGACAAGCTCCAAGAAGTATTCATTAGAAAATATATGCCCATATCTGTTCGATAAAAATCTGAATATGATACCATTTTTGCAACATTGCGAAATTCCTAAATATGACAAATAGGATGGAAAATATGATCCTCAAGATCACATTAGGGAGTTTTGTACTATGAGCATGGAATTTTCTCATGATGAAACTTACCTTATGCATCTTTTTCCTAGGAGTTTAAATGGACAATCAATGGAGTGGTTTTCAAGATTACCATCCGAAATCAAATCCTTTGAAGAACTTGTGAATAGGTTTATTTCACAATACTCCTACAATATAAGGAATGAAATAACAATGTTGGATCTCTACAATGTTAAACAAAACAATGGTGAATCCTTTATGATTTTCTTACAATGATAGAAATGCATGTTTAATAGGTATCCCCGAGATGTACCTGATCAAGAAAAAATGGACATATTCATTGATAATCTTATCAGTGAAATGAGTTATCGACTAAGGATGCAATGTCCTCCCTCTTTTGCCAAAATGATCGAGAATGGTTTGAAAATAGAGAACATAATGGTAAAGAAAGGAGAGCTAAAACTTTACAATAATTCATACAACAACAACAACAACAACAACAATGACAAACCCAAGTTTTGGTCAAAGAATAGGAATGTCAGCAATGAAGGGAACGACGATAATAGTACTACAAAACAACAACAACCAATTTTTAATCTATCAAGTCAAAACCCAAGCAATAACAATCCAAAAAACCATAAAGCCAAGTCCTTTTTCTCCAATCCTCGAAGGAAATTCACAAACATTGGAGAATCTTTGGAATTAGCTCTAAAAACTCTCCTTGCCAAAAAATTGATTGTTTTACCAGAAGCAAGAAGTTATGAACCACCAGTCAAGCCCAATTGGTGGAATGACAATCATTTTTGCAATTATCATTGGAATAAAGGACACCTAACAAATGATTGTCAGAGATTGAAACACCTTATCCAAGATCTAATTGATAACGGAACCATCACAGTGGATAGCTATAAGATAAACAAATCACACTTGGCTTTCAAAACTCCACTTCTGAATTATGACAAAGGTGAATCATCCCAATTAAAATATGACAAAGGAAAAGCCAAAGTGAATTACACTTATACATATGATGATGTGGTAAATGTGATCATTGTTAACAAAAATCCATCTTCAGAACCAATCAATGTTATCATGAGAAGCAAAGCAAAGGTTACCTTTCTAGGTATAGAAAAAGACTCAACATCCACATCACAACAATACTACAATTTAGTAGAGCAATTACAAAGAATACCCGCTCAAATATCAATTCTGGAACTTCTCAAGTTTTCACCTATGCATAAGGAAATTTTGGAGAAAGCTTTAGTGGAAACAACAGTTTCAAAAGACTTGGATGTAGATCAGTTCCAAAACATGGTAGGACACCTTGTAGCTCCTCATTGCTTATCATTTTCTGAAAATGATGACGCATCCTTACAACATCCTCACAATGGTCCCTTACATGTTGAAGTCTCCATTAATAAAACTCGTGTTAAACATGTACTCATAGATGGGGATCTGGCTTAAACATTTGTGTGTTAAGTTTGATAAAAGCTTTGGGATATTCAGAAAATGCAGTAGACCTCAAAAAGAATATAACCACCAAATCTTATGATGAAGCAGAACGTTCTTCTAAAGGAACTATTGTGCTACCAATAAGGATAGGATCTGTGGAAAGGGATACATTGTGTCAAGTTTTAGATTTGAACCTCTCTTACAACATTCTTCTAGGGAGACCATTGATTCACAAGATGCAAGCAGTTCCTTCTACATATCATCAATTTGTGAAATTTCCTTCACAAAGTAAAACAAGGAAAGAGACCTATTGTTGAAAACCATTTCATGGCAACATTAGATCAATCAAAAGAGAAAACACTGGATGTATCTAATGGTGAAAACCTTCTTGAGGTGCAAGAAGATGGAAGGTTTGACATTCTTCCTGCATATTTTCAAGAAAGATCTGCTATCCTGATAGAGCCAACAGAAGTAGTAAACATTGGTACATCAAAGGATCCTAAAATACATCATTTTGCTGCCTCATTGTTAGAAAAAGAGAGGAAAGAATACATGGAATTCTTTACGCAAAGACAAATAAATTTTGCTTGGTCCTATGCAGATATACCAGGACTTAATCCTGATCTTATCATGCCTCATCTTAATGTGAATTTAAAAGCAAAACCCATTAAGCAGAAGCTAAGAAAGATACATCCGCACATTACTCCTCTTGTAAAAACTGAGCTGAAGAAACTATTAGAAGTAGGTTTCATAAGACTAGTTGCTTATCCAAAATGGGTTTCAAGTATTGTACCAATATCAAAGCTAGATAAGAGCATAAGGGTTTGTACAAATTTTAGAGATCTGAATAAAGCATGTCCAAAAGATGATTTCCCGCTACCAAACATTGATATCTTAGTGGACTTATCAGCAGGACATGAGATGTTTTCATTAATGGATGGCTTCTTAGGATATAATCAATTAAAAATCGCACCTAAAGATCAAGAGAAGACAACTTTCACCTGTGCATGGGGAACATATTACTAAAATGTTGTGCCATTTGGGCTTAAGAATGCAGGAGCGACTTATCAAAGGGCTATGATGACAACTTCCATGATATGATGCACACATTTATGGAAGATTATTTCGATGACATACTTGCAAAATCTCATACAAGACAAGAACATTTGAACATTTTAAGCAAGATTTTTGACAAGCTAGAAAGATATCAATTGAGATTAAATCCAAAGAAATGTGCATTTGGGGTAACCTCTGGAAAGCTCCTTGGGTACATTATATCAGCTCGTGGCATTGAAGTAGATCCTAAAAAAGTCAAAGCTATCATGGAGATGGAGTCACCTAAGAACATAAGTCAATTGTGATCTTTACAAGGATGATTGCAATCAATTAGGAGATTTGTTTCTCAGTTAGCAGATATATGTCTTCCATTTACCCATCTTCTACATAAAAATGTTCCATTCAAATGGGATCTAAAATGTGAAGAAGCTTTCTTGCAAATAAAAGAATATCTTATGAGTCCTCCAGTACTGATATCACCAACCAAAGGGAAACCATTGTTACTCTATATCTCCGCAACAAGTGTATCATTAGGTGTTCTCCTAACTCAACATGATGATGAAGGAAAAGATAGAGAAGTTTATTATATCAGTAGAACAATTGTTGGCTACAAATTAAATTATTCCTCAATTGAAAATATATGTCTAGCAGTTGTATTTGCAACTCAGAAGCTGCAACATTATATGTTGATTCATTCTGTGAAACTAATAGCAAAGATAGATCCTCTCAAATATTTGTTGAGCAAGTCAACATTGACAGGGAGACTAGCCAAATGGGTTATGATACTGAGTGAATTTGACATAGAATATGTTGACCGGAAAGCTATCAAGGGACAAGTCATCGCTGATTAATTGGTTGATGCACCTTTACAAAATGGCATGTCTTTGCACATCGAATTTCCTGATGCAGATATCTTAATAGTAAGTACCAACTTTTGGGAATTTTACTTTGATGGTTCTTATACACAATATGGATCAGGTGCAAGAATATTTTTCATCACACCTCAAGGACACACAATTCCAAAATCATATAGATTGCGATTTCCATGCACCAATAATACTGTAGAGTATGAAGCATTGGCTATAGGGCTTAAAATGGCCTTTGAGTGGAACGTCAAAGAACTACATGTCTATGGTGATTCACAACTTATCATAAACTAAATAAATGATGAATATCAAACAAAGGATGATAAGCTTATGCCATACAAATAGCTGGTGGAGGAATTTAAAGAACACTTTAAAGAAATATCATACACCCAGATTCCAAGAAATGAGAATAAAGTAGCAGATGCAATGGCTGCAATAGCATCTCTCTTGCAAAATAAGGAGAATCAATAGCATTATGAATTTCTCATGGAAGATATCTTAACCCCTATCATCCAATCCTAGCATACCTATCGAATTTGCCATATATAAGGAAATAGTCAATCCTTATACGGTCAAATTTATCAGTATTTAAAATATCATATCCTTCCTCTTGAATTATCTCATAATCAAGTCCTCTCGCTATACTATTATTGTTGATATCCTATATAGGCATGGTCTAGATGGTACGTTATTGAGATGTCTTGAAAAGGATGAATCTGAGAGAGTTCTTAATGACATTCATGCGGGTATTTGTGGGACACACTCAAGTGGTTTAACATTGGCTAAGAAACTTCTTCGTATGGGTTAATTTTGGCCTACAATGGAGAGAGATTCATTCACATATGCTAGAAAATGAAAACAATGTTAGATCCATGGAAATCTCATTCATGCACTAGCACAAGAGTTATATCCTATGACAGGATCATGGCCATTTTCACAATGTGGCCTTGATTTGGTAGGAAAGATCAATCCCTCATCTTCTAATGAACATAAGTTTATTCTGATTGCTACTGAATATTTTACTAAGTGGATTGAAGCAACGCCTTTAACAACAATGTCAGGAAAACAAATATCATCATTCATCTTGAATTATATAATCTGTCGCTATGGAGTTCCTATGACCATTATCATTGATAATGGAAGACCATTCAAAAATCAAGATGTGAAAGAGCTATGTGAACATTTTCATATCCAACATAGGTTCTCTACTCCATATTATCCACAAGGTAGTGGTCAAGCTAAGGAATCAAACAAAACTATCTTGAAAATCTTGAAGAAAACAGTCAATGAAGTTGGAAAATATTGGCACATTCAGCTAAATCTTGCTCTTTGGGCATACCGAACTAGTGTCTGCACTCCAACAAGGGAAAATCCATATTGTTTGGTCTATGGATTAGAAGCCGCATTACCTATATAAGTAGAGATACCTTCTCTATGAGTATCCTTGCACAATCTTATACCAGAAGAAGAACAACAAGTCTCTTGACTCCAAGAACTAGAACTGATTCAGGAACGTTGCCAAAATGCAACAGAACATTTAAAAGTATACCAACAAAGAATGGAAAGAAGCTATAACCACAAAGTCAAGCCACATATTTTCTAGATTGGAGATATAGTTCTCAGGTAGAATCCAAGAAATCAACAAGACCGAGAAAAGAAGGGAAAATTTGAACCGAATTGGCTAAGACCTTTTGTCATAGTAGCAACATATGGATCAGGAGCATACAAGTTATCTACCTCTGAAGGTGATTGGTTTGATGAACCTATCAATTCTATCCATCTCAATAAATTCTATGCTTGAGATATAAAGTCCTAAAAAAATAAACAAAAAGCATATAAAGTCCTGAAACAAATCAATAAAAAGCGTATAAAATCCTAAAAAATGCAATAAATTTAGATGGTGAAAACCTGGTAAAAAGGCGCTATCTAAAAAATGAGTTCCTCCATCTATGAGATCGCTTTGCGCACTTATCCACTCCATCATATCATAGTTTATCCATTCCATATTTTGCATCCATTTGCTCTAAATCATTTAGCAAGAAATATGCAGCTTACCAACAGTTATCAATCTTTGACATACTTGTCGTAGTCACTGTCTTAGATTTTATCAAAATCAATCATATCTGTATTTTTATCACACCATGGTTTGGATCTTGATTAATTCATACATCCATAATACATTTTTGTTTCCATTGGGGGCAAAATCCTAATTATTTTTTGCTAAGGTGATCTTTTGAATCTTTGAAAATCCCAAAACATTCAAAAAACTTAGAAAAAACCAAAAAACACCTAGGATTTTGAAACAGATAACGAGCAAACAAAGCAATGAAAATCAAGGCATTTCGGCAACAACTAAATCATGCAACTCAAAAACCAATCAATTAACAAGTAATAAAGGATTATCAAAGATCATTCATCAAGAAGATTATATCAGTTAATTTCCATAAGAACATGTGAATGACATACAAGATTCTTGTTTATATCTTGATTTTATTGTTAATCATGTACTCTATTCAACTCAAGGATGTCCATGACTAGAGAAGCTATGATGGGGCATGATTATTTTCTTTGATTTCTATTTGTGGTTTATCTCTTACTATAGTATGTACTTGTCTAAGGATATGATTGGCAAAAGATCAAGGAGGACGTTCCAAGTCATGCATGAAAGGGGATAATCCTTGTCTATTCTACAAGGAATACTCAGGTCAGCTTGATCCATTATATCAAGTTGCTTGTAGTAACTTGCTATATCAAAATCCATGTAAGGAATACTTAGGTGATCTTGAATCATTATGTCAAGTTGCTTGTATTTTATTACAACATTTTAAAGCTCAATGATCAAATCAAGCACTATTACAAAATAGCATATGAAGAATGACAGTACAATTTTTAGTTAGATCATTTCATTAGCTCATTATTCATCTGCATTATAAGCATTCATGGTCAGTTGCATTATAAGCATATCATTTCATTAATAGATCAATGGTCATAAATAAAGATTGAGTATACTTGGACAAACAAAAACAATTTGCATTTATTTATTATAGGTGCATTCTTTTTTTTTGAAAAATTTTAATCACCATTCATTTCATTTAGTTGAATTTTATCATTGCATTAGTTTGCATTCAATTAAGTGCATTTTTATTCATTGTATAGTGTATCATCATTATATTTTGTATTATCATTCCATTAATGATCATTTAGTTGCATCTTTGCACTTAGATTCATAATCATTATAAACATTACATATAAAAACACAAAAATATTTCATATAGATCAATAGCATCATCATCAAAAGAAAATCAATCATTCATTTGGATTCCATATAAATAATTAAATTTGCATCATTTAAGATAGTAATCATTTTCATTTGCATCCAAGATCATCAAAATCAAAAATCAAAACAAAAACATATAATCATTGCATCCATATCATCATCACATAGAATAACATGCATAAAGAAACATCGTCCATATAATCACTGAATCCATATAATCAAAGCATATAGATCATTAAATAGAATAACATGCATAATAAATATCATCATCATATAGAGTCCATGTCTACATATAAAACAATAAAAAGTCCAAGTATACAATGATATCAGATAAACAATACAAGTGCCTCCACATCAAGTCACAACTGTCCTGTACCACTACCACCTGACTCTATCCGTTTCTGTGGCTATGGGCGAAAAGATCCTCCAGATGTCTATCTCCCATGACCCCACCACTGCTAGTGTCCATCAACACAGTAGTATGATAACTACTTGCTCTTTGGCTCTCTACAACTACCTCCTCATATCGTCATCACCAGTGGGAAGTCTCCTTCCCAACCCGAACGAATTCTCTAACAGTGTCAGTTGAGAAAGTACCTTATCCAACCTACTGAATGTGATCAAGAAGGCCCTGAGTATCCTATTGTCTCCTAACAACTCTATCCCTCTTAATCATAAGAGTCTGCACCTATGCTCGAAGCTGATCAATCTGTGCTCTAAGTGTTGGCATTATAACAGACAAGAAGAAGGTTGGCATTCCAATTACAATGAGAGATTGTTGGCATTTCAATAAGGATATTGAGAAGGTTGTTGATGACTATGGATATAACTGATTAAGGATGATTACTATCTTAATATTATTATTTTTTCATTGATGTCAAGAAATTGATTTTCTAATTCAGTATGATGTTGCCATATCTTAAGAAGTATGATTTGATGAGTATAAAGATGTCGATAAAAGACATAGAAAGAATATGATGAATAAGGGGATAAGTTATTCAATGGACAACTATTACCGAGTTAGACAATGATGAGATCATGATGTTTAGATTGTTTTGATATCCTACATATGCTATTGTTTGAAAGGTTAATACTATACTATGTTACCGAGCAAAGAACCTAGTCGGTAAACCCTTAGGTTATCGCTATCAGTTAATGAAGGCAGAATGTCTACCGAGTGAAGTTTAGTATTTACCGAGTTACAACCGCGCTATAACAGAATGCATTAAATGTTTACATGTGATATTTAATAAAGGAAGCTGATGAGCTGGAGCGGATTAAATGATTGGTAAGCCATGTATGAAGATTGTTAAAGAATCTATGGTAAAGAAAGATCTATAGCTTAGATTGAACCGTAATACCCTAACACAAGTTCCAAGGTGAAAATGCAAGTTCCAAGGCGGGGTAAAACATTTTCAGATCGAAGGATACATTGAACCTGGACAAGATTGAAGATCTGATGGCTATGATTGATCATGGGAAATGTGATCAAGGAGAGTAAGCGGTTGGAAGATTGTTTATAAATAGGAAACTGTTGATAAACAATGTATGTGGGCAAGTGTATGCACAGGGATGCTACATAGTGATTACCAAGCACAGAAGCTTGAAGACCTATTTTGATAACAGAGTATAGAGTCCAGCAGAGGGACAAGATAAGTCCTATGAATTGATTGTATTCAGCAAATAAGAATCTGCTTTAACATTTTTAGATGTGAAGTTGCAGACATATTTTTATTATTGTTATTTTGAGAAGTAGCAGAAAATCTCTTAATCGAGTGGACTTAACAGTCTTATTTTTAAAATCCTCTAGCAAGGTGACATTCTTATTGAGTGTTTGAAATCCTTTAACAAGGTCACTTCTAACAAGGTGAAGATCCTAACAGATCTAAGGGAAATCCCTTAACCGGGTCACATCTAGAAATGTGTTTGTAATCTTTAACAGGATTTTCTTTTAACCGAGCATACTCTAGAAGAGTATATTTCTTAGTGGGTCCGAAATCCCACAGTGGTTTTTCCCTATTTGGGTTTCCATGTTGAATCTGGTGTTATGTGTTTGTGATCTTATTTATTTATGGGTCTGCATGGATTACTATTTTTTTGATAAGGTTACCGAGGTTGAATCTGTTGTTTTTATGGAAGATTAAGTTTGAATGATTCACCCCCCCGTCTCATATTGTTAGCTTGGCATCTGTACTAATCATATTTAGTATCAGAACTATCAATTGGTATCAAAGATTTGGACTCCAGAAGAAAATTTTAAAGGCACTTGAGTTAAAGATCCAAAAGATGTATAAGAGGGATGCACCAAAGCTGAATAAGTCAAGTTTCTCTACATGGCAGAAAAGGATGAAGCTGCATCTATCAAGAATTGGAGAATATACTGTCTATTATCTAGAGAATGATTTCATCACACCGAGCACCTATCCATTGACAATGGAAGAGATAAAGGAAAAGCAAGAACATATTCAAGGAATGATTGAAATAACATTTGCATTGACTGATTCAGAGTTTAATGATCTAGAAGGATGTACTGATGCAAAGGCAATGTGGACTAAGCTCATATCTGTGTATGGTGGAGATGAACATGTTCAAAGAGCAAAAGTGGATAGTCTAAGAGGACAACTTGAATCTATGAGGATGAATGAAGGTGAGAACATAACCCAGTATAGTACAAGACTAAAGGAGATTGTAAATCAAATCAAAGGAGTGGGAGGAACTATTGAAGAAAAGGATGTAACAAGTAAGATGTTGAGAACCCTTCTACCTACCTATGCAATCCAAGTCTCTACAATCAATAAATTGAGGTTTGTACCCAATATGCCAGTTTCTTTAGATGCTACTATTGGTAAGCTACATGCATTTGAGTTAAGTAACTTTGATAATAGTGGGTCATCGGTAAATAAAGTTGAATCTGCATTCAGTTCTTTTCATATTGATGAAACTGATGATTACAATGATAGAAAGTATAAGTACTCTGAAGGGAATCATAGTGGAGCAAGTGAAAGATTTCACAAAAACATGGAGGAGGTACACAAACTGTATGAGGAAATCAGAAAGCAAGAAGAATTTGAAGCACTATTAGCTAGAAGGCTACTGAGAGGAAATGGTAAGTATAAAGGAAAGTTACCTTTAAAATGTTTCAATTGTGATAAGATAGGACATAGGGCTTCTAACTGTCCTGACAAAGAATCTAGTGAAAAGAGAGATTACCAAGATGATAGACAAAAAGATAATCATTACAGAGGACACTGAGACTTCAGGAGAAGAGATAAAAAGACATGCCTAATAGCTGATGAGGAATCTAATGATGATAAATCAGATGAAACTGATACAAAGGAAGTTGTTTATGTGGCTATCAAAGATGGATCAGATGAAGAAAGGTATGAAGAAAAAGCTTTAATATCTCATATAAATACTAATGATTCTTGGATCATAGATAGTGGTTGCTCACATCACATGACAGGTGATAAATACAAGTTTATTAAATTAGATGATTATGATGGAGGCTATGTAAGATTTGGCAATGATCCACCATGTTCGGTAAGAGGCAAAGGATCCATAACACTTCTTGACAATGCAAAATGTAATGATGTTTATTGGGTTGAAGGTTTGAAATACAATTTGTTGAGTGTAGCACAACTAAACAACATAGGTTACCAAATAGAGTTTGAAAAAGGAATTGTCAAAGTTCATGACAAGCATGGAAAGTTAGCTGCTATCGAGACACAAATAAGAGGTAATACATTTCATCTTGACTCAACTTGGAATAAATGTCTATATGCAAGGATAGATGATACCTAGCTATGACATAAAATGTTTTGTCATGTTAATTTTGATAATCTGATCAAAATAAGTAAGAAGCACTGAGTAAGAGGCCTACCGAGTCTTGAAAAACCTAAGAATGCTATGTGTCAAGGATGCCAGATGGGTAAGATGACAAGATCAAGCTTTATAGGTAAGTCCTACACTTCTAAGGGAGTTTTAGATCTTGTGCATATTGATCTTTGTAGTCCTATGAAAGTTCAGAGTTATTATGGTGATAAATATTTCATATTATTTGTGGATGATTACTCAAGGATGATGTCAATAATGTTTTTAAAAGAAAAATCAAAAGCTTTTCAAATGTTTAAATGGTACAAGGCTAGAGTTGAAAATGAAACAAGAAGACAACTTAAATGTCTCAGATTAGATAGAGGAGGAGAGTTTACTTCTGATGAGTTCAACTTATTTTGCAATGATCATGGTATAAAAAGACAAGTCTCTGCACCGAGAACTCCACAGCAGAATGGGATAGCTGAGAGAAGGAACAGATCTATTGTGGATTGTGCTAGAACCTTGATGATTGAAAAGAAAGTTCCACAAACATTTTGGAGAGAAGCAATAAGCACAGCAGTTTACACCCTGAGCCAAGTACAACTGAAGAAAAGAACTTTGAAGACACCTTATGAAATTTGGTATGACAAGAAACCTAATGTAAGTTATTTTAAAATCTTTGGGAGCAGATGTTATGTCAACAAAGATGATAGAAATGGTAAGTTTGATTAGAAAAGCAAAGAAGGAATATTTCTAGGTTATTCGTCTAGAAGCAAAGCATTTAAATGTCTGATCAAATCATCTAACAAATTAGTAGAAAGTGCAAATGTGAAAATTGATGAATTTGTAGAAAGAAATGATGAAGGAAACTCCAAAGAACCAAAAGATTATGAAGGATTTGTCTATGTTCAACCAAGAAGTCCTACCGAGAAGACTACTGAACAAAATGAAGAGAATATCCAGTTACCGAGTGATGAAGAAGATCATATAGAGCCTACTGAGCCTGTATTAGCCAAGTATGTCAGAAGAAATCATGCACCAAGTCAGATTATAGGTGATAAGAATGATCCAGTGATGACAAGGAACAAACTGAGATAAAACACATGTCTAATATCTGAATTTGAACTAAGAGAAAGAGGCATTTAATAGTGAAGATTGGATAAATGCTACGACATAAGAGATTGATCAAATCAAGAAGAATGACACATGGACACTAGTCCCAAGACCAAAGGGAAAAAATGTAATCGGTACAAAGTGGATCTTTAGAAACAAGCTAAATGAAAAAGGTGAGGTCATTTAGAATAATGCAAGACTAGTTTGCAAAGGTTATGCCTAAGAAGAAGGAATTGATTATGGTGAGACTTTTGCACCTGTGAAGGAGTAAGAACATTGTTGGCATATGCTGCTTACAAGAATTTCAAGGTATATCAAATGGATGTCAAATCTGCATTTCTGAATGGTATATTAGAAGAAGAAGTTTTCATTAAACAACCTAAAGGATTTGTTGAAGGATAAAATAATGATCAGGTATATAAATTGAACAAAGATTTATATGGTTTGAAACAAGCACCTAGAGCATGGTATGAGAGATTGCACTCATATTTGATCAAAATTGGTTTTATAAGAACAAGTGAAAAAAACAATATGTACATGAAGAATGATGAAAATGGAATACTGATCTCAGCCATATTCGTTGATGATATTATCTTTAGTGGAAATGACTCTCTATGCATGAACTTTGGAAATGAAATGAGTAAAGAATTTGAGATGTCATTAATCGGTGAGATAAAATATTTTATAGGTCTACAAATACCACAAATGAAAGATGAGATTTTCATTACCCAATCCAAGTACATAAAGGAAATCTTGAAGAAATTTGGAATGGAGGATTCAAAACCAGTAAGTACTCCTATGACTACCAACTGTAAACTATCAAAGAATGATGAATCTGCATCTGTTGATGAGAGACTTTACTGATCTATGATTGGAAAGTTGCAATATGTTGTTCACAACAGGCCAGATATAGAACATGCAGTAGGTATTGTTGCAAGATTTTCTGCAGATCCTAAGGAAACACACATGATGACAATCAAAAGCATTTTCAGATACTTAAAAGGCACTGAAGATTATGGCTTAGTATATCGGAAAGGAAATGTTTTTGATTTAAAAGTTTATACTGATGCTGATTGGGCAGGCAACATTGATGATAGGAAAAGCACAAGTGGAGGAGCTTTCTTTTTAGGAGAAAGACTAGTGAGTTGGCTTAGCAAGAAACAAGGATGTGTTTCTTAGTCAACAACAAAAGCTGAATATGTTGTTGCAGCACTGAATTGCACCAATATAGCATGGACCAAACAACTATTGGAAGGTATAAATGAGAAAGTTACTGAGCCAGTAACTATATTCTGTGATAACACTAGTGCCATTAACATTTCAAAGAATCATGTTATGCACTCTAAGACAGAGCACATCTCTATCAAATATCATTATCTTAGAGAAGAAGTTCAAGAGAAGAAAGTGGTTTTGGAGTATGTTAGCACAAAGGAACAAATTGCAAACATCTTCACCAAGCCACTGCCAAAGGACACTTTTGAGTATCTCAGAAGTTAGTTAGGGGTCCTACCCCTATCTTCCATTCACTGACTGAGTTCGGTGAAAGCATCAATTCGATGACTCTACAGAATATCTTTCAGGAGTTGATGCCGATTTACACACTTTAGGAGGTTTTCTAAAGGTGTGCAGGAAACAATAAATAGGGAACAAAAATTGAAGACAAAATGCTCTGACCGAGACTGAATTGATACATAACAGCATGGAATTCACTTCTCAGAGGAAGAAATTATGTTTTTAGTTCTTTTCATTTTTGGCATTTTTGTCAAAGGGGGAGAAGTCTACTGACCGAAGGAGAAGACTAATGATAGAGAGAGAGCATTTCAGAATTTCACAGCAATCTGAATCCGAATCAATAAAGTCAAATCAATTGGTTTTGCCATCAATGCCAAAGGGGGAGATTGTTGGCATTATAACAGACAAGAAGAAGGTTGGCATTCCAAATACAATGAGAAATTGTTGACATTTCAATAAGGATATTGAGAAGGTTGTTGATGACTATGGATATAACTGATTAAGGATGATTACTGTCTTAGTATTATTATTTTGTCATTGATGTCAAGAAATTGATTTTCTAATTCAGTATGATGTTTCCATATCTTAAGAAGTATGATTTGATGAGTATAAAGATGTTGGTAAAAGACATAGAAATAATATGATGAATAAGGGGATAAGTTATTCAATGGGCAACTATTACCGAATTAGACAATGATGAGATCATGATGTTTATATTGTTTTGATATCCTACATATGCTATTATTTGAAAGGTTAATACTATACTATGTTACCGAGCAAAGAACCTAGTCAGTAAACCCTAAGGTTATCGCTATCGGTTAATGAAGGCAGAATGTCTACCGAGTGAAGTTTAGTATTTACCGAGTTACAACCGAGCTATAACAAAATGCATTAAATGTTTACATGTGATATTTAATGAAGGAAGCTGATGAGCTAGAGCAGATTAAATGATTGGTAAGCTGTGTATGAAGATTGTTAAAGAATCTATGGTAAAGAAAGATCAGCAAGAAGATCTACAACTTAGATTGAACTGCAATACCCTAACACAAGTTCCAAGGTGAAAATGCAAGTTCCAAGGTGAGGTAAAACATTTTCAGATCGAAGGATACATTGAACCTGGACAAGATTGAAGATCTGATGGCTATGATTGATCATGGGAAATGTGATCAAGGAGATTAAGTAGTTGGAAGATTGTTTATAAATAGGAGACTATTGATAAACAATGTATGCGGGCAAGTGTATGCATAGGGATGCTACATAGTGATTACCGAGCACATAAGCTTGAAGACCTATTTTGATAATAGAGTATAGAGCCCAACAGAGGGACAAGATAAGTCATATGAATTGATTGTATTGAGCAAATAAGAATTTGCTTTAACATTTTTAGATGTGAAGTTCCAGACATATTTTTATTACTGTTATTTTGAAAAGTAGCAAAATATCTCTTAACCGAGTGGACTTAACAGTCTTATTTGTAAAATCCTCTAGCAAGGTGACATTCTTATTGAGTGTCTAAAATCCTTTAACAAGGTCACTTCTAACAAGGTGAAGATCCTAACAGATCTGAGGGAAATCCCTTAACCGGGTCACATCTAGCAATGTGTTTGTAATCTTTAATAGGATTTGCTTTTAACCGAGCATACTCTAGAAGAGTATATTTCTTAGTGGGTCCAAAATCCCACAGTGGTTTTTCCCTATTTGGGTTTCCATGTTAAATCTGGTGTTATATGTTTGTGATCTTATCTATTTATGTGTCTGCATGCATTATTGTTTTTCTGATAAGGTTACCGAGGTTGAATCTATTGTTTTTATGGAAGATTAAGTTTGAATGATTCATCCCCCCTCTTATATTGTTAGCTTGGCATCTGTACTAATCATATTTAGTATCAGAACTATCACTAAGACTATCAATGGTCTCCTTCTCTAGCACATCATACTCTGGTACATCATGCTCTGGCATATCATGCTCTGGTGCATCCTTCTCTAGCAAATCCTGTTGTGGTGCATGAACTCCAATCCCCTCCTAACTACCAACCTATCCAATTGCTGGAATCTCAGTCTGAGTAACTCTCTAAACCCGTCATCTAATCAGGGGAACATGATCCTCAAGATCCTCATCATCTCCACCATGCATTGCAATAACCCCAGGGTTTGGCTGAATCTGTCCAAAATCAATGCCTCTCCCGCAACCCCCATCCAGTCTAGTCACCCCTCCTCCTCATATCAATGACAACCCTCTAGATGATCTCATACCTATCCTACCATGCTCCCTCCCAATCTATCCAAAATCCCTCCCACCCATAGGACGTGGTCTCCCAATCCTGCCAACCATTCCAAACGGTCCTCCACGAACTCTCAGTCAACCTCCCCTCCATCCAGGTCTCCTACCACCACCACCTCCATCCCCACCCTCATCTCCACCTCCCCCAGCCTCTTGAGCAGCTCTAAGCTCTCATCTCCATCTACGTCTCCTCACACCAGGATCATCTAAATCATCATTATCTCCTGAGCTGGGAGGAGGATATGTTGGATCAGTAATATGGGGAAATGGATGAGCTAGTATATACTGAGCATACTCTGCAGTAACCCTAGGATCAAGAATATGCAATCTCATATCATAAGACACTCCGAGTAGCAAAAAACTCTGCACGAGCAATCTCAAATGATAACGAAGGTCCCCAATATCTCCTATCTCTATACCACCAAGCATATATCATCACACCAGTATGCATAGGTTGGATGATACCAAACTGTCTCAGAATACAACTAATCAACTGTCGCTCAACAATGTAAGGAGTCTAACCAATGAGATATCTACTCTGCATGATAAATGGTAATGTCTGTGCATCATCCATCCATGGCTCACAATCAACATATGGTCTCCAAGTAATTCTATCAAATGAATCAAGCACCCACCGCCAATACTCCATCTTACCCAGCTTATGCTACGTAATGATACCTGCATAAAAATATATATATGGCTGCCTCTCTCCCTAAACTCTATGATGGATAGGCTGAGTAATAGAAATGTACTCCCAACACCAGATCTGCAATAACATGCATCCTGTAGACAAACTCGCACTCTCATCATACAACACCTGATGAAGATCATGATATAAATGTGCCAACATACAAACACCCCAAGCATATCGAGTACGATGTTGCATCATACTCAGGAAAATCTCAACCCATCCAACCGAAAAACCTCACGATCGCCTATCAGGACATATAAATCCTCCAATCAGACTAGCAAGAATAATGGGAAGAGCCTCGTAATACATCACCACATCCACCCATCAGATCTCTCCTCTACTAATTCTATCATAAGAAAACATGACTTTGCAAGCCTCTATACCAACAAGATCCTAAAAATCATATTGCACTAGCTCGCCAATCACTGGGATGTACAAAATCCTATAGAAATCCTCAAGAGTCATACTAATCTCACCCATAGGCAGGTGGAAAGTGTTATGCTTGATGTGCCATCTCTCAGCTAACACCGTCAACAATCCTCTATTATGTGTAATCTCAAGCATATACAACAAATAGCATAAACCATGGGCATCTATATGTCTAACCTCTGCCTGTGTCAACTCTGGCACTAAATGACGCACTGCCGGTAATTTCTCTTGACACTGGAGAACATCAAGTTTTTCCTATTTATCAAGAGAAATCAATCAATCATCAAATCATCATCTATCTATCAAATCAAACTAAAGCAATCTATGCTATTTATCTATCAAACCAAACTGCAACAATCTACGCTATCTATCTATCAAATCAAACTGAAGCAATCTATGCTATCTATTTACCAAATCAAATTGAAGCAACTTACGCAATCAAATCATTTTAAAACCTATCAATCATGGTTTTCTATCAATCACCGAGTTCAATCAAAACTCTGCTAATCTCTTACATCAGAAACTAAATCAGTTTCTTAGAACTACTCACACAATCAAGCAATCAAGCAATCAAGCTAATCAAGCAATCTATCAAGAAATCTATCGAGTAATCAAGTCAGTCACACAATCAGTCTATCAAATCAATCAATCTATCTATCCAACAAATCGCTCAATCAAGTCCCTATTTCATCATCAATGCATATTAAACACGTTAAATCTAATCATCAAAGTGATTTTTAGTTTTTGCACTTATCAAAAACATCAAATTTGTGCAAAAGTGCTATTCTATTGAACATTTGCGCTAAACTAAAACAAATGCACTAAATCTAAAAGCATTTGCACTAAACTAGTGCATATGCACTATTCTTTTGAACAAATGCGCTAAATCTACAAGCATATGTGCAAACCCATGCAAAAGCACTACCTTATTAAGCAAAAGCGCTAACAAATGAAACATTTGCGCTATCCTATGCATAAGCGCTAACGTCCTTAACATATGCACTAACAAAAAGAATATTTGCGCTAAAACATGTAAATGCGCTAATCCTAATTGCATATGCGCTAAAACAAATTGCAAAAGCGCTAACCTAATGCCGAAAAAATCACAAAAAAATTGAAAATTCAAAAACGTGCTAAAAACATAAAAATTTGCACAAAAAGTTGACAATAAAGCTCGGGATAAGATACCTACCGGATACCTGTACTCAGTAGGTCGTTGATAACGCCGAACATGCTCAAAACAATAGTTCTCCATGAGAATCACCATTTCACCACAAGCTGACAAGGATAACAGTGAAATTAAAATTAGCCTTGGTTAATTTTAGATTTACTATTTGAAGAGTAATTAATTTCAATGGGGCAATTTAATTTGTTTTTTTCTTTCACAAATGAATTTAATTGACAAAAAGTTTATCAAATTATCATGAAATTAATCATTCAAACCAGACTTTTTAACAATTTCATGATCAATCTCTTGAGGGGCAGACAATCGGGATTTTCAATCTCTATCAAGTGCATTATCGAGACTTGATTTAATCTTTGAAACAATGTTGTCTTCACATCATTTCAAAGAGGGGCAAAATGTGTACACATAAAAATGGCTATCAGCAATTAAATAAATATTTTATATTTATTTAATAATTATTCTTCTATTAAATAGTTAATTTGAAAATATTAATTTATTTAATTCATTTTCGTATCTTTCTATTAATTAATATTTGATTAATTAATTCATTTATCCTATTCTTCTAATTAATTAAATATCTAATATTTAATTATCTCCTCCAAACAATTAAATATCTAATATTTAATGGTTATTCTCCTATCCTATAGTCTCAAATATTAAATAATTCTCAAAATTATTTAATCCCTTTTCCAACTCATTCTTCCATCTCCACTTCATCTTCCCTTTGCTAACTCATCTATCATGTGGCTAAGGAAATTAATATTTCTTAAATATTAATTTATCATTTATCTTCAACTACCAAACTTAATGAATATTGTGTACGTACACATATTTCATAACCATTTCCTATATTCTCTCCAACACCCCCTACATCTTAGGAAGGACTTGAGTCCACTTGTCCCCTCATGCCTAAATTTCCTCCAACCATCCTTAGATTCCCTCAGTCAGCAACTCAGTCAAGGTGAGATGAGTGACACTTGTCTTCTCCTTCCCCCTTTCTCTCAACCTTCACCTTTGCTCACAACCATTCAAATCTACAGATCTGATCAGGACCGTTGATATGAGCGACATCATCTAATCCTCTCAAATCAAGAGCTTCAGTTGAGAGAGAGTTGAGTCTTCAAATTAATCATATGCATCCATGAGTCTTTGAAGCAAATAGCAAATAGCAATAGCAATTATCATTCAACATAATCATTTTAGCATAACCATGTAGTATTTGCATATCATAGTATAAGTTAGCTACAAGTTTTTAGTCCATTCTTCATATGCCATCTTGGAAGCCATCAGTGCGTTATTTGAGAGCACACCATCTACAACCAAGAACAGTGGAGTCAAGACACAATGAGACATAAGCCATGAAGGTAATATTAGTATTTTATTTCATATGTACTTCATGTAGTTTCATTGGTTGAATTTGGATTTCCTGTAGCATTTCCATTTGTATTTTGTGAAACTAACTTATTGTAGGTAACATTCTAAGGATGAAATTCAATTCGACACGCTAATGATGAAGAGGGAAGGTCCTAAGTTCATCAGAGATAACTTTAAGATATGGAAGGATAGAATGAAGATATACATTAAAAGCATGGGTGCTCAACATTGGAACTATGTTGAGAATACTAATGTTGTCCATACCGATACTCTCATCGATGATCAAAGAAGAGAATTTCAAGAGAATGGACAAGTCATGGAAGCTCTTATCAACAGTCTATCTGATATTGAGTTTATAGATATTCAAGACAAAGACAATCCCAAAGATGTATGGGATACTCTAGAGTTTATCTATGGCGGTGATGATAATGTGAAGCAAGCTAAGGAAGAAAGCCTTACGAGAAAATTTGAAGACATGCGGATGGTTGAAGGAGAGACCATTCAACAATATGGGATAAAGATTAAAACTATTGTTGGAGACATCAAGAGTCCAAGAGGTATAATGGATGTTTCCATCGATGTTAGCAAAGTTTTGAGAAGCTTATTACTAGTCTATGCAATAAAGGTTGCTCCTATTCAGGAGTTGAGATCTATTGACAAGACGAAGGTATCCCTTGATTCTATCATTGCTAAGTTGAACGCATATGAGCTAAAAAGTTATGATAGCAGTGTTCAAAAGACTAACTTAGCCTTTAGAGCATCTGCTACATTATCCAGAAAGGGAAAAGAGGTTAGTACCAGGTGTGAACCCAGACAAAGAAGAGATATGGATGATGAGGAGACCCTGATGGAGTTTGAAGCTCTTCTTGCCAAGAGACTTCCTAAGGGAACTAGAAAATATAGAGGTAAGCTCCCTTTGAAATGTTTCTCTTGTAATAGGATAGGACATATTGCTATCAACTGTCCCAACAATGATAATAAGGATAAACCAGAGAAGTTTAGAAAGCTCAAAGGAGGAAATAGGAGAAACTATCTTGTTGCAGTTGATGAAGGTGTCACTGATGATGAATCAGAAGATGAAGAAAGCGAAGACATAGTGTTTGTAGCCATATCAGAAGATGTGTCAGACAAGAAGGCTCTTGTCTCCCGCTTTGATAATTCTAATAAGTGGATTATTGATAGTGGTTGTTCTCACCACATCACCGGTGATCGGAGAAATTTTCTATCTCTGGAAGAGTATGATGGAGGTGTAGTCTGATTTGGTAATGATGCACCATGTATGGTAAAAGGAAAAGGGTCCATCTCTCTAAATGGAAGAAGCAGTGCTGATAATGTGTATTGGGTAGAAGGTCTCAGACATAACCTTTTGAGTGTTGCCCATTTCAATGATAATGGATTCACTCTAGAATTCAAAGATGGAGTATGCAAAATAAAAGGAAAGAGTGGTGAACTGATGGCCACCGATATGCAGACCAAAAGTAACTTATTTCAGTTAAATACAAATATCAGTCAATGTCTAATGGCTAAGTTTTATGACAGTTGGATATGGCATAGGAGACTCTACCATGTAAATTTTGATAATATTGTGAAGGCCAGTAAGATAAAAGTAGTTAGAGGATTGTTTGTGCTGAACAAACTAGAGAATCCTTTGTGCAGAGAATGTCAACTAGGGAAAATGTCTTCCTCAACCTTCAAAGGTAGATCTTTCATAGCAGATAATTTACTTGATCTTGTACATACTGATTTGCGTGGTCCTATGAAAACTAGGAGTGTTCAAGGAGATAGATACTTTATGACTCTTACTGATGATTTCTCAAGAATGATGTGGATCACATTCTTGAAAGACAAGTCTGAAGCTTTTGGAAAGATTAAAGCCTTCAGAGCACTAGTTGAAAAAGAAAGTGGTAAGAGGATTAAATGCCTTAGAATCGACCAAGGAGGAGAGTTCACTTCTAGAGAATTCAATAAGTACTGTGAAGACAATGACATCAAGAGGCAACTGTCTACCCCCTAGACTCCACAACAAAATGGTCTAGCAGAAAGGAACAATCAGACTGTAGTTGAAGCAGCCAGAATGATGTTGATTCAAGGGAAGGTTGCTCACACTTTTTGGAGAGAAGCAATGAGCACTATAGTCTACACTATGAACCGGGTACTCATCAAGAAAGGTAAGGATAAAACTCCTTATGAGTATTGGACTTGTAAGACTGCAGTAGTAAGCTACTTTAGAGTGTTTGGTAGCAAGTGCTATATCAAGAGAAGTGAATACCATAGCAAGTTTGATGCAAAATGTGATGAGGGAATATTCCTAGGGTATTCCACTAAGAGCAAAGCCGTCAAGTGTTTTAACAATAGGACTCAGAGAATTGTTGAAAGTATCAATGTTAGAGTTGATGAAACCTCTGAGAGACCTAAGGAAACCAACAGTGAGCGAGCGGTAGATGAACCTATTGTAAACTTCTAGGAATAGGTTGCAAAATAACCAAGTACAAGTAATAGTGCTCCTACACTAGTAGATGTTGATGTAGATGAAGATGAAGATGAGGATGAAGAGGAAAAGCAAGAGGAATCAGCCAAGATAATTCCCAAGTATGTAAAGTTGCATTATGATCCAAAGCAGATCATAGGAGATAAGGATGCAGGAATTCTTACAAGAAGAAAGGTCTGAGAGAATTCTTGCACGATTTCTGAATTTGAGCCCAAAAAATTTAAAGATGCACACAAAGATGTAGACTGGATTAAGGCTATGGAAGAGGAACTTGACCAGATAGAAAATAATGGTACATTGCCTTTGGTACCCAGACCTAAGCATAAAAATGTTATTGGAACCAAATGGGTTATTAGAAACAAGCTGAATGAAGATGGCACAGTGATAAGAAACAAAGCAAGATTAGTATGTAAGGGATATGCTCGAGGAGAAGGAGAAGACTATAGAGAAACCTTTTCTCTAGTAGCTAGATTAGAAGGTGTTCGAATGCTACTTGCATTTGTAGCCTTCAAGGGATTCAAAGTGTATCAGATGGATGTGAAATCTGCATTCTTGAATGTAATACTTGAAGAGGAAGTGTATATAGAGCAACTAGATGGGTTTTCCCTATCAGAAGACAGTGATATGGTATGTAGGCTACATAAAGCCTTGTATGCATTGAAGCAAGTATCTAGAGCATGGTATGAACGTTTACACTCCCATCTTGTGAAGATTGGATTTAAAAGACCAAGTGAAGACAATAATATCTATCTGAAGTCAGAAGGAGATCAAATTCTGATTTGTGAAGTGTTTGTTGATGACATAATATTTGGTGGAGATGACAAGATGAGCCATGTGTTTGCTAATGAAATGAAGAAGGAATTTGAGATGTCACTAATCGGAGAGATTAAGTTCTTCATTGGACTATAGATTCAACAAATGAAAGATGGTATCTTTATCACTCAGTCCAAGTATGTCAAAGAGGTGTTGAAGACCTTTGGTATGGAAGACAACATACCGGTTGGTACACCAATGATGACCGGTTGTAAATTGTCAAAAGAAGATGACTCAGCATTGGTGAATGAGAAGGAATATCGATCAATGATTGGTAATTTGAACTATGTAGTACACAGTAGACCAGACATAACACATGCACTAGGCATTGCTGCACATTTTCAGAAAAGTCCAAGAGAATCCCACTTGGTGGCAATCAAGTGGATTCTTAGATATCTGAAGGGAACTATAGCTTATGGATTGTGGTATCCATACAGTAATGATTTCAATCTCAAAATGTTTATAGATGCCGATTGGGCTAGTAGTGTGGACGACCAAAAGAGAACAACCGGTGGTGCATTCTTCCTCGGTGGTAGATTAGTCTCATGGATGAGCAAAAAGTAGAGTTGTGTCTCTCAGTCTACAATAGAAGCATAATATGTAGCAACATTTATGAACTGTACTCAAACAATTTGGATGAAGCATGTATTAAGTGGTTTCAAAGTCCTTGTATCTGAACCAATGAGTATATTTTGTGATAACACAAGTGAAATTAATATTTCCAAAATTCGGTATTGCATGCTAGAACCAAGCACTTCGAGCTCAAGTATTATTTCTTGAGGGAGAAAGTTCAGAACAAAGAGGTTGTATTGGAACACGTTTCCAGTAAGGAGCAGTTAACAGATATTTTCACCAAGCCTCTACTGAATGCTACATTTACCTATTTAAGAGGTGAATTAGGGGTTCTTCCCCTTCAAGAGGTGAACTAAAGATATGTGCTCCACATCAGTCAGGTATTGCATTGTCAAATCTTATTCAGGATTGATGTGTTGAAGGATGCTACTCCTCAGGGGAACATCATAGTAGATCATGGATGCTTGTGCCTCCACTTTGGCATTTTTGTCAAAGTGGGAGAAGATGTGAAGCAGAGAAGATATCTGCAGTATTGAAGACATATTATATGGAAGAAGATGTTGAGATATATTTGTGTATTGCTATCAATGCCAAAGGGGGAGATTATTGGCATATGTGCAGAGTTTGATGACATGATGGTGTATGTTGTCATTGATGTCAATATGCTGAAGTATGAGCCGGTGTGATGGTATGAAGTGAACCGGTATGATGATGTGAACCAGTATATGCAAAAAGGTAAACCGATATGTTGGAATGTGAACTAGCATATGCAAAGTTTGTATCAGGGTTTCATTTTATATGACTACCGGTTGATAGTCCCAGCTTCAAGGTTTTTGGTTGATGCATTCCAAGTCTGTGTGATTCGACCGATGACATCTTGTAATGAGTTAGCATTGAGATGAAGATTAGATCGTGTTACCACATCATCTTTGTGCGCATGAAGAGTCTCCTTGAGGATCTTGCATGAAGAAGATTGATTCTATCTACCTCGGGAATGTGCAAAATCCTAGTAAACGATGGAGAGTGCATGATGGGTTATCAGCTTCCAGAACCGGCAAAGAACGAACGATGCAGAATGTCTTGAGATTTCTTCAAGATTGTTTTACCCTATGTAATGTGTTTAAATGGTTAGGATTGTACTGATTGTATTGTTAACCTAGATGCTTAGGGTTTTAGGTTTTGGCTACCAACCTAATTGTTGTTTATAAGGTCAATGATGGTTTTCATTTGAAGTTGTTGTTGAATAATTCTATGTGAAGTGATTCTTGCAAGACCAGAGAAGTGAGTAGATACCTGTAGAGTGTAATTGTAGATGTAAAGGAACTGAAGTGGATTTGCCTTGGCATTAATTGTTGTTATCAGATCAGTGTATTATCTGTTGACTTCTAACCATTTCAGCAATTGGAAAATCCCTTTACCGGGTAGCTTTAACAGGCTTTTTGTAAATCCTTTAACAAGGTGACTCAAAATCATTGAGTTCTTCAAATCCTCTTGCGAGGTAACCTTTAACAGGGTTTTAACCTCTAACCGGGTATTTAGCCATCCCTTAACTGGGTGATCCCTAGCAGGATTGGTTCCTAGCAGAACCTATTGTAAAGTCTTTAACTGGACTAGGCTCCTAACAGAGCGAACTTTAGAAGAGTTCAAGTACAACTTGTGGGTATTCATCCCCACCGTGGTTTTTCCCAGTTAGGTTTCCACATGAAAAATAAGTTTGTCATGTGTGATGATTTTTCATGTGATGTTTTAGTGTTTTTTGTTAAGCGGTAATGCAAGTTGATTTAGTGGTCATTATATTTCTGATGTATTACTTGTTTAAGCATATGGGTGAAGTGGAAATGAGAAATCAGGTTTTGTAAAGATCTAAGTGTTACCAGTTTATGACTTTTACAGTCACTATGTTTTATTGGTATTGCCTAGATTTATATTGGTGATGTTGTTTACCAGTTAGTGTAGTCTTTGCAGTTTAAGTTGTTAGAGAAAGTTTTTGTCTATACTGATTCACCCCCCCTTCTTAGTATCTGTTGGGTATTTACTATTCATCACTATTCATCATATGTGTGCGCCTGCACTGAAAAGACAAAAAGAGTTAGTAGATTTAAATAATGTAAGCGGGAAAAAAATTAAAAAATTGAATTTTAAGGTACTCGCATTGAACCCGAATCGCTCATGCTGATTTGTAGGCGCTCACGCTGTTCTGATACCTGCGAATTGCGCACTCACAAAAACTCACAAAAACATTAAGTTTAGGGACATGGGTCCCGTTGGGTGTGCCAAAATGAAGATGGTGAAAAGCAACAAGGTGAATTTAGGTGGTTAGTATGCAAACAAAACACTAAAACATATTAAAAACATGGAACATAAATCAAACCACATGAAAACATGAAGACAATGCTTATACCTTGCAAAATTTTACCTTCTCCCTTGGATAGAGCTTGGATGAAGTTGAAGTGTGCCCAAATGCCTCCAACATGATGTTGATTTGCTCCTAGATTGCTTGATATGGTTGGCTCTACAATATTGTGCACAAATGGACGTGATGGGTTAAGGATTGAATGATGAAATGGCTAAGTATGGATGAGTACCAATTTTGGCATGGTAAGGATACAAGGATGGTTTCTTGGGCACAAACTAGCAACATGGATTTGCTAAAATTGGAGATGAGATATGAGGGAATGGAGTCCTCAATTTATAGGAAGCGAGGAGGAAAAATGGAGGGCTAGGATTGACCCAAGATGGAGGGTCAGGATTCCTTCTGAGCCCACACAAGGCCCAAGGGG
This sequence comes from Cryptomeria japonica, assembly GCF_030272615.1. Lineage (NCBI taxonomy): Eukaryota > Viridiplantae > Streptophyta > Pinopsida > Cupressales > Cupressaceae > Cryptomeria > Cryptomeria japonica. The sequence goes on along the minus strand of NC_081410.1, from coordinate 488,937,266 downwards.
AGGTGTGGAGACCAAGAGATATGCCTTTAAGGCATTTTTTGTCTCCACACTTCTCAAGGTTCATTGGGAAGACTTCCCAATGTGGGGTGGTTGCAAGAAGTTGAGTTCCACTTTTGGGCAAAAAGTGGAAGTGTTTTCCTTATTTTTCAATTTTTTTGTTGATTGATGTCAAAATTTGAGGCACTTAGAGATTGAATCTGAAAAATCTTTAGTAATATAAAATGTAGTGCTCGGAGTCTAATTTTTAAATATGTAATTTATTTAAATAACCACATGGTAGAAATTTCTTTTTAGTAGGCATGTTTAAAAACCACTTTTTCAAAATGCCTGTTTCAGGACCATACCACATGTGTACGACCACCATATTTTGACGTAATTAAATGAATTTTTGTAAATCCTTCTGGGAAAAGATACCTAAGACACCAAATATTGATGAGAATATTTTTTCTTATTTTTTTATTGAATATTTTTTTTATTAATTTATAATTGACTATAAAGTACATTTTCAAAACATCTGGTGTACGACCACCATAATTTGATGAAATTTCATATTTTTAATTTTTTTTTGTTTTAATCTTCAAAATAATTGTATGTAGATTGATGTCATAAAAACCTAAAAACAAAAAAGTTATTAAAGTTTTATTGAACCTCACTATTTTACATTTAGGTACCACTTTTGATTAATAAATAATGCAAAAATATTTAAAATAATCATATCACTATGAAATTTACATTTTTTAAATTAGGACAGTGAGAACTCTAATGGGTTTTCATTTCCTCAAAAAATACGATCAAGAAGACCTTCAAAAAATTACGACAAGGCAGAAATCTGGTATTCTAGTGCCTTAGCCATTTTTTTGGAGGTCCAAACATAGGCTTGGTCCCACCAAGCCTAACTTGAAGCCACAACCAAGGAATAGGTGTGTTTCTGACTCCATCTTTTATGAAATAGGTGCCCGTTATTTAAAATTCAAAAAATGGGCACCCGTTTTGAAATTTGTAGCATTTTAAGAAATGTGTGCCCATCTTTAGAAACATGTACCTGTTTTTAGAAATAGGTACCCATTTCTAGAAACATGTGCTCATTTCTAAAAATCATGCACCCGTTTCTCTATGGGTGTCCGATCCTAAACGAGCACTCATTTTTCAAAATGTGCAGCCATTTTATTTTTATGGGTCGGGGGCCCGAGGCTAAATGGGTGTCCGTTTCTTAAAAAACAGGCACTCATTTCTAGTGGCAAAAGGAAACCATAGGGTATCAATTTCTCAAAAAAAATTGATGAATGTCCAAAACCCCCAATTAAATTCTTCAACCAAAAACACATATTTGGGCAAAAGGGGCATTTTTAACACAATTATTCAACCAATTTGCAAGAACACCAGTGATTATGCATAACTTTTACAACCCAACCATTAATTTTTTTTTGCAACAAAGGAACAATTAAGATTTCTACCTCCATACGCAATCCTGGATGAGATTTGCTGAAGAGCCCAATCTTCTAGCTCAAGAAATTCTTCCTCCTTCCAAAACCCCCAAATTTTTCTTCCAAAATATTTTCCAAAAATAATTTTTTCTCCAAAAAATTCAATCCCCAATATTTTCCAAAAGTCTAGGTTAAATGGGATAAGTTTGACCAAAATTTTATTTTTGGAATTAAAATATTTTATTTAAAATAATTCCTCAAAAATCATTATTTTCCAACTATATCAATAAATTTAACTTGCTTTTCAATTTAGAATTGATTTTTCCAAATAACTGAATTTAACCTTTCTATTTCCAAAATGCCAAGAAGATAAAATTAATTCTATTTCAATTAAATTTCAATCTTTCATTTCATAAGCATAAACATAATGCATTTGATATTTAAAATTAACTATTTAATTGAACTTGCTCCCAATTTAAATCGAGCAATTCAAATTAACGTTTAATCACATAAAGAAATCCTGTTTAATTTAGTCCATTAATATTTAATACACGAACACATATTTAATCAATCTAAATACTAAGGACTAATTGCTCAATTTAACCATACACACCAAACACACAACCCAAGAAGCCAAATAGACAGACGACCCACAAACCCAACCAAAGGGAATACCAACGATGACTGACGATGCTCACTTGAACATGACTATGGTCAAATGAGAAACTCCCAACCACCTAATCCAACTCTAAGGATTAAAGAGGTATACTCAAACCTGTGAATCTAGGTGGAGATGAACCTCTCACCCATGTGGTACTATACCTAAAATCTCTTGCAACCAAAAGTCATACATGCATACATATATAAACTTAATGAAAGTGTTAGCCTGAGATAATAACACGAAAATAGGAGAATTAATAACTTGCATATGAATTGGTGCGAAACCACTTCAACAGCTATGCACTAAAACAAAACATCTGACTATAATCATTATATTATGCTAAACTAACCAAGGTCAAACTGAGATTAGAAATTGATTAGGGCAGGGGTACTACATGGTTGATAAGGGATATAACCTGCAATTCAAGAATGGAAAATGTGAGATCTTGAATAGCTCTAGAACTAAGATTGCATCAGGAACACAAACTAAAGGTAATATCTTTCACTTGAATGTTGGTGGTAAAAGTTGTTTAATTTCTCAAATTAATGAAAGTTGGTTGTGGCATAAAAGAATATGTCATGTAAATTTTGATTGCATGGTTAAGGTAAGTTCTACTAGAGAAGTAAGAGATATACCAAAGTTGATAAAGCCTTCTAATCCAATATGTAAGGAATGTCAATTAGGGAAGGAAACAAGAGTTACTTATAAGAGAAAACAATATAATTCTAATGGATTTTTGGATATTGTGCATACTGATCTATGTGGTCCTTCTAGAGTGAGAAGCTTGCAGGGTGACATGTATTTCATTTTGCTGATTGTGATTATTCAAGGATGATGTGGGTTACCCTCTTAAGGGAGAAGTCTGAAGCATTAGAGAAGCTCAAGATTATCAAGACTATGGCTGAGATAGAGACTAGTTTGAAGTTGAAGTGTATGAGATCCGACAGAGGTGGAGAATTTACCTCCAGCAAGTTTAATGCATATGGTGAAGAGAATGGAGTTAAGAAACAATTATCTGCTCCTAGGAAACCACAAAAAAATGGTGTTGTGGAAAGGAAGAATAGAACAGTTCAAGAATTTGTTAGAACCATGATGATTGAAGAAAATTTTTCACATATATTTTGGAGAGATGTGAGTACTACAATATACACTCTTAACCGACTAAATGTCAAAGGTGATATTGGTAAGACTTGTTTTGAGTTATGGTTTGGTCATGCTTGTAGTATTAGATATTTCATAATTTTTGGTAGTAAATGCTATATCAAAAGAGATCTTGGAAAGTTTGATGCTAGATGTGATGAAGGAATCTTTCTTGGTTATTATACTAAAAATAAGGTCTATTGGTGTTATAATAAAATATTGAGAAACACTGTTGAAAGTAATAATGTGAAGGTTGATGAAGGTAATGTGTATCAGATTAGATCTTGCAGATATGGTTTTGATGATAAGGATGCCAATTCAGATAAAGGAAGACAAGTGCAGACCCAAAGTCAAGTTTAGATTGCTCCAGAAAAGCATGAGAATGAAGGTTCAGATGCTAATTTAGAAGAAAGAGTTCAAGAGCCTGAAAATCAAGAAAATCCTAAAACTCCCAGGTATGTAAGGTTGAATCATTTAGAGAATCATATTATTGGTGATAAGAATAAAGGTGTAATGACTAGGAGAAGACTTGCTAAGAAATTTGTCTGATTTCTAAGATTGAGCCTAAAAATGTTGACGAAGCATGTAAATATGAAAATTGGATTAAAGCTATGAAAGAAGAATTGAATCAAATTGAGAAAAATGATACATGAATTCTTGTTCCTAGACCTAAGGATAAAAATCTAATTGGAACTGAATGGGTATTCTAGAATAAGTTGAATGAATAGGGTGAAGTTGTTCAAAAAAAAGCTAGAATTATTTGTAAAGGTTATTCACAGATGGATGAAATTGAATATGAGGAGACTTTTGCTTCGGTAGCTATAATTGAAGTTGTTATATTATTTCTTGCCTATGTTGCTCAGAAAGATTTCAAGGTTTATCAGATGGATTAAAAATCAAACTTTCTTAATGGTGAGTTGGAAGAAGAAGTCTACATTGAGAAACCAGATGGATTTCTATTGGTAGATGAAAAGGACATGGTTTGCCTGTTGAAGAAAGCATTGTATGGACTGAAGCAAGCCCCTAGAGCCTTGTATGCCAGATTGGATAAATATTTGATGATGCTTGGATTTGACAATGGTACTCATGACAGTAATATTTATTTCAAGATTAATCAAAATAACATTTTGATTGTTAGAGGTTTTGTTGACGACACTATCTTTGGAGGAAATGATTGCCTATGTAAGAAATTTGCTGAAGAAAGGCAAAATGAATTTGAGATGTCTATGATTGGTGAAATGAAATTCTTTTTGGGATTGCAAATTACTCAGTTGGATAAAGATATTTTCATATCTCAGTCTACGTATGTGAAGGAACTACTAAATAAATTTGGTTTTGAGGATTCTAATCCTATTGGTACACCTATGGTAACTGGATATAAACTGACAAAGGATGATGATTCTCTGAAAGCTAATCAGACCAAATATAGATCTAAGATTGATGGTTTTTTTTACTTGACTCAAATTAGATTTGATATAATGAATGTTGTGTGTCATGTTGCTATATTTCAAGCTGATGCTAAAGAATCTCATATTACTGCTATTAAAAAAATATTCAAATATTTGAAAGAGATAGTTTAATTTGGTTTATGGTATTATCAGAATGATGATTTCATTTTGAGTGCTTTTACAGATGCTTATTGGGAAAGTGATGTTGATAAATGAAAGAGTAGTATAGGTGGTGCATTCTTTTTGGGTAAGAAGTTGGTCTCTTGGGAAAGTAATAAGCAAAATACTATTTCTTTATATAATGCAAAAGTTAAATACATTGTTGCTACTAGCAATTGTACTCGAGTAATTTGGATGAAGAAGATGTTGAAGGATATAGGAGTTATTTATGCTGAGCCTATTGCTATATACTATGATAATTCAAGTGCTATCAATATTTTAAAGAATCTGGTGTTGCATTCCAAAACAAAGCATATATCAATCAAGTTTTATTTCTTAAGAAAGAAGGTGAATGAGAAAGAAGTCAAACTAGAGAGTTTATCTACAAAGGAACAGGTTGAAGATATCTTTACGAAGCCTATGCCTAAAGATACTTTTGAGTATCTCAAAGAGAAGTTAGGGGCAATTGCCTCTCCTGATAAGAACTAAGATGTATGGATTTGCATCAATCTGGTAAACTTTGAAAAGATATCATGTGCTTCAGATTGATGAGTGAGGTTTCTACTCAAGGGGAGTAATCAGTGTTGGTGTTGAGATTTTTGGTGAGGGAATCCTGATTCCTGAACCTTTATCTTTGATATCAAAGGGGGAGAGAAGCATGTGAAAAACTCTAGAGCATTTTGAGATTTGTAATTTGGGTTATTTGAACTGATCCTTGTGATTTTAATGGATATTGCTGAGAGATAATTTATTTCTTTGCATTGATTGTTTTTCACATTCATATGTTGCCATCCATGCCAAAGGGGCAGATTGTTGGATTTTGCTGAGAGTTTTCTGAAATTATGTGTTGTCATTGATGTCAACATATTCTTTTGTGTATTCTAGTATTGCAATTTGGTTGAATGAGCTGGTTCAACCTCTATATTGCAGATGAGCTAATGCAGTTTAAATGATTTCTGGTATGTTGTTTGTAGATGGTTCATTCCTATTTGTAGAGGTCCACGTGATGTTTTGATCAAGTTATGAGCTTGGATATTAAAATTGTTATTCAGTTATTCGTGTTATTCGATATTCTGGTTTGTACTTTGAATTGCTCTAGAATTATTATATCTTTAGTTGCTATTGTATGGGATGCATTTTGGATGATGATGTGTGTCCTCCGTTTGATTGGTTCATGATTTAGATGTCCACAAGCAAATCGTTCATGTTGATAGTTAGTTATGATGTTGTTCTTGAGCTCTGGTGATGAGATGATGATGATTCTAATAATTTGAGTTATTGTGGTGCAATTCATATTGCTTGTGAATATTTATAGATTGTGTTCTATGTGTATTTGTGGTCCGCATTGATTATTATGCTTGTTATTGAAGATTTTCTTTGTCTGGTGATGTTCTTTGTGTTATGTGACATTCTTGATGGTTGTAGCATGTTACAAATGATCGAGACATAATTGTTGGAGGTGTTGCGTGTTTGTGATGTTGATTTGGGTGCATAATATGTCTTAGCTGACATTGTTTTGGTCTACATATGTTGTTGTAGCATGTGAGGTTATTATTTTGTAATTTGTATTGAGGGTTAGTTGATGTATTGTAAAAATAAATGTGATAATCATGTAAGATGTAATTTATGTGATATTTGAGAGTGTGTATGATCAATTTGTATGTGCGAACAAGTGATTTGATCTTTTGAAAATGTGAAGAAGAGAAGAGAAGTGTTGCAGAGAAGACTATGTGCTTAACCAGAATTGTATCTAGGCATATGTCAATGCTATTTTCATAGTTCATGTAATCTAGATTGTTGTCCAAATACATTTGTAAGTCAGTGAGACTTCTTGTAAGGTAGTGAGCCTTCCCTTAAGGTTGTAGCCTTTATGGTTTTCTTGTTTGAGGGGTGAGATCTAGGTAGTTTGTCTGAATGCATCTGCATTTCCCATTGTAATATTTCATTTACTCCTAAGAGGGTATTATCTCATCATGGGTAGGTTCCCACTATGGTTTTTCCCTTGACCAGGTTTTCCATGTCAAAAATCTTGGTTTTATGTGTAATATTGATGTGTTGTTTTTTCATGTTATAACTGTTAATTATCAAATCTGATTTGTGGTTTAAGTTGTAGAAAGTTTTTGTGCAAACTAATTCACCCTCGCCTCTCAGTTTGTTGCTTGTTTCCAACACTTCCATGAACAACTAGGGCTTCCTTTGAGCTGATGGATACCTTCCTCTACATCTCTTCACTAGTTAGGGAGCCCACCACATCTTTAGACTTTAAAATGATAGAAGTACTATCGATAACCATAACAAGAGAATCCCACGAATTAGACAAAGAACAAAGCAAGATCTGACATTTCTCCTCTCTGTCCATCTTAACACCAACAAATACCAATTGAGACACCATTATATTAAATGCTTCCAGGTGGTCTACAATTCATCCACCCTCTTCCATCTTAAAGGAATACAATTCCTTCCTCAAGAAAAACTGATTTAATAAAGATTTTACTTAATACATTTCATCAAGCTAAGTCCATAGCTTCTTTATAGAGTTCTCCTCATGGACATTGATCAAAATAGAGTCTGCCAAGCATAATTTGATTAGACCCTTGGCTTTGTGGTCCATAACATCATATTGATCAATCGTAGTGGGGTTTGAGGTTCTTGAGATATTTGCATCAATGGCATCTCATAGATCTTGATCTATTAGCAAATCTTCCATCTTCAGCTTCCACATCTCAAAATTACTACCATTAAATTTATCCACCTCTATTTTTCCCTGACAAACTTGCCATCTAAAAATTACTCCAAAAGATCAAAAAGTATCTTTTGCACAAGCTCCCACTCAAATCTAGACTAGTTCAAAAAACCCAACGACCCACAACTGAGACCAAAGGTAATTAAGATTTGATACCACTTGTAAGGAAGTTAAGTAGTGGAACAACTTCCTAGACTAACCTTGAGAGGAGGGTAATGGAAATTTATTTATAAATCGTTACATCAGTTACATAAACTCATCATAACTAAACATAATATCATCCATACCACAACACAATGATTTACATGGGGACTTTCAAGAGAAAAACCCCACACTCCAAAAGCAGCTCAATATATTATTCAACAATCAATAATAGTTTATAATATACTTGTAGAGCATGCTCTTCACAACAATATCACTAATCAAAGATTCAAAGGTAACTCAATAGCCATAAGACTCTTACACACAACCTCTATCTCATGAACTCATATATAGGAGATACAATACAAGAAACCATCAAACAATATTACAAAACCATGGTCTAAAGCTACCTAATAGAGTAGAGCTAACCTTATCTCCAATCCAGATGCCTTATGACATGTCAAAACACACATCAACACATGTCCCTCCCTTTTACATCTGATTTATGTGTTTGATGCATTTTATATTTCCTATTTCAGGAGTCCAAACTTCTGAAGGCCATAACTTGTGAACTGTGTGTCTAATTGATGAACCGTTTGAAGTGCCAAAAAACTCACGAAGTGCTCTATCCCCTTGTAACCCTCTACGATGGTTACACCCACTTTTAAGGGTTTTTTAGAGGGTCTAATATCCTCAAATTAAATTTAAACCTTTTGTCACACCCTCCAAAAACAAAAAAAAATATTATCTTCAAAACTAGCTATGATCTTGCAACAAAATTTACCACCATACTTATCTAGCCAATCTGAAGCTTTGGAGATAATTTCACACCATTTCGTGCTTAAAAAAAAATTACTATAAATAGTAAACTCATGTAAATGCATGGTTCAAATATTATTTTTCCAACATTCTACTACTTGTAAAATACCTTGCAAGAGAAAAGAGAGTATCAACACAATAAATTAATTGCTAGGGGCCATGAGGCCCATACAGTCTGAACATCATCTTAACTTCTCTGTGCTCGCAACCTTACCTAAAGAATTTGCAATATTCATCCAAGTCTCTACCTTAACCAACTTCACCCTGCCATCTTCGGACATATCTTAGACAAAATGATTAAAAACATCAATTTGTTTGGCCCGAGCATGAAATGTCGGGTTATTAGATAGACAGGTCACACTCTAATTATGACAATAAACTGTCATTGCACCTTGTTTTATTCCAATGTATGAACACAATCTCTTTTGCCAAATTGCTTCTTTACAAGCATGAGTAGCTGTCATATACTATGCTTCCGTAGTGGACAAAGCAACCACAACCTGACACTTACTCTATTAGAATCAATGACAATCCCAAAGACATTGAGAGGTGGGGGAGTGAATCAGTGTCTAACCAGTTTGCATAAGATTTATACTTATTAATAATTTTGCATCCCAAAATAGTGTACCGGTAAATAAGAATTAATGCAACAAATAAGAATAATAGAGACAACATAGAGAACACACCATAACACAAGATATTTAATGAGGAAAATTGGTGTGGGAAAAACCTCGGTGGGATTTGTGACCCACAATATTCACTCAGTAGACAATGAATAAATATTACTTACAATGAGGGGCCTGCACATGCAAGGAGGCCAATAACCTAGAGCTCACTTCTCAACTACAAAATAGAAGTCTCACTGACTTACAAAATGGATTATCAAAATCCAATACAATGTACTACTTCAGATCAGCATCAACTATGCCAGGTTCAGTATTGATTTAAGCTCAATCTAAAACCAAAACCTTCACTGTCAACTATATCACCTTATACAAAAATATCATCTATCCTCTATCTCTCCTATCAAAATGACCTATAAGATCTCATACATATATGAGTCTTTTACAATATGCCATGTTAGATTTTACAAGAGATAATTACATTATAAAACAATAAACAAAAGTTTATTAATGTCAGCTTGAGTGTCGATATGCATTCTTGTCAATGTTGGTGAAGTGCATGCCGGTGTATGTATAAGTCTATTGCCGATGCCAATAACTGTCGGTGGGTTGCCAAAAGATTGCCAGTTGGTTGCCATCAATGACAACATCAACTATTCTCATAAGAGTGTAGAATGCCAACAATCTCCCCCTTTGGCATTGATGGCAACACTCATGACAAAAATCAAAAAACTATTCCAAAAACTAAAGTCCAAAAGGTTTCCAAAAAGATGTGCTCTCCCTAAGAAAATGATCTCCTCTGAATAGCATTTTTCTGTCCACTACTCCCCCTTTGACATCAATGACAAAGGTTGTAAAAAATAGTCAAACGAGTGCAAAAATTTCACCTAAAAGTCTGTAACTAGTTGGTTACAATCTAAAAGATATCTGCTAAAGCTAGATTTAGACTCTGCATAAACCTTTTGTTTTCATTCAGGGTTGCCTCAGTTTGTTGGATCGTGTTAGTGAGATAATGCATGTGATCTTCCGATGATCACTCTCCTTGAAGTAATGCCTTATATATTTCTATTCTCTGAGAAATAAGATTGTCCAACTTAGGACCAAGTTTATTTTTAAGTTCTCAGACATTTGACCTTATCCTTGCCTTATCTTTCTCAAGTTTCTCTAATTTCTCCTCAAAACCTACCATTTCCTGCTCAAAAACTGATATATGTCTAGATGAACCAATTATATTATCAGCTATGTCATCGATTTCTTTTTGTGTTCTACTGATCTCCTTATCTATGTCCTCTGTCAAAAGGTGAGGTTTGCATGTTTCCCTATATAGCTCTTTGTACTCCAAAATTGTAGAGTTAAGTACTGGTAGTAATGTATTTATAGGATCAGTAAAATTATTTATGGTGTCTTCAAAGAATTTGTTCTTCTCTTTTTCAACTCTCTCCTTTATTCTGTCCTCATTCACTTTGTCAATAGTTATTACATTATCAGTAATAAATTTGGACAATGTGTCCAATTTACCTAAAGAATCTTTAATATGATCTATGTTACAATTTGATGCAATCAATTTAAGAACTAGTAAAGTGTTATCAATTGCCTTGTAGGCCAATGCATTGCAGTCCATTATCTTCTTGATTGAATCCAAAAGTACCTCTATAACATTGGTAAGTCTGAATTAACCTGTCAATGTGCTGGATGTCTGACCAATTACCTTTATTACCTCTGTGCTTTCATCAGGTGTAATCATTTTGCTTGGAATTTCCTCTGGTGGATCAGTCTGCATTTGCATCTCAACCTGCAAGGGTTTCTCAAACTATTTTATTGTCTCAGTTACTGTCGGTTTCTCTATTTCAGTGTGTACCTCTGCCTTAGTTTATTTTTCTAAAATTTCAACTATCGATACCTCTGTCTCCGATGGCCCTATGCCAGCATCATTTCCTTCAGTAGGTATTTCAATTTTTGAGGGTTGCTCTGTTTGGGTTGGGATATCAACTTCAACAGTTTCTACCAGTTTCTCTACCATGTTGCCACTATCAACATTGTTTGTCTTAGCCTCTGAATTATCCTTATCCACAACAATATTTACTTCTTGAGTAACCACATTCATGGTAAAGAGTATCTCCGAATCAAGATTTGTGTCGTCATGTGTAATACCTTCAGTGTTAATAATCAGTGGATCTTTTGAGTGTACCGGTACACTATCCAAAGGTGGCGATAGATTGTTAGTAATATTGATGTTTGGAATTCCACCAATTTTTCCTTTGCCCTTGTCCTTGTCCTTCTAATAGACTTTAAATGTCTTTTTAGGTCGGTTCATTTCCTCTTGTTTTTCCTTTTCCACAAAAATTATATCCCAATTATTAGCAGTCTCATCTGCAATCTCTTTCACTCTTCCTGCCATCAAGCTTACTTGTCGGTGTCCACTGGAAAAAATAGATCGGTTAGCCTCTAAAATAAATTCATCAATTTCTTCTTTTGAATTAATAGGATGTACAGCTAGAAGTTTTTCAATTTTTTAGTTTCTTGTCTAATTCCATTACTGCAATCCTTTTTGTTTCCAATCTTCTATAAAGTTCATTAGGTAAGTCATCCACAACTTCAATTAGAACCTTCTTATATATGTCCAAGTGTAAAATAATATTGTTCTTAATGCTTTCCCTATTAGAATCATTAAATTTATTATACAGTTTGTGCACATTAGCCAAAATGTCATCATCAGTTATCTCATTCAACAAATCATTCAAAGAAGGGGTAATCGGTTGTTGTTTCTTCTTTGCTGTCAGTTTCTTGGGCGGTCCCCTTATTGCCTATTGTTTCTTTCTCAAAGTCCTTGTTCTCTTAGGTGAGGGAGAGGGTACCGGTGAAGGTTTTCTCTTCCTCCTTTCAACTCTTTTAAATTTTGTTGCCTTCTCATTGTCAGTTTCAGAAGATGTGTCAACCGATGAAATATGTGCCTCTGGTTGAAGTCCTTCAAGCTCACTAGCTGATATGCCACTAAGGTTCATGACATTTTATTTGATTTCCTTTACTTTCTTAGAAGAATCTCTAATGTATTTTTCTCTTTTCTTCCTTTTATTGAACAGATTTACATCACCTTCAATAGTCTCAGCACTACCAAAGACTTTTTCTGATGGTTCTCTTGGTGCTTCTAGTAAAGCTTTAGCATATGTTTCCAGAATATTAAGATCGACTTCATATCCCATCTCGGTGACCCAAATAGTCCTAGGGAGTACTACCTCCATCCATGTCTCATCTCTTTTGATAAGAAAACAAATTTATTTGTCATATTTATCTACTACACTCTGTGGTCTCCTTTCTCTGGCTCTCATCTTAGCTTGGAAAGTTTTGAAAAAATCTATTATGTTGTTGTCTTTAGCAGTTACCATGCCGGTAAAAGCTTCCTGTAGTTGTTTTCCTACCAGCGTATCATAACCAAAGTCTTTAGGTCTAGTACCAAAGATCTCTTTAGAAAAGTACAACATCAAGCATACCAAAAGGTTTCCAAAGCAGAATGTGCCTTTCTTGTCTCCCATAGTATTTTTCAAATTGTCAATAAGTTCATCTTTTAACCATTCACACACATCAATCATTGCATTGTTGTTTACCATCTCATAAGCACTATGTATATAGAGACTAGAAACTGAATTTAGCCTGTTAGCATGTGTGGTCTTGTATCCTAGCACCATACTTACAAATATCACATTGATGTCCTTAATATCATTTACTCTCAGTGATCTATTGTTAGATGTTGCTCCGATTAGGCTTATCACTTTGTTGTTGGGAATCTTCTTGGTCTTATCAGGTCTATTGTTGGTTGAGGGTAAACTAGTAACTGCCCTAATTGCTTGTCGGGTTATCTTGCAGACAAAATCTAACCATAAGAATTCTCCATGTGCTCTACTCAATACAATCCTTACTACTTCCTCTATAAATTCATGGATATTCAGTATCTCCACAAAACCTAGAGTTTCCACAATTTTGTGTTTCGATTTAACAACACCATGTTCATCACAAATGACCTTTTTAAACATTTTCATCAATTCCTCAGAACCTAGTTCTTTTATAATGCAATGTATATAAATCCTAGGGTCTTCTGCAAATGCTACACCTTTAGGAATTTTTGAGAATGCCCCTACAGAGTCATCTTGCTTAGAAATTTTGGGAATTATCTTAAACATGGGCCTAGGGCATTTCACATTTTCCACAATGGTAGGGTTTGGAATAAATTCGGGAGTAGAAGAAGAGGCCATTGAAAAATACCTTTTACTGCCTAAAAATATTCTGAATGTCTGAAGAAATCACTTCGCACCTTCGCCTTGAATGCCTTCACTCAGTTTTCACGCTCTTAGATAATTTGAATGCTTGGTGAGTCGAAATGAGGGAAATCAGTTGATTTATAATAATATTTATTCCACCAACCACATTAAATGCTCACTGGTTAAGTGAAAACTTAACACATTTGCTGGTAAAGAAGAAATCTATCTTCTCACCATCAACCGAGGGTAATCTACATGATTTTCAACTTGCTGTAATACCCCCAAAGGGTTACTTCTTAGTTGGATAAAGAATCTCCTGCTGGTGGAGGACTACATTGTTCTACTGATATAGAGACAGTTTCATCAACTTTCTGATCTCTCCTCTTAATCCATTGTTTTAAAAATTCTTGCTTTACCTCATCTACCTTTTCTTTGTCTTTCAAACTAGATCCTTTATTGTTTGTTGGTGAAGTCTTGCTTCTGTAAAATTTAGCAATATGTCCAATCTTGTTACAAGCATAACAAGTCACATTATTCTTCTGAATAGCCTTTCCATATCCTACGCCGGTTTTTGTTCTGCATTGATTAGATAAACGTCTATATCTCCCACAAACATAACATTTCACATTCATTCTGCAATTTTATGAATTATGACCAACTTTGTTGCATTTGGAACATTGACCGGTGGATGCATTAATATTCTAATTATTTCTAAATCTACACTGATTCGCTCTACAACCATATTTGTTGCAATTGAAACATTTTCCATTAAATTTATATGCATTAGGTTGTCTTACTGGTTTGTTCTGATCTAGATTGTTTGCAGTACCAAAAATTTCTCCAACTTCAAATCCAAGTCCATTTGTATCTCCATTAGGTTTCTGACTTTTCATCATGTCATCAAGCTCCTCTAAAATTTTCTTGAATTTGTCTTTCTATTTATTTGTAGTAGCCAACTCATTTTCCAGAATTCTCATTTGTCTCATAAGCTCAGTTTTATCATGTTGCATGTGAATCAGATCTGTCTTCAGCATATCATTTTCATGACTAAGTGTTAGATTTTCATTTCTAGCATCACTAAGTCTCCTAGTCAAGTCTTCTTCATTCTTCTTCTTGTCTTCAATATCTTTACATAACCTCATAGTCAAATCTTGCATTTCATTATTCATATTACTATTTTCTTGTCTCAACTTGTTTGCAAGTTCTCTAAGAGTTTCTTTTTCATCATCATCTTTCTGTGTCTTCTCATGAAGTTCTTTTCTTTTATTTTGTGCTATAGCAAAGTTCTCCTAAAGTCCTTTAATGAATTCCTGTGTAGTCCTTAGATCATTTTCAAGTTTGATATCCTTCAATTTCTCTGCATCATAATCTACAAGAGCTCTTTCCAATTGTTTTCTTAAGTTCTCCATCTGTACCGGTGTTAGAATCTTCCTCAACCTATTAAGCTTTTAAAAATAGAGGACCAGGCTCTAATACCAATTGTTATAATCAATGATAGTCCCAAAGGCACTAAGAGGGGGGGGGGTGAATTAGTGTCTAACTGGTTTGCATAAGATTTATACTTATTAAGAATTTTGCATCCCAGAACAATGTACCAATAAATAAGAATTAATGCAACAAATAAGAATAATAGAGACAACATAGAGAACACACCATAACACAAGATATTTAACAAGGAAACCCAGTGTGGGAAAAACCTCAGTGGGATTTGTGACCCACAATATTCACTCACTGGCCAATGAATAAATATTACTTACAATGAGGGGCCTACACATGCAGGGAGGCCAACAGTCTAGAGCTCACTGCTCAACTACAAAATAGAAGTCTCACTGACTTACAAAATGGATTATCAAAATCCAATACAATTTACTGCTTCAGATCAGCATCAACTATGTCAAGTTCAATACTAGTTTAAGCTCAGTCTAAAACCAAAACCTTCACTGCCAACTATATCACCTTATACAAAAATATCATCTATCCTCTCTCTCTCCTATCAAAATGACCTATAAGATCTCATACATATATGAGTCTTTTACAATATGCCATGTCACCTTTTACAAGAGATAATTACATTATAAAACAATAGACAAAAGTTTATTCATGTCAGCTTGAGTGTCAGTATGCATTGTTGCTACTGCCGGTGAAGTGCCTGCCGGTGTATGTAGAAGTCTATTTCTGATGTCGGTAACTATCGGTGGGTTTCTAGAAGATTGACAGTTGGTTGCCATCAATGACAACATCAACTATTCTCATAAGAGTGTAGAATGCCAACATACTCATCCAATTAATTGCACCACCAAATAAAGTAAACACATAAGCACTGGTAGATCTTCTGCTATCGATATCACCTACCCAGTATAAATCCACATAACAATGAATATCAAGGAAAATCACATCTCCAACAAAATTACCATGATAACACAAAGAATACTCTAAGGTACACTTCAAATATCTAAAGACTCTTTTGACTGTATCCTAATGAACTCTACTAAGATTAGACATATATCTAGAAAGAACTCCCACTTGTCGGGCAATGTTTGGTCTAGTGCACACCATAGCATACATCAAGCTTCCTACCACAGTCTAGTAAGGAACCTTGCTCATGTCTGAACCATCTCTGATGGAGATGTAGGATAATGTGAAACAAATAATTTTATTCCAACTATGAAGGGAACACATAATGGTTATGAGGCCCTACCCTGACCCATCATATCATTTCAGTGATTTTCATGTTGGAACTATTATGGATGCTTTATTTTTATGCATTATGGATATAGAACTTTATATGATCCTAGGAATTGGATAACAATGATATATTGATGCTTCAGTTCTATGCATTATGAATATATAATTTTACATGATTATAGAATAGGATAACATTGAGATGGTGTATGTCATTATTTGATTTGCAAGATTTTATTATGATGCTAGAAATATAATGCATATCTTATGAATGGATTAAATTTATGAGGATTATGATAATTGCTTATGTGAAATTTTTTTGTTATATGGTAAATTGAATTGTATGATGTCAATTGTATGTAGAGTGATTGATTTGTATTCTTATTTATGTGTTTAATATTATATGAGGCTATTGGGAAGTACTAATGTGTATTTGAGATGTGTAGGAAAATTATCCATGTGACCATGGAAACATTATGGAGCATCAAGCCTAGGCCTATGTACGTTCGTAAAACCAGGGGTTGTCTATTTGGAGAGACAACACCCCATATGTATCATATTTTATTCATAAACATAAATGATTGCATGTGTGTTATATTGTAATTATTTATTTGTGTCAATCCTACAAGAGACAATTGCCATGTGTGTATTAGTGATGTGGAATTCTTTTGTAGTGTCACTTGACACATATGTTGTATGTTGTGTTGGCATTGTCATGTCACCTTTTTCAAAGATTTATTTTTGTTTAAATGATATATTTCCAAATTATCCTTCAAGGTTCCAAGAAATCTAGGATAGTGAGCCATTAGGAGGGTCAACTCAGAGTTGACCCGTAGGTAAACTTTAGGTGGACTTTCAAAGGGTTAAACCAACTCCTAGAGTCAGTTTTGGAGCATTTTTATTGGGCCTCATGGGGTACCTATGGGTGAAGGCCAAATTTGGCCATGTGTCCACCCCCTAGGACTTGTTTAACCTCCCAAAAAAGTGGGTTTTCTTAGATGGCCGAATTTCATCTTTAGGAGTGCCATCCTTGGTTAGATAACCTTCTTGGTATGTGTCATTCCTCTTCCCCATTTCATTCCTCTTCTTGAGGTGCCTTTGTTAGGGAGTGTGTAAGACCTAGGGAAGACCAACCAATGGGAGCCTCTCACTCTATCCAAGAGGTTGGAAAGAGTGAGAGAAGCCTTCTTAGGCAAGAGATTGAGACTTAGAGAGTTAATCACCCACTCTCCATCTTTGGAGATAAGATCTTGCAGTTTGAAAACCAATTTAGAATAGAATTTTGGCTAAGTGTTGTAGAAAAGAATTGTGGAATTGGGCTGCTCTTCTCCAAGCTATCCCTAGTAAACCCTTGGTAGAATTCAAAGTTGGTTCATTTTCTTTCTTGCATGTTGAAAATTTGTTTTTAAAAGATTTCTTGAATGTAGATGTTCTTTCCGTTGTATTTTATTTGTGAAATTTTTTATGGTATCCTTCTCCCATTTTTGTGATGCATTTTCTATGTTTTGGGAGTATCCAAGGCCATCTTACCCTTGGGAGGGAAAAATGGTCTTGGGGGTGGAAGGTATTTGACAACCTTGAGTGAGAGGCTCTCTTCAAGAGAGTGATCTCAAGGGTTTGTTTATGTGACCCTTGTTGCATAGTTTTGTTTATGCATTCGGGGGTCATAAGGGGAGAAAGTATGACATGTATGCCTTGGAGGTCATAAGGATGTTGGATTAAGATGGACTTATGTTGTGTTCTTTGTTGCCATGAGTTGGCTTTGATCTATTATCTTGCAATTCTCCTCAAGGTACTTGGTCCAATTGCACCCATGTAAACATCACATTATGTGATAAAGTTCAGCCTTGGGATGGGAATGTGTTTGTTTGAGTTTTTCCCTTGCTTGTTTATGTTTCCTTGAGTGTAACCCATCTAGGTCTTCATTTCCAAGCTCAGGAGTGGTTTCTAGTAAGCCTAGGCTGTGAGGTGAGCACTCCATGGTCACAGCCTTAAGATTTTGTATGCAGATTTGCTTGGAAAAGAAGAAAAAGGAAAGCTAGGAGTTGTTGATTCTATTTTAGTTCCAGAAAGAAAAAGAATATAATTTTCTATTTTGTTGTTAAAAAAAGAAGGGAAAGGAAAGAGTTTTTCTACTATAAATATATTGTAAAATGAATTAGAAACTGTATTATTGATTGAGTCTTAAGCTGTACTTTATTGATCTATGGATCATTTAAATTTTTAAAAAAAGAGTTCACTTGATTAATTCTGTTTTTGATAAGTTGCAAAGGAAAAGAAATGCATTATGCTGTTATCTTTTATTTAAATATTGTTGGCATTTTTGTTTATTTATGTTGTGATTGTCATTGATGGACACACAATTGTATTGAGATCCCCTTTATATGTATGAGCTTGAGCTCAACTGGTATTTGTTCCAACTGGTATGTTGTATTCTAGTCTTTAGACTACTGGTGATTTTGCAGAATGTGTTTCCCGGTCTGAAGCGGCATGTCGACCCCAAGTGGTTCATAGATCCCAAGTGGTACGAGGGAGAAAAGCGGCACAACACATTCTTACCAGTCTTCATTTTTACCAAACCGGCAACCGGTATTTTGTATGAACCGGTAATACTCTGTGATGAGTTACCAATCCACCAACTATTTGATGGTGCCGACACATTGACGGTGCTTTTTGTGTCGTGTTACTGAGTATGTCTAGATTCATTGAACCTAGGAAATTGTAATATAATCCTATTGGACTAACATGAAATCAGATTCCTTTAAAAGGACATCATGTCTAGGGTTTTAAGTTGTTGCTGAAAGGGTTAATGTTGTGCTAGGGTTTAAAGTGGAAGTTGAGTTGTTGTGAGAATGATCTTATCTGAGAAGATCAAGTTGTAATTGTGAGAGAGATAGAGAAGACTAAAGTAATGATGGAATGCATTAACTGTGAGCAATACTAGATCTAACCAAGCAATTTGTGCTATTAGATAGATCAAACACTTATTGATTACTCACATCTTTGACAAATCTGTAGCCCTTAACCAGGTAGGCCTCAAAGCCTTTGTAAAATCCTCTAACAAGGTGGTTCACACTTGTGAATCTAAAATCCTCTAACAAGGTAGTCTTTAACCAGACTTATCTCCTAACAGAGATTGAGATTCCTAACAGGATCTGTTCTGGTGAAGAACATTGTAAGACCTTAATCGGTTTGACCTTAATCAGTTTGGTTTCTATTCTACTGATAGTGACTTGTGAGTTCCATCTCACCGTGGTTTTTCCCAGTTGGGTTTCCACATCAAATATCTTGTGTTATGGTTGTATTGCTTTTGTGGGTGAATGCTTTATTTGCATTTTGGTTTGCATGTGTGGTAACCGGTCTGACTATTAGACTGCTTTACCGGTTTATCTTTAGACTGTGTAAGTGTTTTAGTGCAGTGATTTTTGGCATACTAATTCACCCTCCCCTCTTAGTATTCATCAAATATGTCTTATGTTGAAATCTGTCATCTATTTATCTCTGTAATTTATTAAAAAAAAAATACAGAAAGTGAAATGGAAATATTAGGGAGTAGAAAAGCAGAGATGTTAGCAAAATGGAAATAAACTATTAGTCCTATTTATTTAGTTCCAAATGCAAATATAGATAAATAGATTTTAGTATGAACATTAAATGTTGCATTCAGCTTGGTGATATAGTTTTAAATGAATTTTAGGCTATATTATTGTTACTATAAATTATTTAAAACTCTCATTATTGTTTCCTGTTTAAACAATGTAGAAAATTAATCTAGGAAAAACAATCTAACTCTAAAGTTACTTCATAGCATTTAAAGAGCAAGAAATACATTCGTTTAGTTCTAGTATAATCTGCTTTAAGGCATTTTAGAAATTAAATAAATATACATATTTAGCCTCAGACAATGAGAATAAAACCTCTTCACGATGCTAAGTCTATTTCTAAAAAGAAAATGGTTAGTTAAAGTATTCGATATTAGGAATAAAATGAGGTTATAAGCTAATATATTCATGTTAAAATAAATCATTCAAAAAAAAAGAGAAATCTATATCTATTTACTCTGTTGTCTATACTTTATTCATTCCTACATGTTAAACAATAGGCAATATTTCTTATTCAGATAACTAAGTTGTTTTAATATATATATATATATATATATATATGCATTTAGGGCAAGCTGGAAAAATTAAAAGAATTTTCCATTAGTATCCTGGTTATTAAAAAAGAAAAAACATGTATGTATTCTAAGATTTTATTTATGCATATATGTAAAGAAAAACACTTATATATATATCTTCACACACACACACACACACACACACACACACACACACACACACACACACACACATAAATACATATATAAATATATTTAAAAAATAAACAAAAAAATTTAACCAAAAAAAAGGGGGATTTTATTGAGGGGCCGAACCGCTATGTTTACACACAGTGGACGATGCGGGAGGGTGTCGACACTGTGGGTAAACATAGTGGTCAGCACAGGCCACACTGTGTTTACACACAGTGGGCAGCACAAGCCCCACTGTGTTTACACACAGTGGGCGGCACGGGCTGCCACTGCAGTTACACACAGTGGTCTGCACAGGGGCCACCACTATGGGTAACCATAGTGGATGGCTCGTGGCCGCCACTGTGGGTGCCCACAGTGGGTGGCACTGGCCACCACTATGTTAGGCCCAATATGGAAAGCTAATATACCAAGAGGGGAGGGGTGAATCAATACTTCAAATCCTTGTATCAACAATATCTTCACAGTTATGCATAAACCACAAACTGTTTTAACATAACATAAAGCTAAAACAAATAAATAACAATCATACATAATTCACTCCATAACACATATATTTTGGTTACGCAGAAACTCTTGGTTAGAGAGAAAAACTATGGTGGGGATGACACCCACAACTTCACTACTGTAATAATAAAGGTTGCTCGGTTAGAGCTACATGTTCAACTATTTCTGATAGCTTACCCTATTAGGAGTATCAAGATCTTTAGATCTACCTTGCTAAAGGATTTTACAACACTTATTCTAAATGTTGCACCTAGTTGAAGGCCTTACAATTTATATACTTTGTTAAAGTCTTTTACCCTGTTAAAGGTTTCTCTTACAACTTCAAAATATTACAATAAAATCTTTACAAATATCTGCAACTTTACATCTGGAATGTTATAGAAGATTCTATGTGTTCAAAATGAGATTACCTTGCTTATAGCATACCTCGGTAACCCATAAAGTAACTCGATAAACCCTTCTATTTACTTTGGTCTTTGACTGTTCTCTAAAATCCTTCTCGGTGACCTCTGTGTCTCTGTACTAGTAATAACACTCAGTGCTTTCTTATGTATCACACATGTCTTGCTTCATACACCTCTATATCTCTATCTGATCTCAAACCATGCTGTATAAATAGATGTCTTATGTCGGGGATCAAGTTCATTGCTTCGATTTTACAAACATGATTTATCAAATGAATAACCATACAAAATATTCCATTGGTTAGATGACCTCAAAATCATACACAATCTTTAAGTGCAATTTCCAATGTGATAATGGTTCTTTATTCCTTGATCTTGTAACATGTTTTCCCATGTGTTTCTAGATTCATTGAATCTGGTAACACATTTCACTCAGTGTATATCAACTCGGTGTATTATTGTTTCTAATCGGTAGATAGCTCGATGAATACTAGGCTCTATGACTACTTTCTTCTATAACCGATTGAATGTTTCGGTAGTAGTAACCGACTAGAGTATATAGAATGACTTTGGATATAAAACTAATGGCAACTATAATAAGTAGTAACAATTTCCCCTTTTGACATTAGTTGAGATGTTTGACAAAACTACTTTCAAAGTCATAACTCAAAAATCTATATACTTACAAAATTTTGACAAAACTGATAGCATATACTTTTGTCAATGAAATAGTATATTCAGATATACTCCCCTTATCAATATACTATACAAAACTCTAATTATGCATGCTCGGTGATCAATATTCTGTACTTGGTTCTGTTTGGTGATCATTGCTCGGTATACTCCCCCTGTATACTACATTCCCCTGTATACTTTGATATGATACTCACTCCCCCTTTTTGAAAAATATGAAGACTTAGTTACCATTCGGTGGTGGCAATTGGTCAAAAATGGATTTGTACTTCATTCGGGCATTGGTGAGAGTGACAGAGAGGGCATCCTTAACACTATCCATAAGTGAATTCTGAGCTGTAATGTCAGCTAACAGTGAAATTAGTCCATCTAAGGTGCTTCCCTCTTGTTGAGTGGATAGAGAGGTAGCTTTGTTGATCTGTTCTTGGATGGAGGAAAGATGAGGAATGAATAATGTTTGAAGTGTCATTATTTCCATCCTTATCTTGTGCTCTTCATTCTTGAGTTCCAATTGTTGAGCCATGAGCTTTTGTAACTTTGTATAAAAATTCTAAATGGAATTTGGCTCAGTGGTCAACTTATTTGAGAGATCAGTGATCTCTTTCTCAATCACTTTATTTTTATTTTTTATATCTTTAATGAATAAATAAAATGTATAGAGTTTCTGAAATAAATAAAGAATGTGCTTGAGTTGAGGGGTCAACTCAGCAATAAATTTGACAAGTTTAACTTTGCCAATAGCAATAGCTTTCTGTACCTCTTCAATCATTTTAGTAGTGAGCTCCTTGTCCTTTATCTTACTCAAATATTCAGATGCATCTACTCCAGATGTCTCTATCTTGGTTAGGAGTTCATCTAGTTGAATGTGGATGGCGGCATCTTTTGTCACTGTTGCTTCAGGTAGCATATTGGTTAAGAGTGATTTCTCCTTCTAGAGTACTTTCTTTTTCTTTTGAATAGCCATTTGCTTCTCCTGTTCGGCTTTGGATTTGCATAGTTCACCGAATTCAATGAGTGCTTGCCCTTTTAATTTGGATATATCAACATTGGGCAACACTATTGGTTTTGACAAATCTAATTTGAAACTATGCTTTTTCATTTTCTTTTCTTTACCTTTCACCAGTTGAACTAAAACAATGGCTTGTGAGGCTTGGTGACCCTCGGTAGGTTGCTCAGTAGAGGAAACACTTTGGTCAGTTTCTTTATCCTCTATAGTGTTCTTTGGTGTCTCTGAGCTTGGTGTCTCAATTGTAACATTTTCAGTGCTAGAGGGAGCTTGAGAGATTTGTTCTTGAGAAGCACCTTCTCCTGTTGTTGACTTGTGACCTTTTGTGCCTTGTTCCTTATCCTGAGGGACCTCGGTTGAAATAGGCTGATTGACCAGAGGATAGGGCTGAACTTGTTCCAAAATTGATTCACTAGATACAAGTTGGGCATAAGCATTCCCTTCTATCATTTCTTGTTCAGGTGCCTCGGTGTCCATGATATCCTCATCAACTTGTATAGTGTCAGCATGGTCTTGTTCGGTGATATCAGGATCTTGCTCAGTGATATCAACTATTTCAACTTCAGCTTGCTCACTAGCATTCTTGATTCGAAAGATTTCCTGCCATTTTTCTTTGGTCTCATCCTCTACATCTAAGTAAAGGCCATTCATCGATTTCAAGGCTCTTTGCTTCACTAGGAATTTTATGTGATAGTTTTTCAGATGTTTGATGATCTCATCTACCAACATGTCTGGGAAAAGGTGTACCAGACTTCTTTCTCTCATCTGTTTCTCTAAGTCCATGGCATACTTCCACCTATTGTCAATATGCAAATATAATTCATTTGGAAGAGATTTACATACTTCCAATGGGACCAATTGGAATTTCAATAGTGTGCAGATGATAGCCTCTTCTATTTGTCTCTTTTCATCATCAGATCTAGATTCATATTTTACATATCTAAATGATCCAAATCCACCATATTGCTTCAGATTAGCACAAAAATTTTCACACTATGTACATTTACCTTTGTACTCTTGACAATCTAAATGTTTTTTTTGTGTTCAGATTCAATGTCACTAGACTCTTTAGTCAAAATGAGTCTCCGAGTAGATTTCTTGTAAGTTTTTGTTACTTTGGGTGCGGCAACATTCTTTGTTTTCTTACTTGGTGATGTTGCAGATGCTCTTGTGTTAGGTTGCTTTGCTGGAGGAGTCGGTGATACTTTTGATGTATCATGTTTCTTTCTTTTCAAAACTTTCCCTTTAGGCAATTTGGTGCTTAGTGTTATAGCTACCTCTTGGGCTTCAGATTCCTCTTTGGTGATGGCTATAGTGCCCTTGATAGGTGTGGAGGAATAACCTTCTCCAAATTTCTCTGTTAATGCCTTGATCATTTTTGTTTCCTTCCTTGTAGCTTTGGGCACTACAATGCTCATTTTTACTTTTTCCTTCACTTCTTCATATGTTCCATACCTTAGCTCGGTAGCATGCCTTGGTAATGTAAGAAAAGCATCTATCTGTTGTTGTGTGATATCAAAATCAATCTCATAACCCATAGGTGGCAAAGATTGAGGTCTCGGTTCCACAACATAACATAGCAGTAATCAGTGTCCACTTCAAAACATATGTCATCCTTGTATTTCTCCACTAACTTGGGTGGAATTCTATATCGGTTATACATCTTCTCCTGAAACTAGCTGAAATAATCATCCATAATATCATTAAAATTATCACCTAGCTTCTTGATGAAGTCATTGATTTGATGGGTGATTGGCCAGTGTAGTTCCCAAACAACTTTATCGACTGATGGAAATAATTTCTCAAAATAGAAAAACATGCATACTAGAAGTGATCCAAATTTTAGTGTATTAGCCAAATTGTTCTTCTTTGGCTTCCTGATGGTTTTGAGATTCTCAAATAGGTTTTTCAACAATACCTCACATAAATCAATTTTCATGCCTTTCTTCACAATTTTATATGCTAAGTCGCCTGCTGCACAGGGTACACTGTTTTCCCTTGCCGATTGGAAGAAACAATAACCTATTACTCTAATGGAAAACTTTAGCTCATCATTAGTGACATTGTTCAATTTTAGTCCTTTGCAATCAGATTCTACTCCGGTTAAACTGATCAATTCCTTCTATGATATCATTTTCTGAGCTCGGGCATGATCATAAATAGGGTAGCCGATGATCAAATGAATGATTTCCTTGGTGATCTTAAATGGTTGCTCTTCTAGCCAAATGAAGTCATCATGAACTCTGCTCAGAATAAACTTGACCCATTGGGGTTTGAAGACACGGGGATAGGTTAGGGCTTTGGTCAATCTCTTGATTTTGATGTGTTCATATTTGCTATCCATTTTACCATCAGTACACAATTCATCATATGTGTCTTTGATCTCAACATGACCTAGTTCCTCAACTCGACACTTAGTGAAGAATCTCACATCCTCGACTAATAAAACTCTATCCAGAATGAGTGAAAATGCAGTTTTGTCATCCGGTTTAGATGCAATTTTGAGAGTTAAAGAGTATTTCAGTGAGGGCTTTTCAATGTTCTCAACAACAACGGGCTTCTAGATCTTAGGTGCCATTGCAGATTTCAGTTAAATACTAACAAAAAATCCTTAGGGTTTGAATATTTTGAAATGACAGATGCTTTCTACTTAGAAAATAATAACAACTTGATATGATTGGTAAACTATCTTGATAATGCATTGTGATTGATGTAAATACCTTTGAATTTGCTTCGAAGGAGGTTTGATCACCTTTGATTCGCTTTGCTCTACTTTCTTGAAAACTTGGTGAGTGAAAAATGACCTCGCAATAGCATTAAGTATTCATTATACCTCATTGGGCCTCATGCAATTAGGTCAGAAAACATTAAATGCACTCGGTACCACTACTTCCTTTTTATGTTTTTACCGAGTAGCCAGACTTCCTGCATTTACCTACTTGATAGGCTTCCAAAAGACTTTGATAAAATTTTAATTGTTCTAATGCATCTTTAATTATACAGATTTTGAATCAAGTACAAAATGAAATAGGAATTGTTAAAATTTGACATTTGAGAGAATGCAGTCCCTTCGTACCTTTACTGATTAATTTGGGATAGGTGCACCTAGCTCGGTAGATAAGGTTCTTTCTACATTTGACACAATTTCCTTCTTTTTCCAAATCATCTGTAATTTACCTTTTATTTCCTCAGTGTCTCCTCTAGGTTGATCTCTGCAATCTCTAGCCAAGTGTCCAACTTTGTGACAATGAAAACATGCCATACCAGGATTTCTCCATGATCTTCGGTTGTTCATTCTAAACCTTATAAAGCAGTTGACACTTATATGTCCATATCTTCCACAACATTCACACCATATCCTTGTATTGTAATCCCATGGTACTACAGAATACTGTCGGTAAGGATCTGTGTGAGTTTAGTAGCCTCTAGTATTTGCTCGATGTGTAGACCACATATAGTTTTTCTGCTTAAACCAACACTCCTTGGTATTATATCCATATCTATTGCAATTTTTACAAAACCCTTTGAATTTTGCCTTTTGATAATTGCTAGTAGACTTTGTCCTACAATGGTTAGATGTGTGACCATATTTGTTGCAATTGTGACAATAACCATTAGACCTAGTGACATTCAATTGCTTACCTTTTCTGATTTGGCACATGTTAGCAGTGTGACCTTGTTTTCCACAATAGTTGCAAATAGGCTTCTTTCCTTTGATATTCTTCTTATTTCCAGCTTGCTTTGATGATTCTCCTTTCTCGGTTGTATGAATTCCCTTCTCAGTAGAGTCTTTTCCTTTGTAACCGAGTCCTGCTTCTTTGTTGGGTCTTCTTGTATTCAGTTGCTCATCCAACATCTTTGATGCTTCATAACTCTTTTTTAGTGTTTCCTTGGATTTCTTTTCTGTTTCAAGTTCATTGGTCAACCTTGATACTTCAAGTTTCAATGCTTGATTCTCATCATCTTTTAGATTTGCTTCTTGATGTGCATAGCCCAATTGATCTGACAGATTTTGTTGAATCCCAGTCAACCTTGTGAATTCATCATTCTTTTCAGATACTAATGCTTCAAGTTGTTGTTTTTCTCTTTCTAGATCTCTTATTTTATCTTCAGCTGTTCTTAATGCATCAAGATTCTTAGTCATCTGTGTGCTGAAATGTTCATGTCCTCTTTTCATTGCTTTTAGCTAATCAGTCAGTGCTTTGTTCTTCTCCTTCAGTTCTTCAATCATCTCTTCAGTCTCTTCAGATATACTATTCTTAGATGATGTTTCAATTTGTTCCACTAACTCTTGAGAGTCCTGCAAATCATCAGATAATCTCCTTCTAACTTTCAATGTTTTTTGCATTTGTCTTTGCATGTCTGCAATCACTTGATTAGCATGATCCAACTCTTCTTGTAGATACACAATTTTCTGAGATTGTTTATAGCCTTCCATTGATAAGATCTTTCTCTTTAGGCTATTAAACCCTTTTCCAAGATTCAAGCTCTAATACCAATTGTTAGGCCCAATATGGAAAGCTAATGTATTGAGAGGGGAGGGGTGAATCAGTACTTCAATTCCTTTTATCAACAATATCTTCATTGTTATGCATAAACCACAAACTGTTGTGACATAACATAAAGCTAAAACAAATAAATAACAATCATACATGATTCACTCCATAACACATATATTTTGGTTACGTAGAAACTCTTGGTTAGAGAGAAAAACTGCGGTGGGGATGGCACCCACAACTTCACTACTACAATAATAAAGGTTGCTCGGTTAGAGTTACATGTTCAGCTATTTCTGATAGCTTACCCTGTTAGGAGTATCAAGATCTTTAGATCTACCTTGCTAAAGGATTTTACAACACTTATTCTAAATGTTGCACCTAGTTAGAGGCTTTACAATTTAAAGACTTTGTTAGAGTCTTTTACCCTGTTAAAGGTTTCTCTTACAACTTCAAAATATTACAATAAAATCTTTACAAATATCTGTAACTTTACATCTGAAATGTTATAGCAGATTCTATGTGCTCAAAATGAGATTACCTTGTTTATAGCATACCTTGATAACCCATAAAGTAACTCGGTAAACCCTTCTATTTACTTTGTTCTTTGACTGTTCTCTAAAATCCTTCTCGGTGACCTCTGTGTCTCTATAACAATCATAACACTCAGTGCTTTCTTATGTATCACACATGTCTTGCTTCATACACCTCTATATCTCTATCTGATCTCAACCCATGCTGTATAAATAGATATCTTATGTCAGTGATCAGGTTCATTTCTTCAATCTTACAAACATGATTTATCGAATGAATAACCATACAAAATATTTCATTGGTTAGATGACCTCAAAATCATACACAATCTTGAAGTGCAATTTGCAATGTGATAATGGTTCTTTATTCCTTGATCTTGTAACACGTTTTCCCATGTGTGTCTAGATTCAATGAATCTGGTAACATGTTTTACTTAGTGTATATCAACTTGGTGTATTATTTTTTCTGCTTGGTAGACATGGAATGTTACTCGGTAGACAACTCGGTGAATACTAGGCTCTGTGACTGCTTTCTTCTATAACCAACTACTTTGTGCATACCGACTGAATGTTTCAGTAGTAGTAACTGACTAGAGTATATAGAATGACTTTGGATATAAAACTAATGGAAACTATAATAAGTAGTAACACGTTGTGGGTATCCACAGTGGTGTCCAGGGAGACTCCCCGCCCTGCAAGCTCAGACCTCCTTCACACTCCCTCTTTGGCCGCCGCCTCCACTGCATACCCTGCAACACACACAAAAAAACCCTAGAAACAAAAACAAAGACAAAGAATTTTTAGATGCTAAAAATATGCAACCCTAACCCAATTTCGGGTTAGGGTTAGCATTTAAATAATAATAAAACTAAATTAGATATGCAACCCTAGCCCATATCCGAGTTAGGGTTAGCAAATAAAAAAAAAGAATTGTTAGATTTATTTTAGAATAAAGTTTAGTAGGGAAATAACTTAATCCTATTTAGGGTTTGAGATTTAAAAATCAGTTAAAGAGGGGGAATTCTTTCTAAAAATTAAAAAATAAAAAAGAATTTCCCTCCTATTTAACCAGAGCAAGTGGGGAATTTAAATTATAAACTCCCTATTCGACTAAGGGAAGGTTAATTTATTTTAATTTAGGCTTTATATCAACGCATAATTTAATATGGGGGTTAAATTTTATATGGATATATATTTTTTTATGTTTTTTTATCGATAAAAGGCCGAGGCCAAAGAATTTTATTAATTTAAAAAATAGTTACATTTACACCTCCATTCAGTGTGGGCACTGGTAGGAAAGAATGAAGGGAAGAAAACCTCCAGTCTAGCCTAGATCCCTCAAGGATCAGAAAAAATATTGTGACTTATGTTACAAATGAAAATAACAGATCACAAGGGCTATTGTTCAGAATAGACATGAGGATTGCATGTGAGAGTCCTTTCTATAAAGTTGACCAACATATTGCCCCCATCTCTTGGAATGATCATGCTTCTTGAAAGTGACAACCCTTTCTAATCCTGAAAAAACATGGTTAAGAATGCTCTGCTCCCCAAGCTGCACAACCTTAATATTTCTTACCAGAATGTTAAAATCTAAGGAAAACCAAACAAAGGTCAGCTTTTGACTTACAAAATTACAAAATTAGTCATACCTGCCTAGATGGTTACCCTGTAAAGATGCCAAAACTCAAGATATTAGTATAAAAAATCTTCAAAAAAATAACACGGTTAATGATTACCCATCGGAGAGTGAGAGTTAAACTCAATGAACAATCAACCAATTCCATAAATATTTCTATAAAGAGATCGCAAGGAGCTACCTTCCATCCTAGAAAATATTTCAAACAAGAGCCTTCCAACCCTAGTTGAGTGTCATGGGCAATCATAAGTGAGATATCAGATCATCCTTGATGTTAATAATATTATTCTTGAGATTACTAGGGAGAAGTTAAAATTGAAAGAAGATAAATATTGAAATATACCTCAAATTCGATTAATCTTAAAGACTAAGAAAAAGGCATGTAATTAAGATTATATATGAACATATATACATATGACTATATATAAGTATGGTTATAAGGATATATTCTTGAATATATTCCTCATATATCTTTATATACATATCTATATATACATATTGTTGATTATCAGAATGGAATAGCGAGGAACTGGGTTATTCATTCTGATAAGGATATCATAATCCCTAGGTTTAGGAGTTGTGAGTTCCTCGTCAATATTGATCACCACCCTCTCCAATTCACTGAGGATATCTTTAATGAAGACCTTCTTGCATAATTTCATCATAATAGCCCTGTCTTTCTCAAAATTCATTGCGAGGGCTAAAAACATAGCGGCAATATCTGAATTTGCTCTGGTTTTGTCCTCATTCATAATGAATTCTTTCCCTAAAAATTTCATAACCACTCCAGAGATCAGAGGGTTCGGTTGGATGAGGATGCCTTTCAATCTTTCATCCTTGATCTTGCCCACAAAATCCATCTGGCATTTCAACCCTAGAAGCCTGAGAGTTGTATCCATCGTAGCTTAACTGAGAAATAACAGAATGACTTGGCATACTAAATAAAACTCAAACTCTTAATGCTTCATAATGAGCAACTACATAATGAGTTGATACGATGCATGGTATGCAATCTTCAAGGATCAAGTAATTAATACCACCGCCTATAGCCATCCGACAAATAGTACCTATACAGTCACATCTCTGAGGGATCATTGCCTCAATTTTGTAAGGAGCCATCAATAAGATTTGATCGAAAAAGAAGGCTGACGTATGGTGTCCGCCCATCAAGTCTCAAACATCTATTGTAGCTTACCAAATATAGGGGCTAAAAAGGTGAATTAGAGATGAGGATAGCTAGGTAAGTTTTAGTCCTAGAAGAAGGCAATATCTACATGAATAATACCTATATATCCATGACCGCATATATTTGAATGCAAAATATGTTAGCATGTTTATATACATAATGCTTATTAATGTATGGTATTGCCTCCTTCTAGTCTTAAAGCTTATCCCTACGGAGCAACAAGACTACATAAAGCTAACTTTAGGAGTAATCAAGTATTAGGGGAAAATGAGACCTGTAGTAAAATGCCTACATAAACTTAAACACCTATATCTAGGAGGGATAATTTGAATAAGTGAAAAAATATATCTAGGAGGGGTAATTTGAATAAGTGAAAAAATGTATAGGTATATATATATATATAAAACTAAATATCAATATATATATCTAAACCGAATATGTATGAATAAGGAAAGGTAAGAGTAAATTTACCTAGAGAAATATATACATGTATATATATTTAGAAGTATGACTCTAAGTATATAAAAATATGTATAAAGACATATATACCTACAAATATATGAAAGAAATGAATGAAATAAGGGTTTAAGAAAATATTCGAGGATGAAAATAACTATATTTATATAAAATATGAATCTCAACATCTGAAAATGAGAATATGAAGACTTATAACACTGCCCAGAGACTTATATATATATATATATACATATATATATATATATATATATACATATATATATATATATATACATATATATATATATATGTATATATATGTATATATATATATATATATATATCTGTGTGTGTGTGTAACTATATATATAAAAGTATATATATAAATATGTATATATAAGACTATATATATACATATATATGAGAAGAGGAAATCCATGCTTAGTATAGATGTTAATATAAGAGTATGAATGAATCCAAAAGAAAATGTGTCCTTAAAGATATATATATATATATATATATATATATATATATATATATATATATATATATATATCTGTATATATATATATATATATATATATGGATATATATATGTATCTATATATGTATACAGATATATATATATATATATATATATATATGGATATATATATATGTATCTATATATGTATACAGATATATATATATATATATATATATAAATAAATATGTAATTGTCAAGAGAGTATTAAATTATTAATACAGACGACGAGGGTGAGAGTGCTTGTCTCATCCCAGTTAATACCTAAAAGGACCCTAGATTGCAAGAATGCAAGATTAAATCTAAGTGTGTATATATATATATATGTGTATATGTGTCCAAATGTGAGGCTAAATATGCAGATGGATGTCAGAATCGGGGTGGGAATATTATAAATGAGAATTCCAAATAAGTAAGTACTAAAATATTAAAAGAGGAGCCTCTCCTAGAGCCCAAGGAAGGGAGGACTAAATGGGAGTGAAGAAGAGATATATATATAAGCTTGAGTATTTGTGTAATAATGATAATATAGATTAAGGGGTTAAGGAAGACTTTCCTAAGTAAAAGTATGGGAGAGCAAATATATGGGTATGTTTTAAATGAATATATGTCTAAAAGTTTCTACATATATGCAGGGGACCAAGGGAAGATCCGAGTAGGGGACCCATAAGGGGATGGAGGGAAAGATATGTTGATGAACACTAGGATAAGGATACCAAGGAGGGGATGGCATTAGGATGGCACCGAGAGGTGTTTGATGCCATCGACTCTCAAGTTGGCAAGCTCATTTGCTCTTTCATTGCCTTCCCTATAAATATGATTGATTGTAAACCTTTCAAAACCTTTGCATAGGTCGATAGCTTTTAACAATAGAGCATTAAGTCTCCAATTAGGCATGTTGCCTTTCCTTAGAGCATTGACAATTATAGCCGAGTCTCCTTCAATATTCAAGTTTTTAACTCCCAGTTTCTTACACAAGTTCAGACCTTCCACCAGGGCCATCAATTCTGCCCAATTGTTGGTTTTGATACCAGCCAGAGAAGAAAGGGATGCTACTTCTTTACCTTCCCAGTTATGAACAACACATCCTAACCCTACCTACCCTAGATTGCCATGGGATGCCCCATCAAAGTTTAGCTTCGCCCAACCTTCGCCTAGGGGCTGCCATCTACATGCAGCCCTTGATCTAAGACTTGCATTAGGGCCTTCTCCTACAAAGGGAGGGAAGAATAAGCCTTCCCAATGTTTTTTTATTTCTTCATCCCAATATGATATAGAGGCATTATGTAGTGAGCTTGATGAGAGTCGATTGTTCATGAGCTCATTGATAGTTGACTCTATCCTATTAATGATTTTGAGAACATCTAGTTTTTCATTCTTAAAGAGACATTTATTTCTCTCCTTCCATAGTTCCCACATTATGGAAGAAGGGAGAGCTATCCATAAACCTTGAAAGAGATAGCCATGCCTGAGGAGAGGCCACACCTTGAGCATTCCTAAGATGGTATGGGGGAAGGCTGTTGACCATTCAAGTTTGTTGGTAAACCAAATCTAGAATTGGTGAGCAAAGGGGCAGTTAAGGAGGATATGATTGGTGTCTTCCTCATCTGCCTCACAAAGAGGACATCTAATAGGGCCCTCATACCCCATTCTCCTAAATTTGTTTGCAATTAGGAGTTTATTCTGACTCACAAGCCAAGAGAAGATGCCTACCTTAGGCAAACAACACCTATCCCAACAAAGTTTCAAGGGAAGCTCAATCATAGGTCTTACAAAAGCTTTGGAGATATGAGAGTACCCATCCTTGGAGTTGTATTCCCCCTTTAGGGAGCCATCCCAAACTAGCTTGTCCTCATCATGACCTAAGACTATGTTTCCTAATTTGAGAATTTCCATAAGAATTTGTTTATCTCTTTTCGGGATAACCTCATTTTCCTTCTTGATCCACTGCCTTCCAACCCCTTCCTCTGAAAGGGAGATATAGTTATTTAACAGGGGACCTCTATGAGATTCAAGAAGGATATGAGTAGCACTGAAGTCATGGATATTATCAATTGCCTTATACCCACCCCATGAATCAGACTAGAAAAGGGCTTTATCCTCGGACCCCAGGTTCCAAGTAAGTCTATCAGAGATAATCCTCCTACAGTCTAGCATAAAATTCCATAGGTAGGACCCTCTAGGAGGATTGGTTTCTCTGAAGATTTGGATAGGATCCCCACCATTAAGGTATTTGTGGTGTAGTAGTCAAGCCCATTTAAGGTGGGGGGTTCTAAACAATCTCCAAACTAACTTGGCCCCCAAGGCTCTACCCTGATCAAGGAGGTTTTTAATGCCAACTCCTCCTTGTTCCTTGGGTTTGCATATCTTATCTGAGGATATGAGAGATATTTTATGGTTGTCATTAGCACCTTGCCAAAAGAAGGTCCTAAGATGTTTGTTGAGCTCGATAAGTTTGGAAGATAGATGTTGACAGGGAGAGCTAGTAAATGGGCATGGCTGACAAGACCAATCTCACCAAGGTTGCCCTACCCATAGATGAGAGCCATTTCCATTTCCATGTGTTAATCCTAGACTTGATTTTATCCACCAAGTTGTCCCATAATTTTGAGGGTCTCCTCCCCTTGTCAAGGGGAATGCCTAGATATTTACAAGGAAGGGTTCCTTGACTAATCTCTAGGATATTGCAGATCTCCTTTCCTAGAGAGGGGTCCATGTTGAACATAAAAACTTCAGATTTAGCCAGATTCACCTCTTGACCTGAGGCTAACATATAGGAATTGAGGATGCCTTTGAGGGCACTCACTTCTCTCACACTTCCTTTCCCAAAAAGCATCATGTTGTCAACAAATTGCTGGTGGGTGAAAGGAGGGCAGCCACTAGTGATGGGGATTCCTTGGATCCCACCCTTCTCTTTGGCTTTAGAGGTAGATCTGCCAAGAGCTTCAGCCATGATAATGAAGAGGAAGGGGGACATAGGATTTCCTTGCCTAAGCCCTCTCGAGCTGCTGAAGAAATCTTTCGACGAACCATTAACCATAATAGAGAATTCAGGGGTGGAAATACATTCAAAAATTAGGTTGATCCAAGATTTAGAAAAACCAAAGGCCTCCAAGCATTTACATAGGAAGCACCAATCAAATTTTTCATAAGCTTTACTTATATCTAATTCGACTAGCATGCTTGGAGCCTTGTTGAGCTGGACCGAATGAATGGCCTCTTGGGCTATAATAACCCCATCATAGATTGATCTATCCGCTACAAAGCTAGTTTGTTCTTCATTAATGATAATGGGGAGAAGATTTTGAAGTCTAGCTGCTAGGGTTTTTGTTAAGAGTTTATACAGAGTGTTGCAAAGGGCTATTGGTCTGAAGTCATTAAAGCTTTCAGGATTCTCTTGTTTGGGAATGAGAGCTAGAAAGGTATTGCTGATCTCTTTGAGAATCTTACTAGAGTTCCTAATGTCTTCTAAGGCATCCGTGATCTCTGTCCCCATAAAACCCCAACATTTTTTGAAAAAGATGGTGGGAAAGAAATCCAAACCCGGAGCCTTGTCCAGATTCATCTTCATAAGGATAGATTTAACCTCCTCCACAGAGAATTTCTTTAATAGGATTTTATTGTGATTGTCATTAATGAGTTTTGGAAGATTCTTGATGATGTTGAGTTGGCCCCTATGGTTGGAGCCTTCAGGATTGTTTAAGATTTTATCAAAGAACCTTACTGCCTCAGCGACAACATCCTTCAGTTCAGAAAGGATGGAGCCCTTGCAGTTCTTGATTTTAGAAATTCGATTGACCCATCACCTCTGCTTGGTACTATTGTGGAAAAACTTAGTATTCCGGTCCCCCTCACTCAACCAAGTCTCCCTATATTTTTGTTTCCAGAAGATCTCTTCATTAGATAGTATCTTTTCATATTCAGAGAGTAGAGCCTTTTCCTCAAGGAAGAGACGTTCATCCATCCCCTTCTCTAGAACCTCCATGTTAACATTCTTGAGATCATTTTCAACTAAAAGTTTTTTATCAAAAATATTGCCAAAATTAATATTGTTCCACTCTAAGAGCTTCCTTTTGATAAGATTTAACTTACTTGCAACAATAAACATCTTTGATCCTGAGAAAACAAAGCTTCTCCAATAATTCTCAATTAAGTTTAAAAGGTTATCATCTCTGAACCACGTGCTCTCAAATTTGAAGGGGCATTTATTAGGGGAGTAGTCAGATAATAAGTTTAGTTGTAGTGGGAAATGATCAGAATCTGATAAAGGGAGAGGCTCTGTGTTCAAGGAGTAATTAAGCTTCGAGAGCCCCCCATGGATAAAGAACCTATCAAGTTTCTCAGCAATGTTACAGAAACCACTCCTTCTATTGTTCCAGGTGAAGGCATTATCTGTCGTTTGGATTTCCAATAGGGAACTCCTATTGATCCAATGATTGAAATCTACTGCTGCTGAAGGGAGTTTGTTGCTCCCTCCTCTTTTGTCTACTACCTTGGTGATAGCATTGAAGTCTCCACCAATGATGCATAGATCATTTGGGGAGCTTCTAAGGAAAAACTCAAGTTCCATCCACACCCTAGCCTTATCCCTGTTCTAGATAGGGCCATAAACGTTAATCAGTTTGAATCTAAGGTTATTTTTATAGCTTACAACTTCTCCTCCTATCCAATTTTGCTTAATCTCTAAAGGTGTAAACAAGATAGATCTAGAGTCCCAAATGATAGCTAAGCCCCTTGAGGCCCCTATGGCAGGGGAATGCTTTAGCTGTCTAACGCCTAGCTTTTTCTCAAAAATGAGAATCTCAGAGGAGTTCATTTTAGTTTCTTGGATTAAAATTATATTTGGTTTAGAATCAGAGATGCAATGCTTTAAGATGCGCTATTTGTTAGGGGCATTCAGACCCCTAACATTCCATGTTATGATTTTCATGGCTTTGTGGGGAGGAACTTCCCCTCCCCTGCATTAAAAAGATTAGATATTTTAGACTGACCCCTTGCTTCTCCATCCTTTGATCTTAGTTCAGCAAGGGATCTCCTACCTCTTTTCTTACTGATTTTAGTGTAGTCAGGAGAGTCTTTACTTCTTTCAGAGCTGAGAATGCCTAGAGTGTTTGGGTTATCATTTTCTAAGTTGTCTAATGCTATAAAAATTTCATCTGTTTCTAAGTCGACTCTGGTAATATCAATTAGATTTTTGACATAGAAATCCCTTTGTCTTTCTCGTTTCTCATCATCACAAATTTTATCAACCAGTTGATCCATAAGGTCATTTACTACTTCTTCCCCTACAAATTTGGTGATGATGTTAACTTACCTAACAACTTGATCAATCTCGGATTCTGCAATTGAATCAGAAACAACCATCAGAGATGGAGGATGGAACTTTGCCACCTCAAAGGTCTTCATTCTTGAGACTTGAGAGATTGGTCGACCTTGCATGAATGCCATTCATGGATCCTATCCTTCTCTGATTTGTTAGAGGAGGAGGTGAATTCCAATAAAGGAGAATACCTCAAAGGACTCAACCTCTTTGATGGGATGAGAGAGCTAGATGATGGCAAATTAGTCATTCCGGGCTGCTCTTTCTGAGGGAGCACCTCACTGATTTCACCTTCTTCCAAGTCTTGATCCCAAAGTAATGAGTCAGCTATAGGTGGATTAATAGTTGGCAATGGAGGAAGAGGTGGGTAAGATATCTTAACAGGAGAACTGTGAGAACATAAATCCATGGTGAGATGATTAGGGTTAATATTAAACTTATAGCCTTCGAAGGTAAAACCCCCTTCTTCCACAAATCTAAATGGGGTGCCATTAGATTTGAGGACCGATTCAGAGAAAGGTTTCTCAGAGGGGATCTTCCTCAGCATAGTATCTTCGAAAGAACCATTATAAAAGGGAAATCCTAGGGTTAAGTAGAAATTGTCGCATTTCACTATTATGGGCTCTAAAGATTTAATGTTAATATTCATATTTACAATCAAAAGCTAGTTAAAGAAGCTTAGGGCTGATTTTTTAACTTCTACAAATTTGCCTATTTTGTTACCTATTATTCTTGAAAACTCATTATTTCACAATTCTATAGGGAATTTATCAAGTGAAACTTCTCTGTTAACCATGCAGGAATTAAATTGAGATGGAAGAAAGAGGGGTTGCCATTCCCGACAATCAAACCCTAGACCTTTGAATGTTAATATGTCTCTGTTTAGCAAAGAATTTCTCAAACTTTGATTACCACATTCAATAGCTAAGAAATTTTCAGGAAGGATATCAATTTTTACCTGGTTATTGAGAGAAGCCACCACCCAATTAGCAATTTCATCAGATAGGATCCCCCAGCCTTTCCACCAAGGAAAGATCATTCGGTCGTTGCAATGCATTTGATACCTAATCTTAGTATGGGTATCAATTTCAATGACCAGCCCATTAAGGTTAGCTGGAGGATTTGAAGGTGAATTCGGCTTAGGATGCTTAGCCTCCTTTAAATTGTGATTATTCATGAAAGAGTGACGACCCAGGGATACCATTTTCTTTGATAATTTACCCAAGGTTTTCTGAGGAGGAAAAATATGACGAGCAGAGGAACTGGTTAGGTTTTACAAAACCCTCCTCCTGACAATTATTTGGATTCTGCTTGAGGTGGTTTGGTTGCCCTAATGCTCTGTTGTTTCTGTGGCTCACCAAATGCCAATCCCAAACCCAACCCTTGCAAAGAGGAGGGGGAGCCCTAACCGTATCAGCCAAAAAATATTTAGTTTTTGCAAAGAAGGCCTCTTGATTGCGAGTTTGTGATATAACCATGCCAGGTTCCTTAGTCCCAGAGATATTAGCCAAAACAATGAACTGATTTACAAAGCCTCTGTAAATTCCTTGATGTGGGTAAAAATGCTCGAAAAAAGGTGTCAATGCAATGCATCGATTTTTCGCTCGTAGAGACATTTTTTTTTTTATTATTTATTTTATATGGATATATTAATTCGCAATAATTGATTTAATTTTAATAACTACGGTTATTATATAGTCAAAGTTCATATTTAATTAAATATGGACGTTAGGTTAAATTTAAATTGGGGGAAATTATTAATGAATAGTAATAATTGTTTTACGCGAAATCTAATCTATGAGGTCAATTTTGGCCAAGAGTTTAATAGTCAAAATTTGAATGTTTTGGGGATTTAAAATTGACTTTAATATAAAGTATAATTAATTAGCAACTATCATTATTGAATTAGTTCACCCTATTGGTTATATTTAAAAAGTGAATTTGCATGTGCTCGGATTAATTAATTTTGATTTAAGATAACTTTATCATTATTTTATTTAGCCTTGAATTATTTTAATACAATGAAGATATTTAAATATCTCTCGACTTTAATCAACGGCAAATTAATTAGGTTGATTAGATTAACTAATTAAATTGCGATGGCCTCTTAGGGAATAATTAGTCTCCATTAATAATTGTCATGTTATTGATTGAATTAATTATTCCAACTTTAGTAAATAAATTCTATTTACATCTTAGTTATGACAAAAATTAATTGATTCCATTTTAAACATAGGTTATTTTTACGAGTTTATGTTGTCAAAAAAAGTTTGTTGTTCTATTTTTTGCCCAAAAGTTTGGGCACGACAATGATGAAAAATCCTCCATGTTGAACATCCGTAATACTGAATTCACAAACTTACTCTGGCCTAGCCATAGCTTTTTGTTCACACTATTTCTTTTAATTCCTATCCCAAGAAAGTGTTTCACTACACCGAGATCTTTCATTTGAAATTTAGCTCGAAGCTGAGACTTTAATTCTAAAATCATACCTTTTTCCTTACCAATGAATAACATATCACCAAAATGTAATGCAATGTATAGGAAATTATCACCATCAGATTTAAAATAAACATAGTGATCTGATTTAGAGCATTCAAATCCCAAAATCAACACATATGTATCAAATTTATGGAACCACATCGTAGGACTCTATTTGAGGCCATACAAAGATTTCTTCAATTTACAAACCAAATTACTTTTACCCTTATTACCAGATAGTGCTCTGGTTGTGTCATATAAATATCTTCCTCCAAATAACCATGAAGGAAAGCAGTTTTCACATCCATTTTCTCAACCTATAATTCATAAGCAACATCAATAGAAAGTAAAAATCTAATGGATGTCATTTTTCCAATAGGAGAAAATATCTCATTATAATCAACACACTCAACCTGAGAGTAGCCTTTTACAACCAAACTTGCTTTATACTTCTCAATGCTTCCATCTAAACCAATCCTTTTCTTGAACACCCATTTGTAAGCAACAGGATTCCATCCTTCAAGAAATGGTACAAGATCCCATGTATCATTCTTTTTTGTTTAGCTATAGTTTCTTCTTCCATAACAATCTTCTAAGATTCTGCATCATTCATACCTAATACATCTTCTACAGATTGAGGTTCATCCATATTTATATTCAAATTAAAAATACATCTCTAATCATTAGGTGAATACCTTTCAGGTGGTTGTCTATGTCTCGTAGACCTTTAACAAGCTAAGTTGGATGTTCTTCCTTCTCTTCTAAAGATTCAGAGCTAGATGAACTCTCATCAACTTCTTTCCCATCAACTAGTCTCAATTGAATTCTTTCAAACGTAGAAGAGAATTGAATCACATCTTCCTATTTAGTCTTTTGTGGCTGCAATGTAACATATGGAGACTTTATTTCTCTAAAAATAACACTTCTACTATGAATTACCTTTTGTGCAACAGGATCCCAAAGCTTGTATCCTTTCACACCATAATTGTAATCGATGAAGATACATTTCACATCCTTGTTCTCTAACTTTTTTTCTTCTCCTTTGGCACATATGCATATGCTTCACAACAAAAAACTCTAAGATGTCTCAATGAAGGCTTGTGACCTATCCATGCTTCCATAGGTGTTTTATCAATAAGAGGATGTAGGAGACTTGTTAATCAGGTAGCAAGCAGTGGCAACAACTTTAGCCCATAACTTTTGTTCTAGACCAACACCACTCAACATACTCCTAGCCTACTCCATAAATGTCATGTTCATTCTTTCTACAAATCCATTCTGTTGTGGATAATACAAAGTTTTATTTTGTCTATTAATGCCATAGTCTTAAAAAAATCTATGAAAATCATTAAACCAAATTTTACCACCATTATCAGTCCTCAAACATTTAATTTTTTTTCTAGTCTGCAACTCAACCATTGTTTTAATTTAAAATGGCTGAAAACTTTAGATTTACTCTTTAGAAAGTATACCCATGTCCTTCTACTAAAATCATCAATAAATGAAACATAATATGTGGATTTTCCAATGGAAGAAACATCTACAAGATCAAACACATCAGAAAGAATAGGATGCAAAACACCACAAGTTTTATGAGAACTCAAGTAAAACTAAACATGGTTTTGCTTTCCATAAATGTAATTCTCACATAAATCAAAGTCAAGATTACAATCATTCAAACCTTCAACAAGGTTTTATATTTTTCAAGGTCCTTAGATCCTTTTCTCCAATGTGGCCAAGCCTTTGGTTCCATAACATAGTCTTCTCATAGGTAAATTTTCTTCAGAAGAAAGAGAACCCTTAGGTACCCAAAAGCCATTTCCATCCATTGAAAGTGAAACCCTCAAATATTCTAACAAATTATCAACATATTTAAATTTTACAGAACTGCTATTACAGTCAATAGTGTATGCCTCTATCTTATACAAAGTGTCAAACCTAACACTTCTAGTAATCACCATAGCACCCTTCATCATCTTACATCCTACCTACACACCCACATCTATTATTTTTCTCATAGATATTAAATTTTATTTTAATCCAAGGATATTCAACACACCACTAATCCTTTTTATTCTACCATCAAGAAACCAAATTATAACTTCACCTCAATAAACAATGTCTAAATGTGAATCATCACCCAAGTACACCTTACCTCCATTAAATTATTCATATTCAAAAAATTGATCTCTATTAGAAGTCATATGGAAAGATGCACCTACGTCAATTAATCATGCATCATTACCCACATGAGTAGCCAAAGCTACAATGAATGCACCACCATATTCCTTCTCAAATTGAAAATAAAAATCAAACTTCTTCTTTTTCTTCTTCTTTACTTCTTTGAAGTCCTTACAGATGTGACCTGGTTTGCCGCAATTCTAGCATATGACTTTGGGCTTTCCAGGAGATTTCGATTTCCCTCTAGATTTGGACTTATTGCACTTCTCATTCTTCTTGCCTTTGTCCTTAGGTATTCCACGAGCAATTAGGGCTTCCTTCAAACTGATGGACACCTTCCTCCACATCTCTTCACTAAGTAGGGCACCACCACATCTTTAGACTTCAAAATGATAGAAGTGCTATCAATAGACATAACAAGGGAATGCCACAAATCAGACAAAGAACAAAGAAAGATTTGATATTTCTCCTCTTCATCCAACTTAACACCAACATAAACTAATTGAGCCACCAAAATATTAAATGCTTCCAAGTGGTTTTCAATTCATCTACCTGCTTCCATCTTCGAGGAATACAATTTATTCCTCAAGAAAAATCTTATTTAATAAAGATTACACTTGATAAATTTCACCAAGCTTAGTCCATAGCTTCTTTGTAGAGCTTTCTTCATGGATATTGATTAGAACATAGTCTACCAGGCACAATCTGATTAGAACCTTAGCTATATGGTCCATAACATCATATTGAGCAGTCGTAATGGGATGTGAAGGTCTTGAGACATTCATATCAACAACATCCCATAGATCTCAATCTATTAGTAGATCTTCCATCTTCAACTTCCGCATCTCAAAATTACTACCATTAAATTTATCCACCTCTATTCTCCTTGATGAATTTACCATCTAAAAATTTCTGCAACAAGATCAAAAAGTATCTTCTGGACAAGCTCCCACTCAAATAAGAATTAGTTCAAAAAACCCAACAACCCACAATTGAAACCAAAGATGATCAAGCTCTAATACCACTTGTAAACAAGTTAAGTAGCAACAAATTGTTATAGCTATTATAGAAAGTTAACAAAAATAAACATAATATCATACATACCACATCATAGTGATTTACATGGAGAAAACCCTTTCTGAAGAAAAACCAACACTCCAAAAGAAGCTCAATATATTATTCAACAATCAATAACAGATTACAATATACTTGTAGAGAAAGCTCTTCACGGGAGTACTACTAATAAGAGATTCATTTGAAGGTAACTCAATAGCCATAAGAATCTTATACACAACCTCTATCTCATGCACCTCATATATAAGAGATACAATACAAGAAACTATCAAATGGTATTACAAAACCATGGGCTAAAACTACCCAATAAAGTAGAGATGACCTTATCTCTAATGTAGATGTCTTTTGACATGTCAAAACACATATCAACATGTGTCCCTCCCTTTTACAACTCATTTATGTGTTTGATCCATTTTATATTTCCTATTTCAAGAGTCCAAACTTCTGGAGGCCATAACTTGTGAATCGTGTTTCCAATTGACGAACCATTTGAAGCACCAGAAAGTGCATGAAGTACTTTGTCACCTTGTAACCTATTACACTAGTTATTCCCACTTTGTAGGGAATTTAAAAGTGTCTAAAGTCCTAAAAATAAAATTTAAACATTTCATTGCACCCTCCAAAATAAAAAACTTTAATATCTTCAAAACTAGCTATGATCTTGAAACAAACATTTACTGGGATGCTTATGTAGCCAATCCTAAGATTTGGGAAGAATTTTGCACCATTTCATAATCAAACAAAAACCTACTATAAATAGTAACCTCCTGTAAATGGAAGGTTGAGACACCATTTTATCAACATTCTCCCACCTGTGTAACACCTTGAAAGAGAAAAGGGAGTATCAACACAATAAATTAATTATTAGGGGCCATGAGGCCCATAGACTTCAAACACCATCTTAAATTATCTATGCTCACAACCTTAGTTAAAGAATCTACAACATTCATCAAAGTCTCTACCTTAGCCAGCTTCACCCTACCATCTTTGACCATATCTCTGACAAAATGATACTCAACATAAATGTGTTTCATTTGAGCATGAAATGTCAGGTTCTTAGCTAGGCAGATCACACTCTGATTATCAGAATAATCTATCATCGTACCTTGTTTCATTCCAATGTTTGAACACAGTCTCTTAAGCCAAATGGATTCTTTATGGTACAAGAATGAGTAGCTACCATATACTCTACTTCTATAGTTGACAAAGCAACCACAGAATATTGCTTACTCATCCAACTAATTGCACCACCAAATAAAGGAATCACATAAGCATTGGTGGATCTTTTTCTATCAATATCACTTGCCCAGTTTGAATCCACATAACCATGAATATCAAGGTAAATATTATCTTCAACCAAATTACCATGATAACACAAAGAATACTCTGAGGTACCCTTCAAATATTTGGAGTGTCTTTTGACTATATCCCAATGAACTCTACTAGTATTTGACATATATCTGGAAAGAACTCCCATTGGTTGCGCAATGTCTAGTCTAGTACATACCATAATATACATAAAAAATTGAATTGCACTCTGGTAAGGCACTCTACTCATGTCTTCCATCTCTAATGGAGATGTAGGACAATTTAAAACAAATAATTTTGTTCCAGCTATGAAGGCAACACATAATGGTCTACAATCATGCAGGTTGAGCCTCCATAAAAACAAATCCACATTTTTACTCTACCGTAGCCATAGCTTTCTATTCACTCTATCTCTTCTAATTTCCATCCGAAGAATGTGTTTCTCTGCACCAAGATACTTTAGTTCTGAAATCATACTTTTCTCTTTACCAATGAATAATTTATCATCAACAGATAATGCAGTGTACAAGAAATGATCACCATCGAGATTATAATAAACATAGTGATTTGATTTAGAATGTTCAAATCCCAAACTCAACACATGTGTATCAAATTTCTAGTACCAACTCCC
Organism: Cryptomeria japonica; assembly: GCF_030272615.1. Taxonomy (NCBI): domain Eukaryota; kingdom Viridiplantae; phylum Streptophyta; class Pinopsida; order Cupressales; family Cupressaceae; genus Cryptomeria; species Cryptomeria japonica. Next base: position 488,892,426 of record NC_081410.1, on the reverse strand, counting down.
TTTGACATTCTTGAAGTTGTAGATAGATAAGATTAAATGCAAATTGGATTTTCATTTCAATCTATTAGCATCAAGACTTTTTTTTCCATAATCTTAAGTCATAGATCTCCTCATCCTTTTTGAGATGAATTGAAGCTAATATAGATATTTTATCTACATTTCATTTGATCTTAAAATAGGATTTTTGAGTGTCACTTCATTTTGATGAGTTACAGTTGCTTCTAGCAAGACAAAATATAATTTTGAGTAGTGTGTGGGCACAATAGAAGGACCATCAATAGAAATAACTTCCCAACCACTACTTATCAAGTTTCCATTAGTTTTTATATTCAAAGTCATACTATATATTCTAGTCGGTTCGCACTACCGAATCATTCAGTCAGTATAAACAGAGAAGTCGGTATGCACAGTCTAGTCGGTTATAGAAGAAAGCACTCACAAAGCATGGTATACACCGAAGCTGTCTACCGAGTATCTTTTTATGGCTACCGAGCAGTGAAGTTAACACACCGAGTTGATATTCACTGAGAAACATGTTACCAAATACATTGAACCTGGACATGCATATGAAAACATGTTACAAGATCGAGGCACATCTAATCATTATTACATTGGAAATTGCACTAGAAGATTGTGTATGATTGCGAGGTCAATCCAACCAATGAAATATTTTGTTTAGTTATCCATTCAAGGAATCTTGTTTGTAAGATTGAAGCAATGAATTGGATCACCATTTTAAGAGATCTATTTATACAGCATGAATTAAGAGCAAGGTGTGTGCATATATGTATGAAGGAATACTATTACAGAGACACAGAGGTCACCGAGAAGGTTTTCAGAGAATAGTCGAAGAACAGAGTAAACAGAAGGGTTTACTGAGTTACTATATGGGTTACCGAGGTATGCTATAAGCAAGGTAATCTTATTCTAAGCACATAGAATCTGCTATAACATTTCAGATGTAAAGTTGCAAATGTTTGTAATGTTTTTATTGTAATATTATGAAGTTGAAAGAGAAACCTTTAATAGGGTAAAAGACTCTAACCAAGTCTATAAATTGTAAAGCCTCTAACCAGGTGCAACATTCAGAATAAATGTTGTGAAATCCTTTAGCAAGGTAGATCTAACAGATCTTGTTACTCCTAACAGGGTAAGCTATCAGAAATAGCTAAATGTAGCTCTAACTGAGCATTCTTTATTATTGTAGTAGTGAAGTTGTGAGTGCCATCCCCACTGCAGTTTTTCTCTCCAACCAAGAGTTTCTGTGTAACCAAAATATATGTGTTATGGAGTGAATCATGTATAATTGTTATCTATTTGTTTTAACTTTATTTTATGTTACTGCACTATTTTGTTTATGCATAACAGTAAGGTTATTATGAAAGAAAAGTTTTGGAGTACTAATTCACCCCTCCCCTCTCAGTACATTAGCTTTCCATATTGGGCCTAACACCACCATCAATATCAAATGAGGATTATTTTTGTCCTTTTTGTAACTTTTTAGTTCTCTTTTTGTCTTGTTCTAACTTCACTTAGTTAACTACCTATTAAATTAAACTATAAATGGCCTTATGCAAGTTGCTCCCTTAAAATTCTAAATGAGAATTATAGGCCATTTGGTAGGGGTTCAATGTTTAAATCTTAATTAGTCAAGTATAGTCCCGTAGAGGCCTTTTCTTAGGTGTTTTAGTAGATTTTTTCAGGATTATTAAATCATGTATTGCATTGAAAAATCTTTACGAAAATGAATATATAATTTTGGAGTGTATATCTCAGTTGTCTCTATGTTTATTGTAAAACTTTTTGAAAGTAGTAACATGTTCTATTGATTTCATCTCTATGTATTCTCATAGTGTATGTTTGTTTTTCTACATCTTTTGAAGAAAAATATTAATATTGATCTATGTTAAACATAAGAGTTTGCATGAAATAATATGGATCTCAAAGGAGAATTCTATATAGACCATATATTGAGAGCATAATTACAAGTTTATGTTACTAGGAACTTTATGATAATTATTCATTTCCCATCTATATGTTTTATATTTTTTTAATTAAATAATTATTTATCAATTTTCAACTATTCTTTTTAATATTAATTTTTTATTATTTTTGAATAGCCTAATTTGATCAAAAACTATAATAAGGGCTTTGTCAACCTTTTTGGTAGAGATATCATCATCAATGAGGACCTTATTGCAGAGGTCAGTGGTCTTTCTACTGATGGTGCCAAGTTCTATTTAAAGATATTAAGTTTTCTGAGAATGCGGTCAAACTCTTCCCTAAGAAGGAGAAGGGGAGGAAACATTTGGTGAGAGATGGGACAACTATATACAACACTATGAAGATCAAGTCCATATGGAGTGTTGTCCTGAAGGTGATTATGGAGTATGTCACCCTTGATGGGAGGTACACTAGAGCCTTTGCCTACCATTTTTCTCTCCTAAACCATTTTCAAAATAAGATGAGAATTTCATTCCCTTTTTTTCTTGCAAGATCTTTCAATACCAGCATGGTTGATCATAAGAAGGACCCTGTCAAAAACCCTGCTTTGCATGAAGGTCTTATCCTTCTTATTTTTGATCATATGAAATCTCTATTGCCTATGACTCTCTCCCCCCTCCTATGAGGTTAATTATGAATCGAAGGACTCTCACTCTTTGGAAGATGAGTATCATACTGACACTGAGGATAAGTAATTTATTACCTCTTTGACCACTCCTAAAAATGAGGGGAAAGATAGTGTTGTTAAGAGCCCTAAATATAAAAACCCTCATAGATCTCTCTTCCCCCCTATTCATCAGATTGATCCTAACCTTGCTGGTGCTTCAGTTGATAATCTTCATAGCTAGGGTAAGAGTCCTTCCCCCTCTGCTTCTAGTGAATCCCTTCCTGATCAGAACCTTGAGAAACACTGGCCCTTTCCGAGCTCTCTTGAATCATCTTTGCATTTGCTTTGTTCTAATAAGGAGTCTGTTAATGATGTTCTTTCTCTAGCCAGAAATGGGGCTGTGGATACTTTTAAGATTTTTAAATGTATTTTTCATGAGATTAAGGACATCCAGCTTAAATAAAGAGCTGGTAGTAGTAGTTTGGAAATTGTCAAAGAAAAACTCAAGTAGATGGAGAAAGTGCAGGTGTCGGAGGAGATGACCCCAAGATCTAAGAAGGATATGGCCTCTATCATTGAATGCCTTAAAACTACTATGGATGATTTTGACAATTTCAAGAATGGCTATGAAGCTAGAATAGAAACTCTAGAAAATGAAAATGCTAAACTCAAGGATTCCATCAAGATGGTTGTTAAAACTAGCCATGGGCTAATTGGCTCCACTATGGAAAGATTTAAAAATATGACAAGCAACTTCAAAGAGTTGTTCCAGCTGAAGGAAGTGGTGAATGTGGATTCTCATACTGAACATGATACTTCTTCGAGAACCGGCAAAAGGACTAGATGTACATTGAAGAGAAAGTGTAATGTCCCCTTATCAGACAGTATATTGATTATGGTATAATTAATGTTTGAATCTTGCAATGAACTTAGGTAATTGGAAATGTTAAATAGTCAATGATAATGGATAAGCCACTAGTTGCCTTTGATTTATACAATTAAGATTTTTTGATGAAGATAAATGGGTTTTACATGGACCTGAAACTAAAAGTTTTACAAAAGTCAACCATTGGACAAATAGACATAAACCAATAGAAAAATAGGGGAGCACCCCAAAATAGTCACAAAAGTAAAAGAGGCGCAAACAATAAGAAAAAACAAAGCACTCAATTAAGAGAGTGCACTAGTTCCTTGTTCTTCTGGATGGAAATCTTGTTGGTTTTCTTCAGCTCCTCCATAATGATGTTGGTATTTTGGTATGGTTTTTTCATTGATGTCAACACCTGCTAAATACACCTACTTTGGAGATCCAGCAACATTCACTGGCAATCAATAAACTGTTCAAACAATCACCGGTATACGGTTAACCGGTAGGATATAATGTTCACCGGTACCTGCAATGACATGGAAGACACTTGGTAATGTTGAAGACATCATGTGGACACTTTTCCTTGAAGTAATATCATTGGTATATTCTTATTTGCATATTTTCTTTTACCGACAAATAGGTCCAGGTTATCTAGGGTTACACCGGGAGGTTTATCTTTTCCAGATCAGCATGGCACGTTATGGAGATGATTTATTATTGTTATAAAAGCATTAAGCCGACATGTTCAATCAGTTATTGCATCGGATATTGTATTATTTGTAAAATGTTTTATTGTAATATCTTGTAGAGCTGACCTACTAAAATTGGTCTTAGGGTATGGTATAAATGTAAGATCTTATTTGTAAGATCAAATGTGGAATGCAAAAAAGATTTAAGGATATATGTGAGATCAAGCAGAGATATACACGAAGATATCATTTGAAGGTGAAGTTAGGTTTTTGCAGAAGCATATCAACATTACACCGGTACTGAATCCAGCATATGAAGATGCTATCTTGTGCAGTACATTCTCATTGGATTTAACCATCCAACTGTAGTTAGTGTGACTCCCATTTGTGTTTGAGCAAGGAGCTCTAGGCTGTTGGCCTTTCTACATGTGCAGACCCCTCTTTGTACACTTACTATCTGCAGTAGTATCATCTGATTGTGGGTAAGGTTTCCCACCATGGTTTTTCCCCTTACAGGGTTTCCACATACAAATATTTGTGTCATGTGTTGTGGTTGACTTTGTGTTTATGTTTCATGCATTAATTCTTACCGGTACAACATTTCCTATTAACACTGTTTACCGGCACATTTAACTATCTTACCAGTATTAAGCATTAAGTTGGTTAATAAGATTTTGGTTTGAATTTATTGGACAACTGATTCACCCCCCCCCTCTCAATTGTCCTTGGGACCTACAATTGGTATCAAAGCCTAGTCCTCTTTTTTTGCAGAAGTTTAACAACTTAAGGAGATCCAATGTCTACTAATTATTTCAGAAAGGATAGTCCTAAACTTGATGGAACCAACTATGGAATATGGAAAATCAGAATGGAGACACATCTAGGAAGTTACTAAGAATGGTTATATTGCTGCTGTAGCTAGTCAGCCTGCTCCTATTACTTTAGCTAAAGATGAAGAAAATGATTGCAAAGAAAGAGAAGCACTTTTGAGCGCATTACCAGATCAACAAATCATGGGATTATCAGATAGATCTACTGCAAAAGATATTTGGGATCATTTGGAAACACTGAATGAAGGGGATTCCATAGTCAAAATTGCAAAACTTGAAAGCTTCTGAGTCAGGTATGAACATCTGAAAATGGAAGAAGATGAAAGAATTTCTACTTTTATGGAAAGAGTAAATGAAATTGTTTTAGGTATTAAATGTTGTGGAGGAACCTTGAGTGAAGATGAGATTGTTTCAAAAATCTTAAGAGGTTTTCCACCAGCATATAAAATGAAGGTTACTACTATTAATGAGTTGAGAACAATGCCTAATACATCAGTAACTAGGGATACATTGATTGGAAAACTTTCAGCTTTTGAAATTGAGGAATTTGGTCCTGTTGCTACTATAAAACTGATTTGGCCTTCAAAGCATCAACATCATCTGCTCCATCTTTTGACAAACCAGACTGGAGAGCCTTTTATGCAAGAGAACTTGAAGAAACCAGGAAGGAGAATGAAGAGCTTGAAGAACTTGAAGAACTATTTGCAAGAAAAATGCCAAAAGGTCCAATTGGAAGTAAGTATGAAGGTAAAGCACCCTTTAAATGTTTCAACTGCAATAAGATTGGTCATATGGCTTCAAGATGCCCTGATAGACATGCTAGACTAAGAGAAGAAGCTAGAAGGACATACAAACCTAATCCTAAATATTAGAGATACAGATTTAATAAAAACAAAGATAAATCTTGTTACATTGCTAATGAAGGTGTGACTGATGATTCTGATGAGGATCCAGGAGACAACGGATGGGTCTTTGTTGCTATAACAGAAGATCAACTGGTACCTATTGCTCAATTGGTAGAACAAGCCCTAGCAGCTAAAGTTGAATCAAAGGATGAATGGATTATTGACTCAAGATGCTCACATCACATGACTGGAGACAAAGGCAAATTCTTGAACTTTCAAGAATACAATGTAGGTTTAGTAAGATTTGGAGATGACAAAGCCTGTTCAATCAAAGGTAAGGGTTCAATATCTCTTGATGGTCAACATAACACTGACAATGTTTACTATGTTGAAGGATTAAAACATAATCTTTTAAGTGTTGGTCAATTAGTTGAGAAAGGTTTTCAGTTACAATTTAAAAATGGAAAATGCAAAATCATGAATAGAACTGGTTTGGAAATTGCAACCGGTAATCAGACTAGAGGTAGTATCTTTCATTTGAATAATAGTGAAAAGGCACGCTTAATTGCACATATAGATGAAAGTTGGCTATGGCATAAAAGACTATGTCATGTAAATTTTGATTGCATGGTAAAAATCAGTACTTCTAAGGCAGTTAGAGATCTACCTAAAATTATGAAACCTCATAATACAATTTGCAAGGAATGTCAATTTGGAAAACAAGTTAGAACTAGTTTCAAAAGTATTCCAGAAAAATCCAATAATGCTCTTGATTTAATTCACACTGATTTATGTGGTCCGACTAGAACTAAAAGCTTACAAGGTGATAGATATTTTATGCTAATTATTGATGATTATTCTAGAATGTGTTGGGTTACTTTTCTTAGGGAAAAATCAGAAGCACTTGGGAAGTTCAAACTATTCAAAGCAATGGTTGAAAATGAAACCGGTAAGAAAATTAAATGTTTAAGATTAGATCAAGGAGGAGAATTCACATCTAGAGATTTTAATACATTCTGTGAAGTAAATGGAATCAAAAGATAGTTATCAGTACCTAAGACACCACAACAGAATGGAGTTGTTGAAAGGAAAAATGGAACTATTTTGGATGTAGCAAGAAGTATGTTATCAGAAGCAAATCTACCACATGTGTACTGGAGAGAGGCAGTAAGCACTGCTATCTATACATTCAACAAAGTTCACATTAAAGGTGAAACTAGTAAGACCCCTCATGAACTATGGTTTGGTAATACTCCTACTCTTAAGTATTTTAGAATTTTTGGAAGTAAATGTTATATTAGAAGAGATGAGTATATTGGCAAGTTTGATCCTAGAAGTGATGAAGGAATATTTCTTGGTTATTCATCTAAGAGTAGAGCTTATAGATGCTTTAATAAAAGATTATAGAAAATTGTTGAGAGTACAAATGTAAAGATTGATGAACAATTCAAAGGAACTTCAAGGTATATAGACTCTGAACCGATAACAGAAATTATGACAAATGACCCAATAGTAAATCCACTGGTACAGAATGATGATCCAGTTACTCCGGTATCATCAGAAGATACCATAGTAATTGAAGAACAACAACAGACTAAGACACCCCGATATGTAAGACTGAATCATTCTGAAGATCAGATAATTGGAAGCAAATTTAAAGGAGTCGTGACAAGAGGAAGATTGGCAAATGAAGAAGTATGTCTTATTTCTCAAATTGAACCATTATCTATCAATGAGGCATGTGAAGATAAATTTTGGATTAAAGCTATGGAAGAAGAATTAGGACAAATTGAGAAAAATAATACTTGGACATTAGTTCCCTGGCCTGAAAATAAAAATGTAATTGGAACCAAATGGGTATTTAGAAACAAACTCAATGAAGATGGTAAGGTTGTCAGGAATAAAGCAAGACTAGTGTGTAAGGGATATTCTCAGAAAGAAGGAGTTGATTACAATGAAACCTTTGCACCGGTAGCCAGAATTGAGGCAGTTAGATTATTCTTGGCCTTTGCAGCTCACAAGGATTACAAAGTTTATCAAATGGATATTAAATGTGCATTTTTGAATGGAGATCTTTAAGAGGAAGTCTATATTGAACAACCTGATGTATTTTCTTTGACAGATAACAATGATATGGTTTTCAGATTAAGAAAAGCTCTGTATGGACTAAAACAAGCTCCAAGAGCCTGGTATGCAAGATTGGATAAGTATCTTTTAAAAATTGGTTTTACTAAAGGAAATACAGATAGCAATTTATATTACAAAGTAACTAATGATGACATTTTGATTATGGAAGTATTTGTTGATGATATAATCTTTGGAGGAGAAGATGGATTATGCAAAGAATTTTCTCTTAAAATGCAGCATGAATTTGAAATGTCTATGATTGGAGAAATAAAATTCTTTTTAGGATTGCAGATTTTACAGACTGATAAAGGCATATTTTTGAGTCAATCTAAGTACTTGAAAGAACTCTAAACCAGTAAGCATACCTATGACTACAAATGACAAATTATCTCAAAGGGATGAATCTACACCTGTTAATCCAACTAGATATAAATCTATGATAGGAGGTTTACTGTATTTGACACAAACCAGACCTGATATTATGAATGCAGTATGTATAGTTTCTAGATTTCAGAGTAATCCCAAGGAAAATCATGAATCAACAGTAAAAAGGATTTTCCGATACTTACAAGGCACATCAAATCTTGGATTATGGTATCCTAAAGATGGAAATTTTGATCTATATGCATACACAGATGCAAATTGGGCAGGAGATGTGGATGATAGAAAGAGCACCACTGGAGGAGCATTCTTTCTTGGAAAGAGATTAGTTTCTTAGTTAAGTAAGAAACAGAGTTGTACATCTTTATCAATAGCAGAATCAGAATATGTTGCAGTAGCAACAAACTGTACACAGGTACTTTGGCTTAGGCAAATGTTGAAAGACATAAAGGTAAAATGCAAGGAACCTATTACTATATATTGTGATAACACTGCAACAATTGATATATCTAAGAATCCAGTATTACATTCTAAAACAAAACATGTTTCTATCAAACTGAATTTTCTAAGGGAAAAAGTTGAAGAAAAGAAAATAAAACTGGTTTATGTGAATAGTAAAGAATAGCTTGCAGATATTTTTACAAAACCTTTGCCTAAGGAAACTTTTGAGTATCTCAGAGATCAGCTCGGAGTCTTACCTCCACCGGTAGAGACTTAGACAGTTGATGATTGTCATCAACCGACAGAATTAAATGGACAAATCTTTTATTCCGGTATCTAATGAGGAAGCTTCTTCTCGGGGGGAGTAGTTGGTATATTGAATTGGTTGGTATTTTGTATGAACTTGACCTTTTTGTGACTTTGGCATTTGATGTCAAAGGGGGAGAGATATATGGAAAAACATTAAGGAAAAATATATGGAAAAATGCATTATCTTTTTTAGGAGAGATTGGTATTGTAAATAAATCTTTGTATAACACATATTACTCCCAGGGGGAGAATTGGTTTTTGTACTTGGCATTTCTATTTTGGCACTTTGATGGTTTTTCCATCTTGTGTTGCCATCAATGCCAAAGGGGGAGATTGTTGGTATTTTGGTATGGTTTTGTCATTGATGTCAACACCTGCTAAATACACCTACTTTGGAGATCCAACAACATTCACCGGCAATCAGTAAACTATTCAAACAATCACCGGTATACGGTTAACCGGCAGGATATAATGTTCACCGTGTTAGGGCTCCCATAGATACTGAGAGGGGGGGGTGAATCAGTATCTGACCGGTAATGAAATTTTCTTAAAACTGAATATGCAAAATATAAAGTAACAGTAAACCAGTATGTAAGAATTAATGCAAATAACAGAATCAAAAGCATCCACATGAAAAGAACACCATAACACAAGATGTTTAACGAGGAAACCCGGTGTGGGAAAAACCTCAGTGGGATTTGTGACCCACAATATTCACTTACTGGCCAATAAGAGAATATTACTTACAATAGGGGCCTGCACATGCAGGAAGGCCAACTGCTCAATAAGAAGTCACACTGACTTACAATGAGGATTTACACAAATCCAATATTTTGTACTGCTTTACAATAGCATCTTCAATGCCAGATTCAGTACCGGTTCTTGCTCTGTTCTTTACATATACCCTTGACCTACAATTCGCACATTAGGTCTGCCTTATAATTTTATTTATTGCTTTCTATCCATATCGTACAAATGCCTACAATGATCTCTTTTATATACAAGAGTCATTTTACAATTTGCCAAGCCAGCTTACAATGATAAACAAAATATTACATATCAAAAATCCTGTCGGCCTCTGTGTCGGTATACATATTTCCTTTTGTGTCGGTGCCAGTGTAGATTGATTTTGTTGATGCCGGAGCACTGCTTTGTTTGAGTAATGCTTTGCCGGTATAATGTCTTGCCGGTGCCATAGGATTGCAAGGTTGCCTGAGTAATGCTTTGCCGGTGCCATAGGATTGTAAGGTTGCCTGAGTAATGCTTTGCCGGTGCCATAGGATTGCAAGGTTGGCATCAATGACAAAACCTTCAATCACACACAATGTCTCATTGGAGTGTCCATATGCCAACAATCTCCCCCTTTGGCATTGATGGCAACACTCATGAGAAATTTCAAAAAGATATCCAAAAATGTGTAAACCAAAAATGTTACCAAAAATGTGAGAGCTCCCCCTGAGCATGTGATCCCTGTGTTTTGAATTTTCTCATCCACTACTCCCCCTTTGGCATCAATGACAAAGGTTAGTAGATTTTGTAGTTATACCAATTCATAACCTCAACCTTGTAGTTGGGTAGTTATTATCTGAAGAATATCTCCCAAAATTAAGTTTATGCCATCCATAAACTTCTTGCTCTCCTTTATTGTTGTCTCAGTTCTGTATACTGTACCGGTGAGATGCTGCAAGTGCTCTACCAGTGTTTTGCTACCCTGTGTTAGTGCCTCTGAGATTTCCTTACGCAAGGATGCTAAATAGTCCAATCTTGGACTTAGTTTAGATCTCAAAAATTTTGCCTTGTTTATTATTTTCTATTTTTCTCTTTCTAATTTGAGCAATTCTTCCTCAAAATTTGTTTATCTTTTCCTCAAAAACTGATAATGTATCAGGTGAGTTAACAAAATTATCAAAAAGTTTATTGATCTCTTCCTGTATCTTCCTCATCTTTTTGTCTACATCCATGGTCAAAAATTTTATCTTACAGGTGTCTTTGTACAAAGTTTTGTACTCTTTCAATAAATTGCATAGTTCTGATAGAAGTGTGTCAAATTCCCTGTTACACTTTTTTATTCCTTCCTCAAAGAATTTTTGTTTCTCTTTTTCTACACTTTCCTTTATAGTTTCTACCATTGTTTGCTCAAAATTTCCAAAAATATATTTACAAAGTGTATCCAACTGGCCTAAAGAATCTTTGTTGGCTATATTACAATTGGGAGCTATTGATTTCAAAATTGGAATTGAATCATCTATCACTTTATAGGCTTGTGATCTATAATCAATTATTTTCTTGATAGATTCAAGCAATACCTCTGTTACATTTGATGGTGACCCAATAAACTGAGTGCCGGTGGAAGTGACCATGTTGGTATTGACCTCTGGTAGGTCTGTTTGTGTCTCCATCTCTTTAAGCATAGTTTTCCTACATCATTTCTTACCAGTGGCATCTGTTCTGGAGCCTTTAGCTTTGTTGGTTGCTCTGTTTGTGTTCCAAATTCCATCTTTTTCTCTGAATCTGCTACCGGTTGCTCTTTGTTTCCTGTTGCTGGTTGCTCTTTGTTTCCTATTGCCGGTTACTCTTTGTTATCAAATTTATCTGTGGTATCCTTATCTACCACTATGTTGATTTTTTGAGTATCAACATTCACAATATATAGGACTTCAGGATTAGGATTATTATCCTCTGTGTCCATTCTCTCAGCTGCTGGTTGATCTTCTGCAGTTGTTGTTTTTACCAGTGGAGTATTTAAAGGAGGTGGGGGTAAGTTGTCTCTAATCTTAATACTTGGTGGTCCACCAACTTTACCTTTCCCTTTGTCCTTTTGATATACCAGAATGGGCTTGGGATTCCTATATTCTTGTTGTTTTTCTTTTTCAACCAAGAATGTATCCCAACCATCTTCTGTTTCATTTGAAACTTCAGTAACTCTACCTGCCATTAGTGATATTTGCCGGTGTGCAGTGGAAAAAACAGTCCGGTTGGCCTAAGCTATCAAATCATCAATTTCCTTAGGTGAGTTGACCAGGTATACTGCAAGTAATTTTTCTATTTTAATTTTCTTATCCAACTCAACTATTCCTTGCCTTCTGGCCTCAAGTCTTTTATATAATTCATTAGGAATTTGATTTAGGACTTGCATCAAAAACTTTTTATACATGTCCATGTGTAATATAACACTTTCCTCGACTTGTCCTTTCTCATCATCTGATAGGGTGTCATAGATTTTCCCTATGTTTTTCAATTTACCTTCCTGTGTGATCTCATTCAGTAATATGTCAAAAGGGCCAAGTCAGTGTTTGTCTTCTTCTTCTTTTTGGGGGTCAGCTTTTTCTTAGGTGTGGCTTTCTTGACTGGAGACCTCACAGCTTGTTGCTTTTGTCTTGTCCTTCTAGGTGAAGGAGTGGATATCGGTGAGGGGTCTCTTTTCCTAACAATTCTTTTGAAAGTTGCTAGCATATCTCCTTCTGAGGAGGTATCCACCGGTGATAGATGAGTTTTAGGCTGTTTGGCTGCTAACTCCTCTTCTGTTATGCCGGTTTTCTTTAATACATCATCTTTTATGGCTTTTGCTTGCTTGGTTCCTTTCCTCACAAATGCCTCAACTTTCTTTACTCTCTTTCTAGATTGAATTTGACTTTTGATGGTCTCAGCACTACCAAATACTTCTTCCTTTGGTTCATTGGGGGCTTCCAGAAGTGCTTTGGCATAAGTTTCCACTATGTGGTCATCTGTTTCATACCCCATCTCTGTAACCCAGATTGTTCTTGGGATGACTGCTTCCATCCAGATCTCATCCTTTTTTATTACAAAGCATATATCATCCTTGTATTTGTTGACAATTTCTTGTGATAGTCTGATTCTTTTATTCATTTTGACCTTTAGTGCTTGAAAATACTCATTGATATTCTTTTCTCTGTTTTCACCCATGCTGTTGAATAAGTCAAACAATTGTCTTCCTACCGGTATGTCAAATCCAAAATCCTTATAGCCTATACCGGGAGCCTGTTTGGTTATATGTTACATTAAGCATACAAGCAAATTTCCAAATCTAAAGGTACCTTTCTTATCCTTCTTGATTTTTGCCAAATTGTCAATTAACTCATCTTTTAACCATTCATAGATATCAATTTTTACATTATCCTTAACCATGTCATAAGCACTTTTTATGCATTAACTGGAAACAGAGTTAAGCCTATTTGCATGAGTTGCTTTGTAACCTATAATCATGCTAATGAATCTCACATTTGTATCAGTCACATCATTAACCCTCAATGATCTTTTGTCAGATGTTGCACCAGTTAATTTCATTACTAGGTCATTGGAGACCTTCTTGGTTTTGTCGAGTCTGGTACCGGTGGAAGGTAACCCTGTTACTGCTTTCACAGCTACCTTTGTAATTTTATGCACTGAGTCAAGCCAAAAGAATGAGCCATGTACCCTACTAAGAACTATCCTAACCACTTCCTTGGGAAATTCAGGAATGCAGAGGATTTCAGTGAATCCTAGGGTTTCAACAATTTTATGTTCAGGTTTCACATTTCTGACATTGTCACATATAACAGATCTATACATGTTTTTGATTTCTTCATCACCTAATTCCTCTATGTTGCAATGAATATACATTCTAGGGTCTTCTGCATAAAAAACACCCTTTGGAATTTGGGAAAAAGCACCTGTGTTGTCATCTTTCTTAGCTACCTTAGGAACTAGCTGAAACACGGGCCTAGGTCATTTTATAACCTCGACTACTGTAGGGTTTGCTATGAATTTAGGTGCAGAGGAGGATGCCATGATGATAAATAATTTTTTCTACCTTTGCATGGATTGATTGCTGAAGTGCTTTGCCTTTTTGCTCGGAATGCCTTAGCTCAGAAATCTTCACGCTCTCTGAAAGTTTGAATTCACGGTGAAATGAAATGGAGCCAAAAACCTTATTTTATAAAGTCTTTTCTGCTACCTACCACATTAATTGTTTGCCGGCAATGTATTAACTCAACTTTATTTGTCGGTAATGAAGGATTTTAAACTTCTTTTCTCTAACCAAGGGAATAATAGCACATGTGTCATTAAATTGCCAAACCCTCAAGATAATTTTCTTCAATTTGATGAAGAACATCCTGTTGGTGGAGCATTGCTCTGTCCTGCCGGTGGAGCATCATATTGTCCTGTCGGTGAAGCATTTGTTGGTTCTACCGGTGGAGGAGTAACCCCAATATTTAGATCACCTTTTCTAATCCATTGCTTTGAAAATTATTACTTAACCTCTTCAACCTTTTCTTTACCTTTCAAGCTAGTACTTTTGTTATCTATCGGTGTACCTTTACTTATACAGAATTTAGCAATATGACCAATCTTGTTACATGCATAACAAGTTACATTATTTTTCTGAATAGCTTTCCCATAACCTATGCCGGTTTGTGTTCTACATTTATTTGATAAATGACCAAATCTTCCACAAACATAACATCTTACATTCATTCTGCAATTTTCAGAGTTATGACCAATTTTGTTGCATTTGGTGCATTGACCGGTGGGAGGATTGATGTTTTGATCATTCCTAGATCTACATTCATTTGCCCTATGATCATATTTATTACAGTTAAAGCATTTTCCATTGAATTTGTAAGTATTAGAGGGTCTTACCGGTTTGCTTTGATCCTGGGTATTTGCAGTACCAGAGCTTTCTCCAACTTCAAATCCAACTCCAGAAGTGTCACCTTTGGGTTTTTGATTCTTCAATAAGGTACCAAGTTCTTCTGAGCTTTTCTTGAATTTTTCTTTGTGTTGATTTGCAATTTCCAATTCCCTTTCCAAGATCTCTTTTTGTCTCATTAGTTCATTCGAGTCATTTTGAGTATGCATCAGATCTATCTTCAACATGTCATTTTCATAGCTAAGTCTTGTGTTCTCATTTGCTGCATCACTTAGTCTTCTGGTCAATTCTTCTTCATTCTTCTTTCTGCCCTCAATCTCTTTGCAGAATCTCATAGTCATATCCTACATTTCATTTTTTGTTGTCGTGATCTCTTGTTTCAATTTTCTTATCATATCATTTAATGATTCCTTTTCATCATTTTCATTTTGCAATTTTTCACAAAGTTCTCTTCTCTTGTTTTTTGTAACAGTAAGATTTTCTTGAAGTGCCTGAATAATGTCCTGAGCTGCTTTTAAATCATCTTCTAATTTGATATTTTTCAACTTCTCTGCATCATAGTCAGTAAGAGCTCCTTCAAGTTGCTTCATCTGATTTTCCATCTTTACTGGTGTCAAGATCTTCCTCAAGCTGTTAGGCTTCTGAAAATAGAGGACCAAGCTTTGATACCAATTGTTAGGGTTCCCATAGATACTAAGAGGGGGGGGTGAATCAATATCTGACTGGTAATGAAATTTTCTTAAAACTGAATATGCAGAATATAAAGTAACAGTATACCAGTATGCAAGAATTAATGCAAATAATATAATCAAAAGCATCCACATGAAAAGAACACCATAACACAAGATGTTTAATGAGGAAACCCGGTGTGGGAAAAACCTCGGTGGGATTTGTGACCCACAATATTCACTTACTGGCCAATAAGAGAATATTACTTACAATAGGGGCCTGCACATGCAGGAAGGCCAACTGCCTAGAGCTCACTGCTCAATAAGAAGTCACACTAACTTACAATGAGGATTTACACAAATCCAATATTCTGTACTACTTTACAATAGCATCTTCAATACCAGATTCAGTATCGGTTCTTGCTCTGTTCTTTACATATACCCTTGACCTACAATTCGCACATTAGGTCTACCTTATAATTTTATTTATTGCTTTCTATCCATATCATACAAATGCCTACATTTGATCTCTTTTATATACAAGAGTCATTTTACAATTTGCGAAGTCAACTTACAATGATAAACAAAATATTACATATCAAAAATCCTATCGGCCTCTGTGCCGATATACATATTTCCTTCTGTGTCAGTGCCGGTGTAGATTGATTTTGTTGATGTCGGAGCACTGTTTTGTTTGAGTAATGCTTTGCCGGTATTATGTCTTGCCAGTGCCATAGGATTGCAAGGTTGCTTGAGTAATGCTTTGCCGGTGCCATAGGATTGCAAGGTTCCCTGAGTAATGCTTTGCCGGTGCCATACGATTGCAAGGTTGCCTGAGTAATTCTTTGCCGGTGCCATACGATTGCAAGGTTGCCTGAGTAATGCTTTGCCAGTGCCATAGGATTGCAAGGTTGCCATCAATGACAAAACCTTCAATCACACACAATGTCTCATTGGAGTGTCCATATGCCAACAAACCGGTACCTGCAATGACATGGAAGACACTTGGTAATGTCGAAGACATCATGTGGACACTTTTCCTTGAAGTAATATCATTGGTATATTCTTATTTGCATATTTGCTTTTACCGGCAAATAGGTCCAGGTTATCTAGGGTTACACCGGCAGGTTTATCTTTTCGAGATCAGCATGGCACGCTATGGAGATGATTTATTATTGTTATAAAAGCATTAAGCTGACATGTTCAATTAGTTATTGCATCGGATATTGTATTATTTGTAAAATGTTTTATTGTAATATCTTGTAGAGCTGACCTACTAAAATTGGTCTTAGGGTATGGTATAAATGTAAGATCTTATTTGTAAGATCAAATGTCAAATACGAAAAAGATTTAAGGAAGGATATATGTGAAATCAAACAGAGATATACACGAAGACATCATTTGAAGGTGAAGTTAGGTTTTTGTAGAAGCATATCAGCATTACACCGATACTGAATCCAGCATATGAAGATGCTATTTTGTGCAGTACATTCTCATTGGATTTAACCATCCAACTGTAGTCAGTGTGACTCCCATTTGTGTTTGAGTAGTGAGCTCTAGGCTGTTGGCCTTTCTGCATGTGCAGACCCCTCTTTGTACACTTACTATTTGCAGTAGTATCATCTAATTGTGGGTAAGGTTTCCCACCATGGTTTGTCCCCTTACAAGGTTTCCACGTACACATATTTGTGTCATGTGTTGTGGTTGAATTTGTGCTTATGTTTCATGCATTAATTCTTACCAGTACAACATTTCCTGTTAACACTGTTTACCGGCCCATTTAACTGTCTTATCGGTATTAAGCATTAAGTTGGTTAATAAGATTTTGGTTTGAATTTATAAGACAACTGATTCACCCCCCCCCCTCTTAGTTGTCCCCGGGACCTACAAATGAATCTAGAGGTACCCTTATTCTTGCTCTTGCTTATGGTCCTGGAACTAGGGCCAGTGGTTTTGTTGTCTCCAGCAGCCATGTCTTCACCTCCAAGATCTTTCTCAGGTTCACCATGAAAGGATTTATATTCCGCAACCATGGCATTGATCTTTTCAAGCCCATCTATACTATTGTTCATGGCTTCTTTTCTTATGTCAACCAGGTTCTTGAGGTTTTTCTTTATCTTTGCCATAGATTGTTCCACCTTTTCAATTCTTTGTTCATGGTTGCATTTCATCACCTTGATGTCTTGGGAGAGCTTCTGGGTCATAATCACGAGTTTCTTAGATATGCTAGGCTCAGGGGAGGCTGTGAAGATATCAATAATCTCCTTAATTCCCACTTTGAGGGTACCAATTTCTCTCTCCACCCACTTTGAGCAACTCTCCTGGATTCTAGTAGCTTCCATCACCAGGTTCATCATATTACTAGTCCTCTGTATCCCACTGTTCTCTTCTTTAGCCATAGTCCCCTGCTTTTCCTTCAAGACGTTGATTGGAATGTCTAGTTTAATTTCCTGATCTTAATTATTCGGACCATAGTCCTTAGTCGCAAGCTTCTTCTTTTTAGAAAGGGGCTCGGCCTTAGAAATCAGTTTGCTGGTAGATATGTATTTGTTGGCTGCCCATCTAGGAGGATTATTACTACTAAATGTCCTAGGGGTGACCATCATCTCCCCTTCTTCCACGGGCTTATAATCAAGTTAGTTAAAAGGAATGGAACCCCCACTATCCTTCAAATCCATTTCCGAGTTAGAGACATCCTGAATATTAGTATGTGGGCCTTTCTCAAATAGAGAGGGCACAACTTCAAGGGTCTTAGAGTACTCCATGATGAGCACAATAAGCCCTTCATGAAAAACAGGATTGTTAGGATTCTACATATATGTTTTTGAAGACTATTTTCTAAAGAGGAGGCTAGATAGAAAGGAACATAAATGATTTTACCATGCCTAAAATGATTAAAAATGGTAAAATGGCAGGAAAAGATACTGGAATATTTGCCATTGAGCGTAATATACGTCATGATGAACTTGTCCATGTTTTCCCAGGGAGGCATAAGATCTTTCCTGTTGTAGCCAGCATTAACCATCTTGTTAACTCTTGAGCACTCCTTGTCTTTGTCAAACAAATTCGTCAAGTCCTCCTCCCCAGTTTTCATGTTTCTATAGAACCTTTTGCCATCCATCGTCAGACCAGTGACTATTGCCACTAGGGTTTCATCAAGTTGGTACTTGGCTCCAAAATCCCTCAAGATCCCTTTCTTCCACCCATTGACAAAGGAATTCATGAGCAGAGGAGAAGGGCCATGAAGTCTATCCAAGAAGGGGATAATTCCCTCATCAACAATTTCCTGCCACACTTCCTTGTTTTTCTTCCAATTCTCACAAGTAAATGGTTCTTGCCTTCTCTTGTCCCCACCCATTATGCTCTGGGTCGCCAAACAATAGGAAATGGGCCACACCAAAAAAGTCTCCAAACACTAGCGGGAAATGGGCCACACAATAAGACAAAAGATCCAAGAATAAGGGAAGTTTCCAGATCTTCAGTTAGGGAAAACAAAAAGGAGTCGATTCCCCATAAACTTTATCAAATCATGATTAAAGATCATTGATTAACACAAGTGGGCGTAATCATCATGAGCCAGATCACACAGGTTTTTTGGGAATGAATCCCTCCTACTCCACCATTTAAGCACCATGTAGCCCATCGCTAGATTGGCTAGTAGATCTGTTGTTTTCTTCCCTTCCTGATATACGTGCAAAATTTTGAATTCTTCCATCTCATTTATTATATCCCAGAAATCTTTGATCAGATTAGTAATCATCCAGCTAGGATTTTTGTGCCCATTCAGACAATTGTCAGGGTTTAGTGAGTCAGACTCCAACTAGACTTTTCTAAAGCCTTTTCTTTTAGCCATGTGTAACCTAATGTGGGCAATGCTAGCCTCCACAAAGTGGTTAGAATGGGTTCCCAGAGGGAGTGCCACTACATAAACTAGCAAACCCAAATGATTCCTAGCCACTCCCCCGCACCCGACCGGCCCAGGATTCCCTTTAGCCGCCCCATCCACATTGATTTTGATCCATCCCATAGGGGGATGCCAAAGAACATTTTGTCTGCACTGCTTGGTTTTGTGCACTAGAATGGAAATATTCCAATCAATTTGCCATCGATTGATAGTATCCCGTTCCTCTTGGAGAGTAGGGAGGGGGTGGTCATTCTTTTTGCTGGGGCAGGAATGTAGAAAATTCTCCTTGGTAGAAATGCAAATTTTAGTAGCCACAACAAGCACAGGAGTTTCCAAATCTCTAAAGACTATTGTTTCTTTCTTTCCAAATACCCTAGGCAATATGAGGAAGAGACAAATTTCAGAGAACTCCCAAAGCCTGATTGTCAAAGGGGAACTTCCATTCAAACCACATTCTTTGAACTGATTCAGGGAAGACCCAATTAGTGTTCCAGATGTTAAGGAAGAAATTCCAAATATCCCTGACAAAAGAGTAGTGAAGCAACAGATGACCAACATTTCCCTCCACCTCTTTGCAAAGAAAACATCTATTAGTAAGAGGAAGACCTCTTTTACAAGTATTGTCAATGGTAGAGATCTTACCCTGCATAAACAACCAGAAAAAAAATGTTAATTTTTTAGAATTAAGTGCTTATTCCAGATACCCACCCAGAAGTGGGGGGAAAGCTTCTAGAGATGAACTTATAAGCATCAAAAAATTTGAACTATCTAGAAGAGAAGAAATTTGAGAACACTTCATCCTCCACATGAGAGCGGGGGATGTGAATACAATTCAAACAAGGTTGCATAGGTATCAAAGCATTATCCACAAAATTGAGGTCCAACTAGGCTCCATCTCTAAAATAATCAGCCACCATGCCAATTTTTTCGAGACATAATTCTTTAAAGGGGGAATCCCAAAAAAAATCCGATAAGGGGCCATCACCAATCTATGAGTCATCCCAAAACCTGATTTTGGTACCATTCCCCAACACCCATCTACAACCATGCAAAATAACTTTGGAGGAGCCAAAGAAATTAAGAGTTATCAGAGTGAACTGATATGAATTTGCGCCGAGTGCACAATTACTTGCTATCACAATACAAATGTATAGTGGACTAGAGATTGATATTTCCAATGGTGATATGAATGGTTGTTTCTAATTTGAAATATATAACATGCACAGTTGGTTACTATTGTTCAGATCTAGGACTGATATATTGGAGGATATACAGTGTTGTATCCAATGTGAATAGTCCTTCTCTTCTGTCACACGATATTGAGTCTTGGCCTGCTCTCCTTGGGTTCTTTCCGCTGAAATACAAAAACCATCTGTAATACCCTCATGTCCTCTTGGAATGAATTTTACTATTTTAATATATCATTAGGGAGGACATCTGAAGAGACACGACTCTTGTCTCTTTGAAGTCGTTTACGTTAACTTATATTTTATCGCATCCTTTCACATATCACAAATCTTTCTCACATTAATCAACCCATTGTCTTAGCTATTCGTCGTCATACCTTCTGAATCCCATACGGTAGTATTACAACCACTGCCCCTATAATCATTGGTAAGGTTAAGGGACGATAATTCCTAGTCACATAAGTCTTATCTATCCTCATCAATTCATGTGATCATTATCTTTGAGCATTTCAGTTTTCTCGATGGTGATTGGCGATGATGTGCACCTTTAGTTGATCGGTTTTCCGAGTTGATTATTTGATAATGAATGATATTTTAAGTATGCTACTATCAATTTAGAAGAGATCCCTTGTTGTATATTGATACACCCTTGATGGTGTTGACCACCGCTTGTAATCTTTAATGATATTAAGCCCAATATGTCATTCATTGTTGACGTAATACCAAGCTCCTTGAGGTCTTGATCTAGGGATATCATAGTCTCCCCCTCTTGAATTTTCTTGTCCTTAAGAAATTACACAATCTCATGGTGAAGATCATAACATTGAAAAATCGATGTCTCCTCCCTAGTGAGTGCAAGAAGTCTTTTATCTAGATTGGTCTTTTTCCTTTTAGGAGTGTTACATATGGCCGCATAAATATCTCTTTAGTAATGCAATCTTGGTTTTGAATCAAATAATATCTTGTAAGTAGATCCTACACAATATAATAACATATACAAAGACACATAGATGCATATTTAACTTAGGGTTAGACAAAAAATGTAACCAAATGTCAAGTTAAAATTAAACATTATGTTTGAACTTCTACTTCAATCTACTTGTATGATGCCTTCCACCATCCCTTCTTTCTTAGATGAACCTGCACATAGATTAGTCATACCCAACATATAATTTTTAGAAATCAAAGTAATGATAAATTTTATAGAGATTACTACTTAGTCTCTATTGCATATATTACAACTTGGAGGGGTTTGCTTCCTTGAGCCATTTGCCCAACTTGAGAGAGACTAGCTTCCTTGAGCCATCTCTATCCATCTTGAGAGGGACTCAATTCCTTGAGCCATTTAGCCCAATGTTGAGAGAGACTGACTTCCTTGAGCCATCTCCTCTACATTTCTTTATTCTTGGAAGGAATGGGAGCTTCCCTTGAGCCATTTCTACACCAAGCCTAACAGACTTACTTGCTCTACTTGGTGGCTCAGGTCAACCTTTATGCCATTCTCATTCCCTTACACTAGAATTTATATTAGTCTCTATTTATACCTGGAAGGAAAGTGGACCTTCCTTGAGCCATTTCTACACCAAGCCTAAGAGACTTGCTTTTCTTGGCGGCTCAGGTCATCCTTTGTGCCATTCTCATCCCCTTCTTGGGAGGTCGGGATAGCCTATCGGAGCCATTTCTACACCAAGCCTAAGAGAGGTTGTTCTCTACAACTTTCTTATTCCACTTGGAATTCCTTATTTACTTCCCACATCCTTACTCCCCTACTTATTTTTTGGAAGAAATGGGGTCTTATTGAGCCATTCCTACACCAAGTATCTACTTGGCAGCCCTTACTATATTGACCACCATTCTCACTTCCCTCTTTTGGTTGATTGGAACCAAATTTCTTAACTAATTAAGGTAATTTCCTTAAGCTTCTAAATGTTCTATAATGGATCATGTCATGATTCATTGATTCATTCCAACTTTTACTCTTCTCAACATCATTGCTCTATCTGATTGGATGACTAGATGTAAGCTAAGTGAATTGATGTGTCTATATAGTTACACAATGTAATGATCAATAGGATCTCTTCTATCTCTGATGTAATCCTTTGGATTATATGCAATGAGATGTAAGATATACTTGTAGCAATATTGGCTTCTGTCTCTGGTATGACCTCTCAAATCATGTAATGTCTATAGTGATATGGTTGCTATTTCAAATATGGATGTGTAACCTTGCAACAATAATCTGATGTTGTGTTTGATGTATATAATTTTTCCTTGAAATTAATAGTGTTGTTACAAAAATAGATAGTTGTGCACTTGTAACTGGTATCGAGCAAGTAGGAAATTGCTCAAATGAGTAGATCCATTTATAGATAAGAGATAAAATGAGTTTCCAACTCCATGCCTATTGAACTGATTTTGAATGCCTCTTTATGTTGGTATTTGATTGAAGATTGCATTGATGAACTATTGTGTTGTCATTGTTGTCAATTGTAATTGGTAATGATGTTTTAATGATGTTGTTTTGGAATTGGTAGGTGAGCAAGTGAAGGAAACCGGTAACCCTACTTGTTGATGTGCCAAACCCTAACCGATGGAGCTTGGTGATTAGGTTGTATTGATTTATGATCAAATGCTGATCAATAATGACTATGCAATGTATGCATGTTGTATGTGATGAGTTTCAAGTGGTTTTTGGCATGTAGAGATAATGGTTTTATCTTGGGAATGAGAGAATACATTGCATGAAGAGAAAACTACATGATGAGTTACAGGAATTGATGAGGTGGTGATCAAGGAGAAGTCAAGGTTGTCTTGAACAATGTGTTGATGATTTCTATGTAATCTAATGGTCATACTTGAACCGATTTGTTTGTACTCTATGAGATCTTAGGTTTGTGATGTGTTACCGACCTATTGTTTTGGTTATAAGGTCAATGAGTTGTTTTGTTATTTTGTTGGCAATTTTGGTTAAGTGTCAGTGTGATTGATTACCAAACTAGGAGTATCTGCAATATGTGTGAAGGTAGATAGGAGCATGTAAAAGATTTGATCAAGTAGAGTAGTGCTATTTCCCAGATCAACAAACCCCTGTTGTTCTCTAAAAATTACAACAGTTAAATCCCTTAACTGGGTAATCTTTAACATGCTTAGTTCTTTCTAAATCCTCTAACTAGGTGATCCATTAGGTTGGATTTCAAATCCTCTATCAAGACTACTCCTAATAGGGTATTGTTTCTAATAGGGCATTATAGTCAATCCCTTAACCGGGTGGTCCCTAACAGGATTTGTTCCTCACATGACATTTTGTAAAGCTTTAACAGGCTTGGCTCCTAACAGGGTGAACTTCAGAAGAGTTCAAATTACTTGTTTGTATTCATCCCCACCGTGGTTTTTTCCATTTGGGTTTCCACGTCAAAAATTATTGTGTGAAGTGGTGAATGGTTTTTGTGGTTATGTTTGATATGGTTAATTACCTTATCTGTTAAATCCACTTAGTTATAATAAGATGACCGACAATTATCTAAAAAGTGCTTTTATTATTGTTAGTAAAATATTTTGATGTTTTGGTTAAATGGTTTGAGAGTTTTAGAGCTCTTATACTGTTATTTTGATATGCTAGTCAAACTGGTAAACTGTCAGTGCTATTGCAGTTTGTAGTTTAGTGTTTGAACTAGTTTGTTCAGTGATTGACTTGTGAGATTGTTTTTGAGGTTGGTGAAAGTTTAGCTAGTTTTATATCTACTGATTCACCCCCCCTTCTTAGTAGTTGTCTACATCCTTATCGATTTACCATATCATCAATTGGTATCAGATCATTTCAGGTCCTCTAGTGTCTAAGCCTAATAGCTTGAGGTAAATATCTAGAAGAACATGATGAAGAAAGAAGGTCCAAAGTTTAATAGGGAAAACTATAGAATATGGATTGATAGGATTAAAATCTATATCAAGAGTCTAGGAAGTCAATACTGGGAACATGTTATTACACAATATACTTCACCTAGTGGGACTTTGTCTGATGATCAAAAGAAAGAGCAACAAGAGAATAATCAAGCATTGGAGGCCATTATCAGTTCTTTGTCTAATTCAGAGTATGTTGATGTCCATGGTCTAGAGACTACTTATGATGTGTGGAAGAAACTTGAGGAAATCTATAGTGGTGATGAGCATGTGAAGATTGCCAAAGAAGAGAGTTTGAGATGTAAATTTGATGACATGCGAATGGCTGAAGGTGAGAACATTAAATAGTATGGTTTGAGGATCAAGGAGATAGTCGGTGAGATCAAGAGTGTTGGTGGTAAAGTGGAGGATGCCATAGTGGTTTGTAAGGTGTTGAGAACCCTTCTATCGGTCTACTCTATCCGAGTTGCAGCCATTCAGGTGCTAAAGTCTATTGATAAAACAAAGGTAACTCTTGACTCCATCATTGGTAAACTTATTGCGTTTGAATGAAATGGTTATGATGGTAGTGCTTAGAAATCTGAATCTGCATTTAGAGCTTCAGTTTCTAATCTAGTTGTGAGGAAAAGCAGAGAAGCCAGTCACAGTTAGGAGTCTAGATCCAATAGAGAAGTTGATGATGAAGGCAATCTGATCAAGCTTGAAGCATTGTTAGCTAAGCAGCTACCTAGAGGTACCGGTAAGTACAAAGGTAAATTACCTTTGAAGTGTTTTGCTTGTAACAAGATTGGACATATTGCTACTAACTGTCCTAATGGTGACAATGAGCATAAGTGTGAGAAGTACAAGAAGTACAAAGGAAAAAGCAAAAAAGATTGCCTCATTGCAGTTGATGGTGGAATCACTGATGAGGAATCTTGGGTAGATGCTAATGAAGACATTGTATTTGTTGTCATTGAAGAGGAGACATCTGATCAGAAGGTATTAGTTTCTTGCATGGATAGTGTTGATGATTGGATCATAGATAGTGGTTGTTCACACCACATGACCGGTGAATGGATTAAATTTCTTACTTTGAAGGAATTTGATGGAGGAGTTGTGAGATTTGGAAATGACTCAGCTTGCATGGTAAAAGGAAAGGGAACCATTTCTCTTAATGAGAAGAAATTGCAAATGATGTCTAATGGGTTGAAGGATTAAAGCACAATATTTTAAGTGTATCTCAACTAAATGACAGAGGTTATCCATTGGAATTTAAGAATGAAATATGCAAAATCTATGGGAGCAAAGGTGAAATGATTGCAACTGGCAAGCAGATAAAAGGTATCCTATTTTACTTGAATCCTAAAGTCAACAACTGTTTAATTGCTAAAGTAGATGATAGTTGGCTTTGGCATCGAAGATTTTGTCATATAAATTTTGATAACATTGTCAAAGTAAGAAAGTCCAAGCCACTAAGAGGTTTGCCTCAATTGGACAAACCGGTGAATTCTCTGTGTGAGGAATGTCAGTTAGGGAAGATGACATTCTCAACTTTTAAGAGAAAATATTTCTCAGCAGAACATTTGTTAGATTTGGTTCATACAAAATTCTATGGACCAACAAGGACTAATAGTATTCAAGGTGATAAATGTTTTACATATCTTCACTGATGATTTCTCAAGAATGATGTGGTTCACATTCTTGAAGGACAAAACAAAAGCCTTTAGTAAGTTTAAGGCATTCAGGGCCTTAGCTAAAAAGGAAAGTGGTAAGAAGATAAAGTGTCTAAGAACTGATCAAGGAGGTGAATTTACTTTAGAGGAATTCACTAGATATTGTGAAGACAATGGAATTAAGAGGCATATTTTTGCACCTAGGACACGACAACAAAATGGTATTACGGAGAGGAACACTCAGTCAATTATTGAAGCTACTAGAATGATGCTAATACAAGGAGGTGTAGAAAAAAATTTCTGGAGAGAAGTTGTCAGCACCGCTGTCTACACTATGAACTGGATATTGGTAAAGAGAGGTAAGGATAAAAATCCTTATGAATAGTGGTATGGTAGATCACCTAATGTTAGCTATTTTAATATTTTTTGCAATAAATTTTTTATCAAGAGAGGTGATTATGTTGGTAAGTATGATGCTAAGAGTGATGAAGGCATATTTCTTGGTTACTGCACCAAAAGTAAGGCCTACAAATATTACAACAACGGGACAAAGAGAATCATTGAAAGTGTTAATGTCCAAGTGGATGAGTGTCCTGAAGTTTTAGGAGAAACCAGTGAGGAGTAGAAGGAAGATGAACCTTACATTCTAAATTTGGAACCAGAATCGGTGAAACCAGAAGGTGAAGTGAATATTGTAGTACCAATTCAACCAGAATAGGGAGATTCTGTAGAAGATGAAGATAGTGAGGAAGAACCTGTTCCAAGGTATGTGAAACTCAATCATAATCTTGACCAGATTATTGGAGATAAAGATGTTGGAGTATTAACCAGAAGAAGAATTAGAGAGAATTATTGCATGATCTCCACTATTGAGCCTAGAACTGCTAAGGAAGCCTTTGCATACGAACACTAGATCAAGGCTATGGGACAGGAGCTTGACTAGATTGAGAAGAACAATACATGGACCCTAGTACCCAGATTGGTGAATAAAAATGTGATAGGCACTAAATGGTTATCCAGGAATAAACTGCATGAAGATGGAGTAGTAGTCAGAAACAAAGCAAGACTGGTATGCAAAGGTTATGCATAGGAAGAAGGAGAAGATTATGGCAAGAAATTTGCACCAGTTGCTAGATTGGAAGGTGTTAGGACTCTACTTGCATTTTCAGCATATAGGGGATTCAAAGTATATTAGATGGATGCAAAGGCAACATTTCTAATTGAAATATTGGAAGAGGAAGTATACATTGAACAGTTAGATGGTTATGCTTTGACTAATGCAAAGGATATGGTGTGTAAACTACACACAAAACTATATGATTTGAAGAAAGTACCAAAAGCATGGTATGAAAGACTACATTCACACCTAATGAAGAGAGGTTTCCAAAGAACTAGTGAAGACAACAATATATATCTCAAGACTGAAGGAGATAAGATACGGGTTAGTGAAGTGTTTGTGGATGATATCATATTTGGAGGCAATGGTGACATGAGTGATGACTTTGTGAATGAGATGAAAAGTGAAATTGAAATGTCTCTCATTGGAGAGATAAAATTCTTCATAGGTTTGCAAATTCAGCAGAGGAAGAGTAGTATTTTTATCAAACGGTTCAAATATGTGAAAGAGGTATTGAATACATTTGGAATGAGTGACTGTAAACCAGCTAGGACACTAATGGGTATAGGTTATAAATTGTCTAAGGAGGATGATGCCGCATCCGTTGATGAAAATGAGTACAAATCAATGATAGGGAAACTGCATTATGTTGTTCACAGCAAACCGAATATTGCTCATGCAGTTGGATTAGTTGCCAGATTTCAGAAGAACCCTAAGGAGACACACATGATTGCAACTAAAAGGATATTCAGATATTTGAAAGGTACTACTGATTATGGATTATGGTATCCATATGCAGATAACTTTGATTTGAAGGTTTATATAGATGAAGACTGGGTAGGAAATATTGATGACAGGAAGAGCACAACCAGTGGTGCATTCTTTCTTGGTGGGAGACTTGTATCTTGAAGCAACAAGAAGCGGATCTGTATATCACAATCCACTATTAAAGATGAATATGTTGTAGCGTATATTAATTGTACCCAAGCAATCTAGATGAAACACATTCTGGAACGATTCAAGTTCAAGATCACAAAACTGGTAAATTTTATGTGATAACACCAGTGCAATAAATATTTCAAAGAACTTGGTGTTGCATGCTAGAACCCAGGGGTAACTGAAATATCATTTCTTGAGAGAGAAAGTGTAGAGTAAAGATGTATTATTGGAGCATATATCTACTAAGGAGCAACTAGCGGATATCTTTACTAAACCTTTGCCTAAGACTACTTTTGAGTATCTTAGAGTTCAGCTAGGGGTTGTGCCCCTACATGAGGTCAATTGAGCAGATGTGGAAGACATCAGTCCCAGAGCTAACTGAATAATCTTGAAGCAGTATTAGTGTAGAGTGGAGCTATTCCATAGGGGGAACATCAAGTTGTAGATCGTTGATGCTGAACAATGAAGTATGACACTTCTTGTTTTACTTTCACTTTGGCATTATTGTTAAAGGGGGAGAAGAACTGTATGATTGATAGAGAGAAGAACTATTGTCAGTTACTAGCTGATACATGGAGACTTAGTTGAAGGATATTACATGGTAAAATGTAAACCAGGATTCCTATACCCGTGTATGTGCATTACTCTGAATCATCACAATCAAGGGTATTGATATTTGTACTGCTATCAATACCAAAGGGGAGATTGTTGGTATTTGATTGAAGATTGCATTGATGAACTATTGTGTTGTCATTGATGTCAATTGTAACCGATAGTTATGTTGTTATGATGTTATTTTGCAACCTGTAGGTGAGCAACTAAATGAAACCGACATTACTTTAAAAGCAGTGAGATCAACTAGTAACCCTACATGTTGATGTGCCAAACCCTAATCGATGGAGCTTGGTGAATTGATTGTATTGATTTATGATCAAATGATGATAGGTAATGATTATGCAACATATGCATGTTGTATGTGATGAGTTTCAAGTGGTTTTTGGGGCCGAGAGATAATGGTTTTATCTTGGGACTGAGCAAATACATTGCATGAAGATGAAACTGTGTGATGAGTTACAGGAATCGATGAAGTGGTGATCAAGGAGCAGTCGAGGTTGTCTTGAACAATGTGTTGATGATTGCTATCTAGTCTAATGGTCATACTTGAGATGATTTGTTTGTAATCTCTATGAGATCTTAGGTTTGTGATGTGTTACCAGCCTATTGTTTTGTTTATAAGGTCGATAAGTTGTTTTGTTTATAAGGTCGATGACTTGTTTTGTTATTTTGTTGGCAATTTTGGTTAAGTGTTAGTATGATTGATTGCCAAACTAGAAGGAGTATATGTAGTATGTGTGAAGGTAGATAGGAGCATGAAAAGGATCTGATCAAGTAGAGTAGTGTTATTTACTAGATCAGCAAACCCCTGTTGTTCTCTAACAATTACAATAGTTAAATCCCTTAACCGGGTAAGCTTTAATAGGCTTAGTGCTTTCTAAATCCTCTAACCAGGTGATCCATTAGCTTGGATTTCAAATCTTCTATCGAGGTTACTCCTAATAGGGTATTTATTCTAGCAGGGCATTATAGTCAATCCCTTGCCTGTGTGGTCCCTAACAGGATCTGTTCCTTATATGACATTTTGTAAGGCTTTAACAGGCTTGGCTCCTAATAGGGCGAACTTCAGAAGAGTTCAAATTACTTGAGGGTATTCATCTTCACCATGGTTTTTTCCATTTGGATTTCCACATCAAAAATCATTGTGTCAAGTGGTGAATGGTTTTTGTGGTTATGTTTGATATGGTTAATTTGCTAATCTGTTAAATCCACTTAGTTATGATAAGATGACCGACAGCTATCTGAAATGTGCTTTTATTATTGTTAGTAAAGTATTTTGATGTTTTGGCTAAATGGTTCGGGAGTTTTAGAGCTGTTATATTGTTATTTTGATATGCTAGTCAAACCGGTAAACTATCAGTGCTATTGGAGTTTATAGTTTGGTGTTTGAACCATTTTGTTCAGTGATTGATTTGTGAGATTTTTTTTGAGGTTGGTGAAAGTTTAGTTAGTTTTCTATCTATTGATTCACCCCCTTTCAATAGTTGTCCGGACCCTTATTGATTCATCATATCATCACTTCATATCTTGTAACTGGAAGGCAAAGACATGACTCATGCCTATTCATCATCATCATTTTATTGCACCATTTCATTAATATGAATCGCTTTTGAATAAGCCAATGCTTTGTTTTTTGTTTGACTAACTAATTTAAATCAACCACATACTTGGTAAGCATCGTATTCAATGGACTTATCGATGTCATTATTATTTCTATTGAAGTCACTATCTTTGACTTAATTCATCTCTAATGTTTCCATGTATGTAAATCATTGTTTGTATTATGTCTGAGATAGATTAAGACTGGTTAACAAATACAACATTGCCTTAGTCGTTGATTCAATAACCGTTTTTTATGCAAATCATTGCTCTTCTATTTGATGCATCGAACAATACTGATTATTGCTTTCGTTAGCCGTGGGTCATCTGATATGTTCTCCACAATTGCTTGACCAAGATGATTGTATGCATAACTCCTTACACATCGGGATTGTGTCTTCCTCAATGTCTAGAGCCTAATGACAATCTATAGATTTATTCACCACCAAACAAACTATCTCTTTATATGCTTGCTACCTTGTTAATTTCTATCGCTTCATTTAATCATTTAAATCACTTGCTTTAATATATCACAAAAAATTCAGCTTGAGCAAACATGAAGGAAACTCGCCATTCTTGATGACGGATCACTGTACATGCAGTAGATCGAATTGTTATGTTAAGGAATTACTATCTATTTCCTTTTTATCATTGTTTCCTGAATGTTACAAGTAATTTGTCGGCGTTTACCATGGCAACATTTCCACTTCTTTACGAGGCTACAAAGTCCCATTACGTGGGCTCATCCTGTATCATCGTGGGTGTGATAGAAGTTGATCTTGTTTTCAAGCATATTATTTGATTTAGACTATACCTACGTGGCACCTTCATACATTTGTTAATATATTAGAATCGCTGTCTTAACATAATTCATAAGCTTTCCCGTCAAGCCAAACACTATAATTTGATCATAGTCAATGGAAGGAGTGAAAGTCATCCCTTTCACCAAAGCTTATATTATCATATCTCTCTAAAGGTAACTGCTTCATTTGTGAATGCAATAGCCCCCTTTACGTTAATTTGAAGTGCTTCCCATTACTGGTTGACTAACTTGCTGCTTCGTGTTGTAATCGAGTCAATGATAATAGATCTTTCTCATGCATGATGTGACCTTTGATTATGTCTCATGATTGATCTTAAGAGTGACAATTCTCACATGTTGGCAGGATTATGCTATGCTCTGATACCACTGTAATGTCCCCTTATGGGACAATATATTGATTAGGGTATAATTAATGTTTGAATCTTGCAATGAACTTAGGTAATTGGAAATATTATATAGTCAATGATAATGGTTAAGCCATTGGTTGCCTTTGATTTATATGATTAAGAGTTACCAGAGTGACACTCTGATATTAATTTGCATTGAGTGCACAATTACTTGCTATCACAATATAAATGTACAGTGGACTAGAGATTGATGTTGCCAATGGTGATATGAATGGTTGTTTCTAATTTGAAATATATAACATGCACAGTCGGTTACTGTTGTTCAGATCTGGGACTGATATGCTGGAGGATATACAATGTTGTATCCAATGTGAATAGTCCTTCGCTTCCGTCACACGATATTGAGTCTTGGCCTGCTCTCCTTGGGTTCTTTCCGCTGAAATACGAAAACCATCTGTAATACCCCCATGCCCTCTTAGAATGAATTGGATTGTTTTAATATATGACGAGGGAGGACATCTGAAGAGAGACGACTCTTGTCTCTTTGAAGTCGTTTCCCTTAACTTATCTTTTATCACATCCTTTCACATATCACAAATCTTGCTCACATTAATCAACCCATTGTCTTAGCTATTTGCCATCATACCTTCTCAATCCCATATGGTAGTATTACAACCGCTGCCCCTATAATCGTTGGTAAGGTTAAGGGACGATAATTGCTAGTCACATAAGTCTTAACGATCCTCATCAATTCCTCTGATCATTGTCTCTAAGCATTGCAGTTTTCTCTATGGTGATTGGCGCTGATGTGCACCTTCAGTCGATCAGTTTGCTGAGTTGATTATTTGATGATGAACGATATTGTAAGTATGTTATTGTCACTTTAGAAGAGATCCCTCGCTATATATCGATACACCCTTCATGGTGTCGACCACCGCTTGTAATCTTAATGATATTGAGCCCAATATGTCATTCAGGGATATCATAGAAAGTAATTGGACCTCCTCCTGATTTTAAGAAGCTCAAGAAGATCATTGACACAATGATCGCAATTGAAAAAGAGATGGAACAATCCAAGAAATTGTTGGATTAGGGTTGTTTCTTTGGTGCTGGTTTTCTGATGTCTTTGTTGCATCTTTTGCTTTTTGCTTTCTCCTATTTTTGTGTTTTGGTTTGTTTTGTATTTTCCTCGTTGATATAATGCGGTTAATTTCTATTATGGGGCTATTTAGTTTTTCTGCTCTTTGTTGGCTTAATTTCTTGTTAATACTTCACTGAGATTTGATATTGTTAAAGGGTTTCAGGTCACTTCAAAACTTGTTTTTGCCTTATTCAAAAATAA
Organism: Cryptomeria japonica; assembly: GCF_030272615.1. Lineage (NCBI taxonomy): Eukaryota > Viridiplantae > Streptophyta > Pinopsida > Cupressales > Cupressaceae > Cryptomeria > Cryptomeria japonica. The sequence goes on along the minus strand of NC_081410.1, from coordinate 488,859,582 downwards.
ATTATGAAATTCATTTTTTGTAAAACCTATAGCTAGTGAAGCATAGAGTTTGATGCACATTTTAGATTTGAGAAATGTGAAGTAGTTTCAAATTTAAGCATATTTTTCAATCAATCTATCAATCAACACTTCTAGAACATAGTGTGTATAAAAAAATATTCATAACTATGTATTGAATTCCTTATCAATAATATCTTATTTTTTTAGTGTTTAAAATTTCATAAACAAACATTTTTTTTCTTTAAATTTAGATAAAAAGGGCCATTAGGATGAAGAGTAAATCCATGAAATGAGGATGAAACCTCAAAACATGTGAGACTAGTTGATCCATCAGGCTTGACAATCCCAAGGATAAATCCAATGTATTCTTGAAGCAAGGAATAAAAAACAACATGCTTATGTTAAAATAAAAGGAATATTTGTTACTAATAAATATATTTTATTCATATATATGTTTTAAAATAACAATTATCTATTTTACGGCCACAAGACATTGGTAGGCTCGAATTAAATTTTAATAGCTCCTCTAAAGTAAATTTGAATTGCATGAGAGGGGGAGGCATCCTTAGCTTGATGAGAAAGGGAAATTGATTTTTACCAACATGTTCAACATAGGGGTCGAAACCTCCAACTTTGCTAACCATATTATATTATTGGCAAATAAAAATGTTTTCATAAAATCATTTCTTAAAGTGATTATAAATATGTCATCATGATATTAAATGGTCAGGCTTCCCCTGGTTGGCCCATGGGAGATCTCATTTTTTAGTCCTACCACAACATAGCTAATTTTGAGCAGTACAATTGATATCGCATCTTCTAAGAAGGGAACATGTCAACTAACAAATCAACTAACTTGGGCCCCTTTGTCCATAATTTAAAGGTGTAGTCTACTATATACAATCTCCTAGATGGCATGTGTGCAACAATTTTGAAGATAAAAAATCCCTCAACATTCCTAATGTTAGAATTGGATACATGGTTTGTGATTTTTTTAATTATTTATTATGATCCTATATTCCTCTATCATCATTACTTCAAGTTAGGCAAACCCTTTTCTTTTTCAAATGGGATGGATAATTTTAATAGCATTTATACTTGTAATCTCACATTTCTTTCCAACATCACACAATCTAATTTTTCTCTTCTTATTAATTTGCTTTTTTTATTGAGATATAGTCTATCATGGGCCTAAATTTGATTCAAGCAAAGTCCAATAACTCTATGTCCCTAAAAAATGATAGTGTTTTGTGGATGATATTTGGAAAAGGGAAATTTTCCTCCTAGATAGTGGCTATGTTGGGCTACTATCCTTCTCTTTTTGCCAAGTTCACTTATTCATAGAATAATGGTAGAGTGGAAGTTAGAGGGTTATCTTTCAATAAGATGGTGGATCTTATGTCAACTACAAATGGTCTACCTATGAAAAGGGCTTCCTTTTCCTAGAAGCCTAAAGGAAATTACAAGGAGGACTTCAAGAAATTCCTCAAGAAAGATAAGATGAATACCTATTTGTTGAATGGTTTTAATTGTGATGATCTTCTTGTGGAGTGGAAGATGGTGGAAGAGATGCTAATGAGGTATTACACCCTATATGGAAGGTTCAAAAGGTTTCACTCTCAACTTTTTCCTATGCTTAATCACAATAGGCATGATAGTTGAATGAATTTCACCTTATGGATACACTTTTCCTTTTTTGAATCAATATCTATGGCTTAGTTCAAACCCAATGGAATTCCCCTCCATCAGGGTGATCCTTACACTTTATAATCATATTTTGAGCCTCACCCCAAGACCTGGAACTCTCTTCCTAGCATCACTAATTCTCCTTTGTTGTTGATTTTAACTAGTCCTCTATGCTTAATAAACCGAGAGCCTCTTCCATGACTATGCTCAAAATCCATTCTCTCTCCAAATGTATGGCCTCTTGGGTTAACCACTAGTGTGCTACCAACATGAAGAATCTAGAAGCTTATATTAAGTCTCAAAAAAATAAAAAATTGGAATTTAGTGAATCCCCAGAAGATATCTCTAATTGATTCTTCTTCCAATTGGTCCCCTTCTTTAGAATGGTCCCCTGAATACTCTCTACCACAAAATATAGGGTCCTTCCCTAAGAAAATGCTCCCCAATTTAGGTGATTTATCTCAATCCCCTATTCTTTATCTTTCTTGCTAGAGTTGCAAGGAGATCAAATATAAGGTCAATGAGTTATTCAAGGCATGTAACCCACAAAATGAAATCATGAAATGGTTGTTGGGTCAATTTCACATTGTGAAGGAACACTTATTAAATTGGAAGCTCTAATTGAGGTAGAGACCAAGGCTAAGGAGTTGTCTTTGGAAGATGTTGATTAGGTGATTTGGGAAAATGAAAAGGGGTTGGAAAAAAAGTTTGACTAGTGGACTATCCTGAAGGAAGAGATGAGTTCCATCAAGGCCAATGCAATCTTTATAGAGGATATGAAGAATCTAAAGAAGAACATTACTGATATCCAAGAAAAGGAAAACAAAATGGTTAAAAATATGGAGGACATTGTGGCGTTCAACAAGGATATGGTCAATAAAATAATGGTCTCAATGAAGGTTCTATAAAAGGATTGGAGAAGAAAAAAGACAACCACAAGAGCATTGAGATGGTGGAGGCTTCTACTAGTTTGTTGGCCAAGTCTTCCAAAAGAAGGAATGTCAATGTTTCTTTAGATGCTACTCTCTCTAATGAGGTTTTTGTAAATAGGGAGCTATCATTTTTGGTAAAGTTTGATGTACTCATCAAGGAGTAACAATCATGAAGGGCCTTAGTCTCTTAGAAAATTAGTAGTTGGTTCTTGTGTTTTTTTTAGGTCTTCTCCTTGTCTTTGTTTCTCTTTGGTTGGTTGTTGGTCTTTTTCCTTGTTTTTTGTCCTTATTTTTTAGTAGTCTCATTTCTTGTGAGATCCCTCTTCTCCACCTAATGGATGTTATATAAAGGGTTCATGCCCTATCCCAATTTACTTAAACAAAACAACTTATGACCTTTATTAAAGTAACAAATATCTATTTACTAGAGGTTTCTTTGTTAATATTATATTTTTCAAAATAGACATATGTTATTCAAAATGAATATCTACTTTGAAAATATATAATGTTACTAATTTTTTTTATTTTAAAAAAGAACTTCAATAAAATAGGCATAACATGTTAAAGACATTCAGGGTAAGATTCAAGCTGAGGGTTATTCTTTTGGTTATTTGGAAAGGGAGAATGATATTATGAAGAAATACCATGAAATCATTGCTAAGGAAGAGGTCTTTTGGAAGCAAAGGTCCAGAGCTTTATGGCTATCTGTTGGGGACAAGAGTACAAGATTTTTTCATTTAACCGCCCTTAAACATAAAGCTTCTAATAGGATCTCCAAGTTGGTGGTGGGTGATAGAGTGCTGGTGAAAGAGGAGGAAATTTGTGGGGAAGCATCTAGCTTTTCTTGCTTCCCTTCTTTCGGCCGAGGTTAATCTGGATATTGAAGCTCAAAATTGTCTTTTAATTGTCATGCCCTCTATCTTGGATGAGGAGCATAATAAGTTTTTGAATGCTATTCCTTTTAAGGATGAAATTAAAGCTGAAATGTTTTCCTTTGAAGGTAATAAAGCCCCTTGTTTTGGCACATTGTGGAGAAGGATGTCTTTGATGGGGTGAAAGTTTTTTGGGGCCAGATTGTTGCTTAAAGAGCTTAATTCTACTTTCGTAGTGCTGATTCCCAAATTTGTTGGGGCTAAGACTATGGACTATTTCTGCCATATTAGCCTCTATAACTCTTTTAAAAGATCATTTCTAAGGTTCTCACTCTAAGACTTCTATCTGTTTTGTCAGATATCATTTCTCCTCAATAGAATGGATTTGTCCCTGGTAGGTAGTTTCTTGGTTCTATCATTACAGTGCATGAGAATATCCATTCCTTGGAGGTATCTCATAAAGAGGGATTTCTTATAAAGTTGGATCTTTCTAAAGCTTATGACAAAGTTGATTGGTCTTTTTTCTTCAAAATCCTATGGGCCTTTGGGTTTTGTGACAAAGTTATTAAGCTTATTTGGTAGCTGATCTCTATGCCTTCCTTTGTTGTCCTTATTAATGGCTCCCCTTCTTGCTTCTTCAAGTTGTCTAGAGGTTTAAGATAGTAGGATCTGATTTCTCCAATCCTCTTTACCATTATGGTGAAAGCTCTTGGCAGATATTTGCTGAAACTGGTGTCAGAAGGCTCTTTCCAAGGTTTGAGGCCTTCTTCATCTAATCTTGTGTGCTCCCACTAGCATTTAGCTGATGATACTATTCTTTTGGGGAGTTATACTATTAGGGAAGCTATAACTTTGAAGAATGCTATTAATCTTTATAGTGAGGCTTATGGTCAGTTGTTTAATTGGAATAAAAGTTCCCTTTTCTTTTTCAACATTCCTGAAGCTAGACAGAGAAGGATCATGAATATTCTTGGTTGTTCTATTGGTTCTTTTCCTTCTACTTATCTTGGCCTTCCCCTTTGTTTGAAACCACCTAATACCTTTCGGTTGTATTTGATTGATAGATTCAATAAAAAGTTGGCAGGCTGGAAAGGTGCTTTGTTGAGTCGGGTAGGGAAATTACAACTTTTGAAGTCTACTCTTCAAAATCCCCCTGTCTATGCTCTAAGTCTTTTGAAAATTCCTTCTAAATATGCTGAAGTTATTGAAAGAATTCGAAAGTGGTTCCTTTGGTCTGGGGTGGAGGAGAATAAGCATATACCTTTGTTTGCATGGGAGAGTGTCTGTAAACCTAAAGTGGGAGGCAGTTTGGGTATTCGATGTATTTGATCCTTTAATTAACCTCTCTTAGACAAACAAATTTGGAGAATTTTTGAAAATAATCATGAATGGAACTTGATCTGCCGCAGTAAGTATCTGTTCTGTTTCCCCTCTCTGAAGGAATTTTTTAATGTAGAAGCTCTCCCCTCTGGTTCTTTCCTATGGAATAATGTTCTCAAGGCCAGGGAGGTTACTATGATGGGAGGCACCTAGAATCTGGGAGATGGTAAGACTATTAGATTATGTGAAGATTCATGGCTCTCTCTTGGTCTTCTATGTAACATTCTAGATTTTGCGCCTTTTATGGAGGATTGCAAAGCTACTTTTGGTTTTTTTGTGACAGACTACTGGAAAGACTCTAGGTCGGTTAATTTTTCTGATGTATTTCCTTCGCTTCTTCCTATCAAATTGTCTCTTCTCACTTGCTTCCCTTGTTTGAACTCATAGGATTCTTTGATCTAGAAAGGAACTTCTTTTGGTCGCTTTTTGGTGGCCTCTGTTGTTTCTTTATTGTCTCCTACCTCCTCCCCCCTCTCTACTAGGCAAATGCATGGATGAAGAACCTTATTCCTAAAGTTAACATCTTTTTCTGGCTTATGCTTTAGAATAAAATTCTCACTACTGATAATCTCTATAAAAGGGGTTTTTCGCTCCCCAATAGATGTTTTATTTGCTTGCACAAGGAGGAATCGGTTTCCCATATGGTTCTTCACTCTTCTTTTTCTTTTGATATTTGGAGACGATTTCTTCAGAAGTGGAACCTCTGTTAGGTCTTCTCTCAATAGATTTTGGATATTTTTAAGTAGTGGAGGTGTCCCTCTTCTAATCCTTCCTTTGAATTGTCATGGTCCTTTATTTTCCCTCATGTCTCCTGGGGGATTTGGAAGGAGAGAAATAATTGTATTTTCATAGATTCCTCTCTTCCCCCTGATGTGGTGGCTGAAAAAATTTGTAGGGCCATCTATGAGAATATCAATATGGTGTTCAGTACTGGTTCCTCATTCTCTTCAGTCCTAAATAATGATTTTGAGAATGTTGTTTCAAAGGAGTGGAGAATTATTATTCCCAAAAATCAAAGACAAAGGAAGAAGACTAGAGAAAGTTGTACGTGGAGCTTTCCTCCTTTAGGATGGGTTAAAATTAATTTTGATGGGGCGGCTAGGGGCAATCCTGGGCCAGCTAGGTGTGGGGGAGTGATAAGGGATGAGTATGGTAGGTGTATTGCAAAGGTAGCACTCCCCATGGGTACCCAAACTAACCACCTTTTTGAAGCTATGGGCGCCTTCCAAAATTTGCAAATTGCTAAACAAATACGATGCAAGAAGGTGTGGATTGAGGATGATTCGAATAATATTATTCAATTCCTAAGGGGGAAAAGTATGCCTTCATGGACTATTGGGAATATTATTAATGCCTCTACGAATATAATACATTTGAAGGGTCCTACATTTCCCATAACTATAGAGAGGTTATTTGTGTAGTGGAATATTTCGCTAACATGGGGGTTAGACTTAACACAAGGAAAACTTGGTTTGAGGAAGACCCCCTGGAGATTGAGGTTTAGTCATTTCTCATGCATGATCGAACCCATGGAAGATATGAGGAAATCCCTACTATTTTTTATAATGAAAGTGTTTAATTTTGTCATCATTTTATGGCTTGTGTTTGGTCTGAATGCCTTCACTTATAATTATGACCGCCAGACCTCACACACTTTATGGGTATTACTTGTTTTGGAAGATGGTGCTGGTTTTTCTGTAGCCGACTCTGTTTTATTGAATATTGTTGTTTTTGTGTCAAGTTTTGAGACTATGGGGGGTCCGAGACGCAGGTGGAACCGGCTAATTATGCTAATTCAAAGAAGAACCCTACCCTTTGGCTTAGATTGCAAAAGGAGGGAGTGGCACCAATCCTCGAGAAATAGCATGGGCACAACCAGAGTGTTACCAAGAAATTCATGAAGGGGTGGAAGGATGGTGAGGTGCATCTATTTGGTAGGGTGACAAATATTAACGAGGAACTCATTGCTGAAGTGACGAGTATGTCCATGGAGGGGATTAAATTTTAGAGAGATAGAAAAATCTTTGATGTTGTTGTGAAGAGATTCCCTAAGAAAGAGAAGGAGAGTGAGTGCCTAGTGAAAACAAACAAGACCCACTTTGAGCCAAAGCAGATTAAGGCCATTTGGAGGGGGCTTCTGAAGGCGATTATGGATTTTTTTACTTTGGATGGTAGGTTCACCAAAATCTACGAGTGTCATTTTCTGTTCCTTAATCATTTTTGTCACAATGAGAAAATGTCTTTTCCATTTTATCTACTATCTTCATTGAGTGCTAGCACATATGATTTTAAGGAGAATGCCCCTATTAATCCAATTTTACACCAAGGTTTAATCTCTCTTATCTTTGAGCATTTGAAAGGTAGGGATTCTGAAAACCTAGCAAGCCCTCTCCCATTATTGCTGAAGAGATTGATGATAGTGAGGACTCAAATTCAGAAGGTTGTGAGACTAACATTAATCATGGGGATTTCATCCCTCACACCAACAAAAAGGCTAAAACTAGGCTTAATGTGGTTTCTTCAGGTGCTAGTAAGGGGTCCCCTGATGTTGGTGGAGAGGGTTTGAGCAAACAACCTAAGGGTAAACCTCAAAATTCCACTTTGACAGTTTCAGACAACTCTAATGATCAAGATTCCCTGGACCAAACTCGCAATGTTGAGGTGTCCTCTTTCTCCCATGGCTCTAAACATAATTTTTAGGGATTAGCGGATTTTCCTATACAAGATTTTCATCTTGAATAGGAGATCTTGTTTGATGTGCTCAACATTGCCAAGATTAGCTCTCAAAAGGTTTTTTGTCTTTTCAAATGGGTGTTTTATGAGATTAAGAACATTAATCTCAAGCATCGTTTCTTATCTTGCAAGATGGAAGTTATGTAGGCTAATGTGAGTGCTAGAGATATGCCACATGTTGTTAGTGATCATCTTGCTGATACTGGTAAGGAGGTGGTTGAGGGGGCTTCGATGGGTGCTCTTTGGATAGAAAGTGAAAAACAAGTCATGATTGATTGTCTAGCTAATAACATGGAAGCCACCCAAAGAGTGAAGGAGATTTCTGATAAAAAAATTGTGGACATGGAGGCTAGAATTGCCAAATGCGAGGTTACCCTCCGGGGTATAATGGAAAGCCGTCATAACATTGTCAAGGTTTCTGCTGAAACTATGTCTACCATGGTTAGCAAGCTGGAGAAATCTCATATGGAAAGGACTATGATGGACGTGTTCAATGATCTAGTTGCTGGTGCAGAAGATTCGGGTCCTCCAAGTAAGCATACTTGGGCTAGCCTAAAGAAGAAAGTCACTAAAGTGCCCCAGGACATCTTGGAATTGAAGAATGTTGCCAAGAAGATGCATGAGCTTAGTGTTGATGTTGCAGAGAATCTTAAAAATTTGGGTTGATTTTCCATTTTTTTCGTTGGGTTTGTGCTAGTAGTTTGATGGTTTTTTGCTATCTTAGCGGGTTGGGCGGTCTTTTTTGTTTGTTTTTGTTGTCTCTAAGCCCTATGGGTTTTTCTCTGTTGGTTTTGTTCTGAAAGGAATTTAATGGATCTATCTTATGTAATCTTTATGTAAAGGGTTTCAGGTCCCTTCAAAACCTTCTTTTTCCGTAATCAAAAACTTTTGCATTACTTATGCATTAGGTATAATCATTTGACATTCATGTTTCAGTTTCTAAACTTTAAATGATCACAACTTTTACATGCAAAGTCCATTTTTTGTGCTTTTTTGTAACTATCATTTTGAAAGAATTGAAACATTAAATGTGCAATCAATAATGAAACATATATATTTGGTGTACTAAAAAAGTAATAAATTTTCATAAATCGTCATAGAAAGCTTTTTGTTGCTTTTGATATTTTGTGCACCTTTCCCCAAGTCGACATAGAAGAACATGTTCTCCCATATGACATAACGACAACTCTTATAAGATATTTTCAATATTCTTTATTAGATACTAGAAAGAAATGGAGAATATTAAGATCAACTAGGTGGGGATAAGAAAAGAAGTAGACATTATGTAAGGTTGAGTCCAAACTCAAAGGATGAATCCATAATTGTGGACTCAATGTAGATTGCTAAACTTGACACTAGATAGATCACAAGATCAAAAATAATTTAAGACATTAAACTAGTAGGGAGATCACACTTTAGGAAAAAGAAAAGATATTATAGAATCTTTCTTTAATGACACCTTATCTGATCATCAAACTAAATACCTTGCTTACTTATTTACTTTCCATACCTTTAACATTCAATATCAGAAAATGCTAGCCCACATAATCGCCCCCAAATCATCAATCTAAGTTCGTTCTTTATCTGTGTACATTCATTAGATTGCCCTGGATTAATCTTAGAAGATTTTTTTATTTTATTTTACTTTTTTTTTGACATTTTAGCAAACACACTCATATCTCTACAACTTAATCTTCTTCTAAGATTTCTTATTCATATTAGGGTTTCTCAAATATATACTTATATGATATTTACGTCTCAATTTTATATTTTAAAAATCTTTGCATAATCAAATCGTCTCTAATATCTAGATTGTGGAATCATTTTAACTTACCCATATTTGACAACTACATTAGGTTTCATTCCACATTTTGATATATCATCAATATTTTCACTTTAACAATATGAAAGTATACCTTTGGGATTTTTCTTTTCTATCTTCTGTTCATATCTTGAATTATTTATCGCCCTGATCTTCCTTCCAAGTAGTGCTTGTCTAGACGGAGCATTGCTCAAATCAATGAGAATGAAATCAATTTTGATGCTCATAATAAAAGCAACTAGATGACCATGATCACAAAGCTCATTTAAAACACAATTAGTGTTTAGGAAAGCAATTGTAATGAAACACTGAATGGCTTTTTATTAGGAATTTAGAGTGGAGAGGTAATCTCAAAAATTTATTGAACAATCAAGTGCAGAGGCATCAACTGTAATTTGACTTTGAACTACTGGCTTGTATTGGTACCAACTTGACCCAAACAGATAGTTAAAAAAGTTCAACATGCTAAGACCTGCCAGCAACCAGTAAAACAGATTGAGATGATTCCGGTTAAGATTGTTCCCTGCAAGCCATCCATGGCTCTGTGTAATGTTGCGAGTTGCAGCATTAACAATATCAACAATAATGGTGCTAAGGAAGAAACCCATGGACAATGATACCCATGAAAACGAAATAGCCAGAGACCTCATTCTTGCCGGAGCTTCAGTATAGAAAAATTCTAGCAACCCTGCAAAGAGGATTAATTCTGCAATTCCAAAAACAAAATAATGAAATGCTAGCCAAAATATACTGATTGGGAGCGGTGGCATGATCAATGGTATTGCATCCAACATTCCATTGTCTCTTGCCACATTTTTTCTCTTCACTTCCACCAAAGCAGCAACTCCCATTGATAATCCTGATAGAAATAACCCCACTCCTACTCTTTGCAAGTGAGTAATCCCCGACTCATGGCCTGTAAATTTTCGAGCAAGTGGAACAAAAACTCTGTCATACAGTGGAGTGAGGATAAATAAAAATACCAAGGGAATTATGGGCAGAGAGGCTGCTGGGATGTCGAAATGCTTTCCCATACTTCGATCCATGGTCACACCTTGAGCCACATAAAATGTCTGTAACTGTGCTAAACATGTGTTCATGGCTATTGTGCTTGCAAATATAGGCATCATCCGGACTAAAATCTTGACTTCTTCTACTTGGGTTACGCTGCAAAGGCGCCATGGATTAGGCTCCATGTTGTTTCGAGACAGAAATGAGTTTTCTGTTACTATAGCGGCTTTTTCCAGGAATCTGTTCATTTAAATGAAAGACATGATCAGTAATAATTGTAACAGAATTTAAGACCATCGATATAGAAAGTAATGATTCCTACTTGAACTGCTTTGAATGCCAGAGTTTCTCGCCCTGTTTTCCTATTTCCTTGTCATTTGTTTCGTACAGATCATTCAAATCTTCGGGTATGCTGAGCTTTCGATTGCGTAGAGCAGCTACAAACACCTGAGATAATGCTAGAAAGAGTTAGATTTAGATTTACTCTGATCAACACTGATATTACTACATGATTGTTGGAAAGAAGTAGGACTGCTCTTTGAGAGTGGTTGTTCAAGGGTAGAACACTCGAATAACAAATGAAAGTTTTTAGTTTGACTGATCATTGAAAAATACAACAATATCATGTCAATTTATGAATCTAAGGGGGATTTTGTAAATAAGCTACAGCTGAGATCAAAGACAGATTAATGATTTAAGGAGGGTTTTAGAAATAAGTCATACTTAAATCAAAGATGGATTAGTAATTTAAGAGAAGTTTTAGAAATAAGTCAAATGGAAAGTTTGTGGATGATCTCACAACGCAGTGGTTAGTTGTGAACTTCCTACATGGGAAGCCTTGGGTTTGAATCTATTCGATTGATTTTTAGCTCCAGAAAAAAGCTAAAAATACCGCTTCGACTGTAACTTATCAAAAAAAAAAAAACATGAAAAGTCAAAGATTTGAATCTTGATCTATGAAAAACTGAACAATGATTGAATAAAGAGGAAGTTTGAAATAAGTAAAACCTAATTCAAAGATAGATTAATCTTTAAAGAACCAATAACGTGCAGCAATGGAATATTCCTACAGCAAAAGCTTGAATCCATAAAAAAACTCAACAATGATTGATCTACACACCTGGACAATGCATGTCAGAAAACTTCCACTTGGTACTTTGTACCGATACTTCTTGATTCCACACACAATGCTTATCAAACCAAGGAAAACAACTCCTATAGAGATTCCAAAACCTATATCCCATCCCTTGTTGTTCATCATCCACACCACCACTGTCACTCCTAGAGCTGCTCCTATGGAGAGGCTTTAGAAAAACATGTTAAAGTAATTGGATCTTTTCCTTCTTTCTATGGGATCTGTTTCATCCAGCTGATCTGCTCCTAAAGGTGCTAGAGCACCCTTGACGCCTCCACCTCCAATGGCAACCAAATACAACCCAGCCAATAACATTCCAGCTTTCGCCCCTCCAATTTTTATGCAAACAGAATTGGGATCTAATTGGTTGCAAGGAGGAGGCTTCAAAGAGCTATAATGAGCTTGTATCAACAATATAATGTATCCCTACAAAAAAAATAAAACAACCATTTATAGATACTGAATCTATGAGAGTAAACAAAGAAAAACCTGATGAAATTACAGTAGACTTACAAGAAGTTCTATACAGAGAGAAACAACACAAGTCTTGAATTTGTTAATGTAGGCGTCAGAAACAAATGCTCCTGCTAAGGCTATTATTAATCCAGTCCCTGCATAATTTGTCACAGTATTGGCGGCTTCAGCAATATGTATGTGCATAAACCCAGTCAAATATGTCACAAGGTTTATGAGTACTGCTGCAGAAGCTATATTGTCTGTTAACTCTGTCCCTGCAACCCATAGAAACAGGAAAAAATATTACTTTCCAAAATCATGAGTTCAAACAAAATACACAGAGTATTTGATTATATAGACCTTAAAATTTGAAAAATAAAGTTCTATCTTAAAACTTTCATAAAATGTTAAAATATAATGATTATTTATAATTAAAAATTAAACTTATAGCCATTTTAAATTTAAAATACTCCTATATTTGAGGAAGAAGTGATGAAGACCTTATTTATAATTTAATTTATTAGATAATGACTAGCAATAATAAATCTTAAATACATTACAAATTCATAATTTATAATTAAATAATTAATGACTATCAATAATAAACTTATTTATAGCATTAAATAAGTATGGTTTTATTGATAATATTTTTTTATATAAATTAAATTTTAAATATTCAAATAAATGAAAATGGGAAATGTCTTTGGACGTGTAGTATCATGGTTAAAACACTTCATTGGTGAAGAGGTCACACATTAAATTTTAAAAAAATAAAAAATGAGAATGGAAATTATTATATATATTTTTAAAATATTCTTAAAATATATATGAAAATAGTGAAATGATCCTTGTTTATTCTTGGGTGACAATGCTTCACGGATGAGATTGGCTGATTCAATGTTTGAGTGGATTTACATTCTATCATTCAATTTAATCATGAGATCAGAAGAATGAAAATATATAATTTGACAAATATTTAGACTATTTAAAGAGCTGTATTTTATTGGTGGGGTGATGGTATGTTTGTTAATAACGTCACGAGATTTAAACAAGATTCGGACAAGGCTGGGATGAGATTGAGAAAGTATCCTAAATAATTTTGACAGAATGGATATCTCTAAATCTTTCGTTCTTAGACCAAGAAGTATCACTAAGACTCATACTTTCTTATCGAATAACAATATAAACTCATATATTATATAAAATATTCAAATTTAAAAGCTACAAAGACTCATACTTTCTTATCGAATAACAATATAAACTCATATATTATATAAAATATTCAAATTTTAAAGCTACAAACTAAATGACAAAATAATTCTTTCCAAAACTTTTACAGAATTTCAAGACCTCATTCAAAATTTAGGAAACCTGGAAAAAGGGGTATAGAATTAAAGTACCATAAACAAAAAATGTTGAGTTCATTCCACCATGACGACCTTTAACAGCAGGTCTTCGTTTCCAATCCACAAAACCCATCAGTTCACTCCTGTCGGATTCCTTATACTCAGCCTGCAAATTACACTCTATGTCAGTCCAGTAGCTCTTGATATTCTCTCGAAGGATATTAAGTATTCATATAAACTACAATTATTCTAACAATCTTCTGAGAGCTAATGAAAGAAATTATACCATCTTCGTTTAGGACTCGAGCTTTAAAGCTTCTCGCAGCAGGAAGACTGGAATTCTGCAAAATCTTGTGGTTTTTAGCAGTCTTTATAGAGAAAATCAGAATATACCATCTGCATTTTGAAGAATGTCAAACCAGAAACGACAGAATAGTGAAACATCAAACATTTATACTTACAAAAGTAGGGATTGCTGACATTTGATTGAGGAAGCTGATCCGTCATCTTACTGTAAGGAGTTTCTTAAGTAAAAAAGTGGCTTCATTACAAAATGATATAAAATGGAAGCTCCTAGCTAGTGGGTACGTTGTAAGATCACCAATATCATTACAGTCGAAATCCCCAGTTATCACCTGTTCCACGCTTATAAAAAAATAACGGCTGGGAAGTTTTTGTTTACAGATTTGTTTGAAGAAATTAGTTGATGAAAAAGACCAGAAGTATGCGGATTTAGAGCCACTTGTAAGACGAAACCAATATATGGAGAAAAGACAAAATAAAAATATTCCTAGATAGACCAGTCTTGACAATTTAGGAGCAGTAGATGAGCAGCTGAAACTAAACTATCATACATAATATTTAATACCAAATCCAATAGTCCAAACATATGAGCCAAGGAAGAAAACATAATAATAATTACAAGTGTGGGTGCCACTAGCTCTCTTCTTATTTGTGCCACTTGTAGAAGAAATACCAAATGACTGGATATTATAATAGCATGAATTGTTTATACCGTACTTATTACTGTTTATTCGTTGTATAGATAAGGTTGATTCCCTAATCCATAGATTCTCATATGCCCTTAGGGCAACTATTTAATAGGCTTTTCGACCAACTCAATGCGAGTCATATGACGACCTTCATCCTATGTGGCCACATGTCAAAACTAAAACCAATCCCTTCAATTTCTAATTTGTTATTTTTATTAAATAGATTGTAACAAAAGTACTTATGTATAATGTTTTGTGATGGAGAAATGGTGCTCTTGAAAGAGATGTCACGAGTTCAAATTCCATGAGGGGTAAGGTATGTATGCTTCGTTTGTAGCATAGGTGCATCCCACAAGGAGTACAAGGTAATCCCATATTGCTATAAGTCATATGTAGATTTATGGAGAGACTGCCTGACATCGTGGACTATAAAAGAATCTTTCTTTCTTTCAATCTTCATTTTAATGTCAACATGATTTAATTACAATAGAAATGTGTATATCGTAATATTTGTAATGCTGAAAAGTAGACGTTCTATTTTCTTAATATTTCGTTTAATCTATTATTGATTCTAGATCTTTTATTTATAATAATAAAAATTTCAAGTTACTCCCTTTTTTTTTTAATATTATGTTTCATCCATTATTTATTTTAGGTCTTTTATTTATAATGATAAAATTCCATGTTGTTTACATTTTAGTTTTTGCTTTCAATACTCTATTTTATTCTAGGTTAGTTTTATAAGGTATGAAATTAACTCAAAACGTATTCACATACATAAAAATATATATAAACTTTGAAATATCAATTTTCAAATTAGATTTGTATTCCCCTTTTATAATTAGATATTATGAGTTGATTAAAGTATGAAATATTATAAATAAGAATGTTGATGCAAGATCTCAATGGTTGTGTAACCTTACATCACTCTAAAAGTTTTTCATTTTTTTTTTCAATTATGTTTTGTGACGAATTCTAAGAGTTCTATTTAGACTTTTTCTTTGCAAATTTAACAACTTACTCTACATTAACCGTGAGCATGTATATATGGTAGCAAAAGGTTATTTGGTTGATTTTTGTCTAATGCGTAAAAATAAAGGGTAGATTAATAGTCTTAAGCCTATGTGGTAATGCTTAGAAAGAATTCATTGTCTATAACCCCCATATATAGTAACACATACACATTCCATCAACTTCTCTTTCTTGATCTATAGTGGTGAAATATTCTAATATTCAAATTGGAGCTTTTTTCTTTACTTGAATTAAAAATGGATACATCACCTAATTCACATTAAAGAAAGGGGCTAACTAAAATTAATTCTAAGGTACGCCTATATATACACTTGACAATTTAAGGTCATTTTATCCTTGATGAAGACCTATTTATTGATACCAATGAATAGAATGCTTCTTAATACATAAATTATTAAATATACCATAAGATCATCCCTATTGGCATAAGGGTTATGATTTTCCTTCCTTGAGTGTTTTCTTTAAATATTTTCTATATAAATAATGGTTTAGGCTTTCTAGACCAGTGTATTGGAGGACTAAGGCAAGGGGTAGCATGAATGGGTGTATAATGTAGAGAACAATTGAAGATCTAGACAATACGTTAAATGTTAATGTGATATACGTAGTAGGAATAACAATTTTGGCATAACATTTGTATTAATTTGAATGCATATTTCTTGAGGTCAACGCAAAGGATAGAAAAATAGTAGTACTCATCTTCTAAAATTGATGTGATTATGTGTGGACTAGGAATGAGTTTCTATTGTAGAGTCTATTGTGTTAGACTATGATACCTTATTATTTTATGAATGTTGTGAAGTTCAAGTCTTAATTTCAATGGCTAGTGGTGGTCTAATGACATTATAACTATTGTAGATATAATAAGTACACTATTTCTCTATTCATTGTCTTTTATTAGACCCTACACCTTTAATTATATTAAATGGTATAAGACCATAACTTTTTGCTAGAATGACTGAAATCCCCATATTAGAAAAATTTTCATATGCATGTGTTGTATTATAGATGATCCATAGCAGAATTGGTTCGTAGAAAAATTATGTGTATGTCTTGTACTACAAGTGGCCTATAAGGGAGGTAGTTTATAGGAGAACATTTACTTTTTATAGGAAGGAGAAGTCTGATGAGATCAAAGTGTCTCAACCTTTGCAAATCCTAACATTGACTATTGCATTTATTTATTAATTCTTAATTTATTAATTGTCACAAATATGTATTCATCTAGTGGGACCCATAAGTTGGGTGGCATCCTACTTGGTGGTGATTGCATGACACATATGTTGCACATATGGAAGTAGGCATAACACTCTAAGGATCTTGACAAGTGTCATGTTATGACATATTTATGACAAAATCTATAATGATTATTATGGCACACTTACATATGATAACCTATGACATATTCTATGATAGAATTGAACAAGAGGTAGGAAATATAATTTCCATGGGGAAGGTAGGCACCCAATTTGGGTTATGACAATTTGTAAGAGAATGTTCTATTTATGGTCAGTTATGATAGATTTTCTTATAGTTGTAAGTATTCTAAGTTATGACAATATTTATAAAACATCTGTATGACAATTGTAAGATATGCAAGAGCATTTGTCATACCTCAAAATAGTAAATATTGGGTGCCCAACATAGGGGGTTTGAATTGTGATTCATTTGCATGCTTTTAGATGGATAAAAAATAGTGTCAAATATTTTGCATGACCTCATCTTCTTTCTTCATCTAGAAGCCTCCTTCTTTGTTGTTTCTCTCCATATAAGGTAGCCTTGGAGAGTAGCAGACATCTTATGTTTGTAGGTGAACTTTTATTTTGCAAAAATCAATTCAAAGTGTTGTTTGATTGATTATTGAATACTCCTATTGAAGAAGAAATGTACTATTTTGGTATTGTAACTATTGTTCCAATAATACAAAATACTATGTTTTAGAATGTGAGGTTTTTCTCCCAAAATGGTTTTCCCCATGATATATCTTGTGCTTTATACGGTATAATCTTTATGCATGTTTAGTATCTCTATCTAAATGTGTTTCTAATTTTGTAATAGTTAAGATTATAAAGAAAATTTGCACTATCTCCCCCACTAGATTATTGTTAAGAAGTGTTTTCCACATCTTAGCTCCTTTTTAGTTGGTATTAGAGCCTGCCAATCTTTTGTTCCATTGTTGGGTAGCAAGTTTTTTGAACTGATGTAAGTTTGAGTGGGAGATTTTTGTAGAGTAGTTTCAAAATCTTGTTGCAAGAAAAAGATGGCAAGAACATTTGTAAAATTTGATATAGAGAAGTTTAAGTTGTAAATTTGAATTGTAGAAGTTAAAGATGGAATACATGCTCATAGATTGAGATCTATGTGTAACAATATCTAGAACAAAAAATAAAACCACGACACAAGATGTTTGGGATATAATAGATGGAAAAACTAAGGGCATCATAAGTCTCTATTTAGCAAACTCTATACTGTCCAATTTACAAGAAGAGAAAACTCCCAAAAAATATTTGGAAGAAGCTTAGAAATGTTTATCATGCTAAATCCCTAGTAAATAGGTTTTTTATAAGAAAGAAGATGTATTCTCAAAAGATGGAAGATCGAGGATCCATTACTAATCATATCAATGCATTCAAAATAATTGTCTCTTAGTTGGTTTTTTTTGTTGACAAGATTGGGGAGGAGGATCATTGCATGGTTCTATAGTGTTCTTTTCCTGACTCATGGGACAACCTTATAATGGCTATTGGGAGTACAACCACCAAGTTCAAGATGGATGAGGTAGTAACATCATTACTTTTAGAAGAGATGCGAAGAAATATTTAATTTAGGTAAGGAGGCTCTATTGGTTCATGGTAGATTGAAGGAGAAAGCCAAGAGGAAGGACAAGAAAGATGAAAGGGTTAGATCCAAATCTCATGTGAGGTCTAAATCTCCTGGAAATTCCAAGGAAAAATGTTGGAACTATGGCAAAATTGATCACCTTTGTTGAATATTCCAAAGAACTGGAGGAGGGGTGAATTAGATGTCAATTAAAACTTATCTTATTTTCCACAAAAACAAATCTGACAAATTAAATTTCAGATTGCACAACCATGAATGGATGATAACATGAATAGAGAAAACACAAGAGATACTAGATCATATGACATGGAAAATCCAAGGAGGTAAAAACCCTAGAAAATGATAATTCTCAGAATAAGAACACCTATTAGAGTGACACTGGTTAAGGTGATTTTTACAAGATGACTCACTTTCAAAATAGGTCATTGCAAGTGGGCTCACTACGTGGCTAAAACCTCTAGAAAAAGAAGGAGGGATCAATTCCGAGAGGAAGAAAGAAAGAATCCACCACAAAGGCACAACTGCCACTCCGCTACAATACTAAAAGAAACCAACCATAGGTTCAGTACCACTGGGTAAGAAATAGTGTCAATAATCAACCACACTAATCAACCACTTCACATTATCAAAGATAGATCTTTCTTTTATAGTCAAATTCCTTCTACAAACCTTCTTGATATATTTCTCATTACAAGTGATCTTTATATATATATTGATCTCTAGAATAGATTTTTTCAAGTCATCCAAGGAGATAATAATTCATAATTCAAAAATAGGTCATCATTAAGCATTCCCAAAGTGGAGAGGAATGAAAAGTGGACCACTTCACAAATTAACAACACATTATCCAAATGCCTCAATCATCGAATCAAAAGATAGAGCATATGGGGTTAATCGAACTAGGTAAGAACACATCCAGAGAATAACAACACGTGTTAAATTAGAATAACGAAGATACGTTCACTAGAGGCATAAATCCAAAAAATGCAACAAAAAAAGTGAAGATGCGAAGCTCTGCAAACTCTATCAGATAAGAACCATTTTCACAACATAGACCTACAGAGAACACCTTCAGGACCACTAAATGACATAAAAAGAATCTCAAGGAAATATCCAACAATGTGCAAACACATCATGAATATCTCTACAATAAGTCTAAACATCTAGACCAAAAACCAATTATGGAAAATAGAATTAGTACGTTGACATCAATCATATTTACATTTGCAACAATCTCCCCCTTTGTCATTGATGGCAATATTCATCAACGACAAACAATTTCTCCAATAACATGGTCAAAACACTTTCTCAAAAACACTTCTTCCCCTTAGAAAGAAAAACTATATACTACCAAACTTATACAGACTTCTCAAGCTTCTCAAGCACAAAATTCTCAAAATTCTCCCCCTTTAACATCAAAGACAAAAGTAGATAGCAACATAGCCTAGAAACCACTTTGCTCCCCCTAAAAGGAAGCCCCAAACATTAGCCCAGACATAAATATGCAGGAATTATCCTGGACTAATGCATTGCCAAATGAACTTAGTTCAAACTAGGAAGGAGAATAACCCCTAACAACTACTAGAGATACTTAAAAGTATCTTTGCACAATGCCTTTGTAAAGATATCTGCAACTTTCTCTTTTGTAGGAACATATTCAAGTTTCACTTCATTATCCACTACTTTTCCTCTCAAAAAATGATATTGAATAGAGATATGTTTTTTTCTAGAATGCAAAACTTGGTTCTTAGAAATATTGATTGCACTTTTATTATCGCACATGATTGAGATAGGTTTATCAAACAATACACCAATATCCTTCAATGTCTATTTCATCCAGAGTACTTGAGTGCAGCATGAAGCAACTACAATGTACTCAGCTTCAATGGTTTATAAAGATACATAGTCTTTCTTCTTACATAGTCATGCCACTAACCAGGAGCCAAGGAAAAATGCTCCACCACTTGTACTTTTTCTATCATCAACACTTCTTTCCCAATCTGCATCAGTATAAGCTTTCAGAGTAAAGTTTGATCCTTTGGGTACCACAATCCAAAATCTTTTTTTCCTTTCAAGTATCTAAATATCCTTTATACTGCAACAACATGTGACTATTTTGGTTCTTGCTGAAATCTTGTTGTGAGAAAAATAGCATACATGATATGTGGTCTTGTAGCAATCAAATATAACAATCCTCCAATCATTGATATGTGCTTGCTTGCATCAGTCTTAAGAGATTTATTCATCATTAGTCAAATTGAATCTAGTAGTCATGTGAGTACATAAAAATTTTGAATTCTCCAATCCAAACTTCTTCAATAGCTATTTAACATATTTTGACTAAGAAATGAAAATGCCTTTCCTGTTATGATTTACTTGCAATCGAAGAAAGAAATTCAACTCACTAATCATAGACATTTCCAATTCCTTCTACATTTCACTAGAAAATGTTGGAATCCAATAACACTGAGGGGGGGTTGTGGGTGAATCAGTGTTATACCAGAATGAACAATTTTAACCTTATTAAAACATGCATACACCAATCGGTATACCGGTACATATAGAATTGAAAGAAGTAAAGAAACCAATAAGACAATCACATAAATGGATGCCATAACACACATAATTATACGTGGAAAACCTCAAAGAGGAAAAACCACAGTGGGATATGTAACCCACAATATCAATTCAATGGCCATATGAAGAGATAGTACAAAATATAGGGGCCTGCACTTGTAGGAAGGCATACACCCTAGAGCACATTGATCAATCACAACAGGATCCTCACTGACTACATACAAATCCATACTACAATCCAAAGAATTGATTGAACTGCAAAGATATCTTCTTCTATGCCTGAATACAGTTATGGTTAAGCTTTGTGTGTTCCAGTCTAAAACCCTAAACCCTTTATCGGAATACCCCTTACATAAATATCCTCACATACATAATCTCTTTGATATGTTTCACATTACATAACATCATCCTATTCTCCTATTAATCCATTACATCTCACACATCAAAATGATCTAACCTACTAACTTATATACCCTTCACAATTGTCATCATGCCTTATGTCGGCTTACAAAAATAATTATAATGTGAACATACATGTCGGCTAGATAACATAAATACATGAACATCAAAAACAATTATTGATGCTGGATCCAAAAGATGCCGGCCTCCAATACCAATAACCTGATTATAAACCATGTCGGCCTACATTGTTGGTAACCTAAGAATTCCTCTCAACTTGTCAGTGCCGGTGCTGATGAAGTGCCTGTCGGTACACAACTAACCCAAAATATGAAGTCAGAATAAACTGCCATATTGCCATCAATGACAACATAGTGAAACCAACCAATTGAGTGTCAGTTGCCAACAATCTCCCCCTTTGGCATTGATGGCAACACACATGTGAAAAATGATCATGGTTTCAACTGTTGGTTTCATCTTGAACCTACTCCCCCTGAGCTAAATATTCATACTCCATATTTCCATATCTCCCCCTAATGTATACAACTCCCTTTTTCTTCTTTTTTTTTCACATCTATATCACTCCCCCTTTGACATAAATGCCATCAAAATTTCTAAAAATAATACCAAAAATCTAAAACTAGGATGAAGAATGAAAGATACTGTACAATGAATGTCGCAAAAATACCTTACTGGAGCTTAATATATTTGAAAATTTCTGGATAGGCCTTCTCCAAAAGCTCTAGATAAGTATCCCAACCAGATTTGAAAGTGTCGTAAATGGATACAAGTCCATTTAGCATATGGAAAAATGACTCTTTCTCATTTAACTCTATCGGTGTGGGCTTACCAACCATATCTATACACTTCTTATGTACACTAAGTGAATCCAACCGAGGACTCACCAAACCTTTAAGACTTCTGGACCTTCTTATGATTTTGGCTTTTTCTTTCTAAAGAGAAAAAACTTGGGCTTCCAAAACCAAAATATGACCATCAATGGATGTAGTCAATGGATTCAATCCATCAAAAGAATTGGCTATACCTGCAATTTTCTCCTGATTTTCCTTAATCCTCTTATCCAAATTAACTGTAAGAAAATATGTGTTACAACATACTCTGTAAATATTTTTACATTGCTTTAAAGATTTATCTATCAATTTCAACTTTTCATTAGTTTCCTTCCTTTCAAACTCAATCATTTGATCAAATGTATCTCTCTTTTCCTATGTGAACCTCTCCAGTGCTTGTCGGTTTGATATTTACTGCAAGGATTGAAAATCCTTTGAAATGTGTTTAGTGATTATCTTAAGCTTGTTGGATAGACTTGCTTCATTTCCAAATTAACACTCTGGGACTAGTCTATGCAAAATAGTGATAGATTGATCTATAACACCTTTATCCATAGATCCCTCCTTCATCATTTTCTAAGTACCCATCATCATGAGTTCAGTATAACTCATCTCGGTTATGCTTTTCTTTTCAACCTGTGAGGTGTCAATTGACAACAATGATGGACTCACTACCGATTCCCTATCATATTCCTATTTTTTCTCCTTTGATGATTTAACCTTTATAGATTCCTTGATTACACTGGTGACTTTGCCACTTGGTGCAATCTTAGTAACTATCAGTTCCTCCCTAGGAATTGTAACCTCATCCTATACATCTATATCCGGAGGACTGTTGTCCTCAACATTAGTATCCTGTACATTATTAGCCTTTATACTCTCTGTATTTGCCGGTATCTTAGCATTTGTTTGTACATTTGTATCTACCAGGGGCTTAATTTCCACTATATTAATATTTTCCAAAATTGAGGGTGAAGTACCCATAATACCCTTTCCTTTCCTTCAACTAGGATGTCTGCAGTATTTGTCTTAGATTCCAGTGAAGTATAAAATCCACGGTTCTCTTCAAAGAACTTAACCCATGCCTTGTTCCTTGATTATCTCATTTACTCTTCCTAACATAAGACTGATTATTCTATGTTTGTTGTTAAATATTTTCCTATCTGCCACCTCAAGTGTCTTATCCATCTCCTCTGGAGCAATAGAAACACAAACAGATAACAACTCTTGTATCTTTATATGCCTGTCTTCTTGCATTGCTAATAGTCTTCTAGCATATAACATATCATACAAGTGTGTCGGTATTTGGTTTTCAATTTCTATCAAGGCTTTCTTATAAATATCCAAATATAACAAAATTGCTTCCTCTACTTCTCTTTGTTCATCATTTTCTAAATGTTCATAATAAAACTCTACATTCTTTAACATACCATCTTTAGTGATCTCATCAACTAATTCTGCACGTTTTTGGTGGAATGATAGTTACATTACTAGATTCAATTACCAGATCAATGCCATCCTTCTTCTTCCTTCTTCTAGTACTGGATGGGGCTAAAGGTGTTTCTTTTGGTGCTTTCTTTTATGTTGGTACCCTAATAGTAACTTTCCTAATCGGTTGCTTCTTAGCCTCTACCTTGGTTTCTTCATTTTTCTTCCTTATTACCCTTTTGAATGTCAGGGGTGTGTCATCTTCAAATTCAGACTCAGCTGCAATAGGTTCAATGAATACTTCCATTTTTTTTCTCTTCCTGCCTTTCTCCTGGACAGTATCAATCAATGCTTTGATGTACTGTGAAAACTTTTCAACAAACTTACTTGCCTTTCCTTCCTACTTCTCTCTCTTCTTCCAATTGAACTCAGTTTCAACCTCTTTTGTCTTCTACTTTGCAGTGCCAAAGGTTTTTACAGTTTCACCTACTAGTGCATCAATTAGCATATGTGCATGAGCATCAAGAATCTGAGCATCACTTCATAACCCATCTTCTCAATCTAGATATTTCGGGGTTTGACCACTTCCATGAGTGTTTCATCTTTCTTAACCATTAAGCATATGTTAGTTGATTATTTCTCAACAATGTGCTTTGGAACCCTCATCCTAGAATTCATAACCTTTTGAAATGCTTTAAAATATCCCCATACTTTGTCATCTCTTTGACTACCCAATGTAGCAATACACTATTTTGGTTGCCTCCCTACTGGGATATCAAATGCCCATTGTCTCTTCCCAAAATTGGTAGTCTCATTGATGAAAAATAGCATTAAATAGACAATTAGGTTACCATACCGAAAAATCCCTTTCTTTTCTCCTTTAATCTTTCCTAGGTTAATCAATAGTTCATCTAACATCCAACCACATAGATCTATCTTTTCATTCTCCATCATCATCTTATAAGCTGCATAAATGTAGAAATAGAATTTAGTTGGTTTGATTGAGTTACCTTGTAACCGATCACCGTGCTTCTAATTCTGATGTCTGCATCAATGACAGTATTGATTCTCATTGACCGTCTGTCTGATATTGCATCGATAATCTTGTTAACCTAATCATTTGAAATTTCCTTCTCCAAACGTTGTCCAACCAATGGTAAACTAGTGATTTCCCTTATGGCCTCTTTTATAATCTTATATGGTCTATCCAACTAGATAAACTCTCAATGCATTCTGCGCAAAACATACCTAACAATTTCATCTTCAAATTCAAAAATATCTAGAATGCCAATAAACCCTAGATCAACAATATGTTGGTATTCAGGTTCAATCTTTCCAGAATCTCCCATTAACTCATTCATGTGCATACTCTTGATATCAGTCATTCCCAAATCCTCAATATGATAGTGGATGTAAGCGCTTACATCTTCGACATACACAACTCCTTTTAGGACATGGCAAAAAGCGCTAACCGAATCGTCCAGGGTAGCCACATGCGGATATCACTTGAACATCTTCTAGAACCTTCCTGGTGCATATGCAGGATCTTCATGAATTTTGCCTACCCCTAAGGCATTTGCCTTAGTTGCCGATTGAGCTTCTTGTCGGTGCAGGAACAACCTCCTCTGTCGAATAAGTAACCCGAGCATTACCATCTGTAGATTGATCTTCTAACTTCTTGACCCATCTTTGGGTATGATCTTGTCATATTTCATTAACCTTTTCTTTCCCTTTCTCATTTGATCCTCCATTACCAACCAGTGGATTTATGCTTCTACAAAATTTAGCAATATGTCCAACCTCATTACACACATAACATGTAACATTGTTCTTATGAATTGCTTTGCTAAAACTAGTATAATTTGCTTGACCTTAACTGATTAGCCATATGTCCAAATTTTCCACATGCATAACATTTAACATTTATTCTACAATCTTTTGTCTTATGCCCATACTTATTACATTTAGAACATTTATCGAGAGCAGAATCAAGGTTCTGATTTGCTCTATTTCTACATTGCCTAGCCATGTGACAAAACTTATTACAAACAAAACATATACCATTAAATTTATAAGCATTAAATTGTCTTACCAGTGCCTTATGGTTTTGATCTTCATTTGGTGTACTGAACTCTGTCCTTGTTCAAATCCAAGTCCACTGGTATCTCCATTCTTCCTTTGTCTCTTCAATAACTCATTTAGTTGTGCTGAACTAATCTTGAATTTTTCTTTATAGTCACTTATAATAGTCAGATCATCTCTTAGAATTATCATTTGTCTCTCAATCTCTTGTTCATTACTCTGGGATTGTACTAAATCAGTTCTCAACATAACATTCTCATGAACCAACCTACCACATTCTTCAAATTTGTTCTTCAAAGATACAACAAGATTCTCTTCCTTTTTCTTCTAGTCTTCAATCTCCTTATATATTCTCATAGTTATAGCTTGCATTTCATTTCTCATGACCATGTTCTCTTGACTCATCTTCTAACACTATTCCTTAAGTGCATCTTTCTCTTCATTATCCTAAGTTTGCAAAAGTTCCTTCCTCCTAGCTTGAATAGATGATAACCTCTCAAGTAAGACAAGAATGAATTCCTTAGAAGAATTAAATTCATGTTGTGGCTTTAAGTTATTCATCCTTTTAACATCATAATCTTCAAGTGCCATCTCAAGTTGCTTCTCCAAACCCATATCCATGGATTCCAAATTCAAGATCTTCCTTGAGTTGTTAAACTTATATGAGGCACAACGCTCTCATACCAATTGTTGGAATCCAATAACACTGAGAGGGGGGGTGAATCAGTGTTATACTAGAATGATCAATTTCAACCTTTCCAAACATGCATACACCAACCGGTATACCAATACATACAAAATTGAAAGAAGTAAAGCAACCAATAAGCCAATCACATAAATGGATACCATAACACACTGAATTATACGTGGAAAACCTCAAAGAGGAAAAACCACGATGGGATTTGTGACCCATAATATAAATTCAATGGCCATATGAAGAGATATTATAAAATATAGGGGCATACACTTGCAGGAAGGCTTACAGCCTAGATCTCAATCACAAAAGGAGCCTCACTGACTACATACAAATCCAAACTACAATCCGGAGAAATGATTGAACTACAAAGATAGCATCTTGTATGCCTAAATATAGTTTCAGTTAAGCTTTGTCTGTTCTAGTCTGAAACCCTAAACCCTTTACCAGAATACTGCTTACATAAATATCCTCAGATACATAATCTCTCTGATATGTTTCACATTACATAACATCATCCTATTCTCCTATTAATCCATTACATCTCACACATCAAAATGATCTAACCTACTGACTTATATACCCTTCACAATTCATCATGCCTTATGTCGACTTACAAAGATAATTACAATGTGAACATACATGTCGGCTAGATAACATAAATACTTGAATATAAAAAACAATTGCTGATGCCAAATCCAAAAGATGTTGGCGTCCAATACCAATAACTTGATTCTAAACCATGTCAGCCTGCATTGCCAGTAACCTGAGAATTCCTTTCAACTTGCGAGTGCCGGTGTCGGTGAAGTGCCTGTCGGTACACAACTAACCCAAAATATGAAATCAGAATAAATTGCCATGTTGCCATCATTGACAACATAGTGCAACCAGCCAATTGAGTGTTAATTTCCAACCGAAACTTCCTTGCACATATCCTCATTGCCACCAAAGATTATGTCATCCACATAAACAACAACAATTAAGGTATTACTTGATTCAAATTTAAAGTAGAGATTGCTATCAAAAAACCATTTTTTAACTCCTTGATTCAATAGATACTTATCTAACCTTCCATACTAGGCTCTAGGTGTTTGCTTCAATCCATACATCATCTTCTTCAATTTGCAAACAACATCTAGATCATCTAATAACTTGAATCCTTCTGGTTCTTCAATATAACTTCTTCTTTTGATTCTCCATTCAAAAATGCTAACTTCACATCCATTTGATAGACTTTCAAATCCTTATATGCTGCAAAAACCAAAAACATCCTAATAGCCTCCATTCTAGCAATAGGAGCATAAGTTTCTTCAAAATCAATTCCTTCAAACCTATGTGTAACCTTTTCATACCAACCTATATTTTTTTCTTACAACATGACCATCTTCATCCAGCTTATTTTGGAATACCCACTTTGTTTCAATAATATTCTTATCCATCTATCTAGGTACCAATTCCCAAGTTTAATTTCTCTCAATTTGATCCAGCTCTTCCCTCATAGCTTTCAGCTAGTTCTAATCTTTGCAGGCTTCTTCAACTATCTTAGGTTTGGTCGCAGAATGTAAGCACAAAAGAACTCGTTCTTCAACAGCTTTGCTTCTTGTAATGACTCTATTTTTGTCTCCTATGATTTGACTTTTAAAATGATTTTTTTGCACATACCTTGGGGTTTTTGATATAGTAGTCAAAGAAACCTAAGTTTCTTTTTTCTTCTCTCCATCTATGTTGTTCTCTTCTCCTTCATCATATTCATACCTTGCTTATGTAACAACTTCTTTTGAAATGTTCTCATCAACCTTCACATTTGCACTTTCAACAATTCTATTCAATCTCTTGTTATAAAATATGTAAGATTTTCTCTTTGTAGAAAAACTAAGAAATATACCTTCATCTACTTTGCTATCAAACTAACCAAGGTTTCCTTCATCTCTCTGGTTATAGAAAGTTCTTCAAAAAACTTTGAAATACTTCGTAGATGGGATTCTTCCATACCATAATTCATATGATGTTTTCCCAAACTTCTTTCTAAATAAAAATTTGCTAAGGGTATACACAGAAGTGTGTATAACTTCTCTCCAGTATAGGTTTTCTTCCTTGATCATAGTTCTTTCTACCTCTTGAATAGTCTTGTTAATCCTTTCAACTACACCATTCTATTGAGGTGCCCTAGGAGCTGATAATTGTCTTCTAATTTCATATTTCTCACAGAAAGTATCAAATTCATCATAAATGGATTCTCCTCCTTATCAAATCTCAGGCACTTAACTATTCAATCTGCTTCATTCTCCACTCTAGCTTTAAAAATCTTGAACTTTTATAGTGCTTCTAACTTCTCTCTTAGAAATGCAACCCATCATTCTAGAATGATCATCAATTAAGAGCATGAAATACCTCTCACCTTGTAAACTCTTTGTTTTAGTCGAACCACATAAATCTATGTGTATCAGATCCATCAATCTGGTAGATGATTGTTCCTTTCCTCTGAATGCTCCTTTTGTCTGCTTTCCCACTTGACATTCTTTGCAAAAGCTTTTATTCATGTTTATCCAGTCTTGGTAAATCTCTCACAAATTTTATCATACTAATCTTCACCAAATTGTCTGATTTTATATGACACATCCTCCAGTGCCAAAGCTAACTCTCATTGATATGTCATAATAAGTAATGTCTTGTAGTAGTTTCTAATTGATACATGTTTCTACCAATATTTTTTCTCTTAGAAATAACAGTCCTGGATCTCTTCCAGATCTCATAGCCACCATCCTGAAAGATAACATTGTAACCATTTTTTGTACATCTATCCAACACTAAAAATATTATGATGCAATCCTTTTACATGGTAAACATTATCAGTGTTATTATTTCCATCAAAGTTAACATAACTAATTCCAACAATTTCAATAGTCTGGTCATCTCTAAATATTATAGAACCACCATCATATTTCTTAGGATTTACAAACTTACTTTTGTCAACAGTCATATGATTTGAACATCCACTATCAATCAACCATTCATTTCTATCTCTCCTCACATGCAATGTTGAAGCAATAGTCTTAATAATCTTAGAGTTATTAGATTTAGGTCCATCTTTCTCTACCATGGATAAACAATCACCATCCTCATAATATGACCCATCATCTAAAATACAAGGATCATCTCTGACATAGTAGGCTTTCTTATTGAATTTTCCTTTATTAAGCTTTAACTTTTTTTTTTATCCTCTTTCTAGACATCTAGATGCATAATGACCAATCTTTCCACATTTAAGACGTAACATACCTTTATACTTGTTGATTCCTCTCTTCAGTTTTCTTACAAAGTTTGTTTCCATCTCATCTAGGCTTTCATCATCTGAATCTTCATCTACAACTTTTGATTCTTTAAAGGTTGTTTTTTATTTAGCTTTGTCTCTACTAAACTTCCTCATCTCAAATGTAGGAAAGGTCTCAAACAACTGTTCTCTAGTGAATTTTGTTGGATCATAGGTTTCTTCAATAGCCAATATCTTGTCTTTGTAACTCTCGGGTAAGGTTCTCATGATCTTCTATATCACATCCTTCTCATCCAAAATACCACCAAGATCTCTAATTTCATTCACAACACTGTCAACTTTTTGAAAATAGCACGCAACTCCTTCACCTTTTTCCATTCTCAAATTCTCATAAGTGCCTTTAGTAGTCTACATCTTAGATAGCTTGACTCTTTCATTTCCTTCATAAATACTCTTCAACCTTTCCCAAACTTCATAAGCAATGTCTAAAGCAACAACCTTCGCCAATTCAATTTTAAATAAAGCACTAAAGATAGCATACCTTTCTTGCTCATTTTCCTAATAATCTTCAATCTCATCCAGTGTAGTAGATCCTTCCTGTCAGTGTCGAATACTTAGCCTCCATAGCCTTCTAGGTTTTGTAACTCAGAGAAATCAAATATCCTCGCATCTTTACTTTCTATTCACTATAGTCACATCCTTTAAACATAGGGATAGTCAACTTATATGCCATAAGATCTCCTTGAGTGGTTAGTCTCACTTTATAGGAACCAAATCTCTTATACCAATTGTTGAATATTTTCAACAACTCAGAGTGGGGTTGAATTAGTTGTCGTTAAAAATTATCTCATTTTCCACAAAACAAATCTGGCAAATTAAATTTTAGATTGCACAACCATGAACAGATGATAACATGGAAAGAGAAAACACATGAGACACTAAATATGACATGGAAAACCCACGGAGAATGTTAGTTCTCAGAATAAAAACAACTGTTAGGGTCACACTAGTTAAGGTGATTTTTACAAAATGGCTCACTACCAAAATTGCTCAATATAGGTGGGCTCACTACCTAGAGGAAGAAAGAAAGAATCAACCACAAAGGCACAACTACCACTTTACTCTAATTTCGAGAGAAAATATAGTATCACTACCATTGATACCAAACAAAGTCAGAAAAAAACCTCATAATCAGTCCCTTCCATCTGTGAACATCCTTTACATACCAACCTTTCTTTGTTTCTAACCACTTCACCGACTTCATTCAATTTATTCTGGATCACCCATTTTGTACCAATTACATTCTTGTCTTTAGTTCTTGGAACAAGCTCCCATGTGTTGTTCTTTTCAATCCGATTCATCTCTTCTTCCATAGCTTTTATCCAATTCTCATCATTGCAAGCTTTAGCTACATCTTTAGATTCAATCTTCTATTACTACTTATCGAGTTGCCATTAGTTTTATATTCAAAGTCATATAATATACTCTAGTCGATTAACACTACCAAATCATGCAGTTAGTATACACAGAGAAGTCGATATGCACTGTCTAGTCAGTTACAGAAGAAAGCAGTCATAGAATGCAGTATACACTGAGCTGTCTATCAAGTATCTTTTTATGTCTACCGAGCAGCAAAGATGACACACCGAGTTGATATACACTAAGTGAAACATGTTACCAGATTCATTGAACCTGGACATATATATGAAAATGTGTTACAAGATCGAGGCACATCTAACCGTTATCACATTGGAAATTGCACTAGAAGATTGTGTATGATTTTGAGATCAATCTAACCAATGAAATGTTTTGTATAGTTATTCATTAGATAAATCATGTTTGTAAGATCAAAGCAATGAATTGGATCACTGTCTTAAGAGATCTATTTATATAGCATGAGTTAAGGGTGTGTACATGAGTGTAAGAAGACTGTTACAGAGACACAGAGGTCACCGATGAGGTTTTCAGAGAACAATTGAAGAATAGAGTAAACAGAAGGGTTTACCGAGGTATGCTATAAGCAAGGTAATCTATTTTGAGCACATAGAATCTGCTATAACATTTCAGATGTAAAGTTGTAGATATTTGTAATAATTTTATTGTAATATTGTGAAGTTGAAAGAGAAACCTTTAATAGGGTAAAAGACTCTAATCAAGTCTATAAATTGTAAAGCCTCTAACCAGGTGCAAAATTTAGATTGTGTTGTAAAATCCTTTAGCAAGGTAGATCTAATAGATCTTGTTACTCCTAATAGGGTAAGCTATCAGAAATAGTTAATATGTAGCTCTAACCGAGCACTCTTTATTATTGTAGTAGTGAAGTTGTGGGTGTCATGCCCACCGCAGTTTTTCTCTCTAACCAAGAGTTTCTGCATAACCAAAATATATGTGTTATGGAGTGAATCATGTATGATTGTTATCTATTTGTTTTAACTTTATTTTATGTTACTGCACTATTCTGTTTATGCATAATAGTAAAGTTATTATTCAAGAAAAATTTTGGAGTACTGATTCACCCCTCCCCTCTCAGTACATTAGCTTTCCATATTGGGCATAACAATTGGTATCAGAGCTTGAATCTTGGAAAAGGGTTTAATTACCTAAAGAGAAAGATCTTATCAATGAAAGGCTACAAACAATCTCGGAGGATTATGTATCTGCAAGAAGAGATGGATCATGCTAATCTAGTGATTGCTAACATGCAAAGGCAAATGCAAAAATCTCTGAAAGTAAGAAGAAGATTATCTGATGATTTGCAGGACTCTCAAGATTTAGTGGAACAAATTGAGACATCATCTGAGAATAGTATATCTAAAGAGACTGAAGAAATGATTGAAGTATTGAAAGAAAAGAACAAAGCATTGGTTGATCAACTAAAAGTAATGAAAAGAGAACATGAACATTTCAACACACAAATGACTGAAAATCTAGATGCATTAAGGATAGCTAAGGATAAAGCAAGAGATCTAGAAAGAGAGAAACAACAACTTGAAGTCTTAGTATCTGATAAAAATGATGAAATCATAAGGTTGACTGGGATTCAACAAAATATGACAGATCAACTAGGTTATGCACATCATGAAGTAATTCTGAAGAATGATGAAAATCAAGCATTGAAACTTGAAGTATCAAGGTTGACCGATGAACTTGAAACAGAGAAGAAATCCAAAGAAACACTGAAGAAGAGTTATGAAGCATCAAAGATGTTGGATGAGCAATTGAATACAAGAAGACCCAACAGAGATGCAGGACTCAGTTACAAAGGAAAGGACTCTACTGAGAAAGGAATTCATATCACTGAGAGAGGAGAATCATCAAAGCAAGTTGGAAAAAGGAATAACATCAAAAGAAAGAATCCTATTTGCAACTATTATGGAGATCAAGATTAGACTACCAACATGTGCCAAGTCAGAAAAGGTAAGCAACCGAATATCACTAAGTCCAATGGTTATTGTTACAATTGCAATAAATATGGTCACACACCTAATCAATGTAGGACAAAGTCTATTAACAATTATCAGAAGGCAAAATTCAAAGGGTTTTGTAGAAACTACAATAGATATGGACATAGTACTAAGAAGTGTTGGCTTAAGCAAAATAACTACATGTGTTCTGCACACCGAGCAAACACTAGAGGCTACCGAACTCACACAGATCCTTACCGACAATATGCAGTAGTACCATGGGATTACAATACAAGGATATGGTGTGAATATTATGGAAGATATGGGCATATTAACACTAATAGTTTTATAAGGTTTGGAATGAACAACCGAAGATCATGGAGAAATCCTGGTATGACATGTTTTCATTGTCATAAAGCTGGACACTTGGCTGGAGATTGCAGAGATCAACTTAGAAAAGACACTGAAGAAATAAAAGGCAAACTATAGATGATTTGGAAAAAGAAGGAAACTGTGTCAAATGAAGAAAGCACCTTACCTATTGAGTTAGGTGCACCTATTCCAAATTAATCAGTAAAGGTATTAAGGGACTGCATTCTCTGAAGGATAAAATCATAATAGTTCCTATTCTATTATGTACTAAATTCAAAATCTGCATAGTTAAGATGCATTAGTAAGTTTGAAATTCTATCAAAATCTTTGAAGCACTTTACAAGAAACCTATTAAGTCAGTGAATACAGGAAGCTTGTCCAATCAGTAAATGAAGGAAATTTGGTTACTCAGTTAAAACAAAAAAAGAGAGTAAATCAGTTAAAGGTGAACTGAGTGCATTTAATGTTTTTTGACCTAACTCGCACGGAGCCCGATAAGGTATTTTGTGTACTTAAAAGCATTTTCGTGGTCATTTACACTTACCAAGTTTTTGAAAGAGTAGAGCAGAGTGATTCCAAGGCGATCAAACCTCATTCAAAGTGAATTCAAGGTATTTACATCAAATCTCATCACACTGTTAAGCTAGCTTACCGATCTTATCAAATTATTATTATCTGTTGAGTGTGAAGCGTCTGAAATTCTGAAACCCTAAAAGACTCTTTACTATTTTTTTACCTGAAATCCTAAATGGCGCTCAAGATCCAAGACCCCATAGTTGTTAAGAATGTAGAGAAGCCCTCACTGAAATACTCTTTGACTCTTAAAGTCGCCTCTGAACCGGATGACAAAACTGCCTTTTCACTCATCCCAGATTGAGTCTTGTTAGTCAAAGATGTGAGATTCTTCACCAAATGCCATGTTGAAGAACTCGGTCATGTTGAAATAAGAGACACCTATGATGAACTATGTACTGATGGTGTATTAAACAACAAGTATGAACACATCAGAATCAAAGGATTGATGGAAGCCCTAACCTATCCTCGTGTGTTCAAGCCCCAATGGGTCAAGTTTGTTTTGAGCAGAGTTCACAATGATTTCATGTGGCTAGAAGAGAAACCATTTAAATTCACCAAGGAAATCATTCATGTGATCACCGGTTACCCTATCTATGATCATGCATGAGCTCAAAAGATGATATCACAGAAGGAATTGATCAGTTTAACCATAGTAGAATTTGATTATAGAGGACTGAAATTGAACAATGTCACTGATGCAGAACTTAATTTTTCTATTAGAGTAATTGGTTACTGTTTCTTCCAATTAGCAAGGGAAAATAGTGTACCCTGTGCACCAGTTGACTTGGCTTATAAAATTGTGAAAAAGGGAATGAAAATTGACTTATGTGAAGTGTTACTGAAGAACCTGTTTGAGAATCTGAACACAATAAGGAAGCCAAAGAAGAACAACTCAGCAAACACACTAAAGTTTGGTTCACTTCTTGTATGCATGTTTTTCTACTTTGAAAAATTCTTTCCATCAGTCGATAAAGTAGTTTGGGAGCTACACCGACCAATCACCCATCAGATTAATGACTTCATCAAGAAGTTAGGAGATAATTTCAATGACATGATGGATGATTATTTCAGTAAATTTCAAGAGAAGATGAACAAGAGGTACCGAATTCCACCCCAGCTAGTGGAGAAATATAAAGATGATATATGCTTTGAGGTAGACACTAACTACTGTTATGTGAATGCTATGGAACCAAGAACTCAATCTTTTCCACCTATGGGTTACAAGATTGACTTTGACATCACACAACAACAAATTGATGCATTTCTTACATTACCAAGGCATGCTACCAAGCTGAGGTATGGAACCTATGAAGAAGTGAAGGGAAAAGTAAAAATGAGCATTGTAGTACCCAAAGCTACAAGGAAAGCAACAAAGATGATAAAGGTTTTAACAGAGAAATTCAGAGAAGATTCTTCCTCCACACCTGTCAAAGGCACTCTTGCCATCATCAAAGAGGAATCTGAAGCTCAAGAGGCAGCTATAACATTGAGCACCGAACTGCCCAAGGGTAAAGTGTTAAAAAGAAAGAAACGGGACACTTCAAAGGCCCTACCGACTCCTCCAACAAAGAGACCTAACACTAGAGCATCAGCTACATCACCGAGTAAGAAACAAAAGAGTGTTACTCCTCCCAAGGTAACCAAGACCTACAAGAAATCTACTTAGAGACTCATTTTGGCAAAAGAGTCTAGTGATACAAAATCCAAAGATGCAAACAAATTCCAGATTGTCAAGAGCAAGAAGGTAAATATACATAGTGTTGAAAACTTCTGTGCTAATCTGAAAGAATATGGCGGATTTGGTTCCTTTAGATATGTCAAGTATGAAACTAGAAATAATGATGAGAAGAGACAAATTGAAGAAGCTGTCATCTG
Source organism: Cryptomeria japonica (assembly GCF_030272615.1). Lineage (NCBI taxonomy): Eukaryota > Viridiplantae > Streptophyta > Pinopsida > Cupressales > Cupressaceae > Cryptomeria > Cryptomeria japonica. The sequence continues at coordinate 488,823,815 of NC_081410.1, read as the reverse complement.
CACACTTCTAAAGTTCTAGTTAGCTCCATTGGAACTAGTAAAGTCACTTCCAAATGAACTTTACTTACATATTGATAATAGGTGGAAGTATGCAATGGACTCAGAGAAATAAATCAGAGAAAGAAGTCTAGTCCATCTATTTCCTGATATGTCAATAGCAAAAATAAAGGAACATTTAACAACCTACAATTCAAAATTTCTTGTCAAACAAAGAGCCTTAAAACTGATGAATGGGCTATATATTGACGTAGAGAATGAGACAAAAGAAAAATGGCAGAAAATCTTCAAAATCAAAGATGTTGGTGAATAATCTAAAGTTGAAATCATTGATGTCATCGAGCAGGATCCTGATGTCACCGAGCACAGTCCTGATGCTACCAAACAAGACCCTACTGACACCATTCAAATAGATGAAGATGTCATGGATACAGAGGAACCAAAGCAGGAAATGATAGAAGGTACTACATATGCAAAACTTGTATCTAGTGAATCCATATTAGAACAAGTTCAGCCTTATCCACCGATCACTCATCCTGTCTCTACCGAAGCTCCTCAGGATATAGCACAAGGCACTGAAGGTCACAAGTCTACAACAAGAGAAGATACTACTCTACAACAGACCTCTCAAGTACCTTTGAACACCGAAAATGTAGCAGCTAAGACACCCAGTACCGAGACACCAAAAGACACCACAGCAGCTATAGGAATCGACCAAAGTGTTGCCTCTACTGAGCAACCTACTGAGGGTCAAAGCAAGCCTCTCAAGCTATTGCCTTGGTCCAACCGACCAAAGGTAAAGAGAAGAAGGTGAAAAAGCATAGTTTCAAAGTTGATTTACCTAAACCAATAGTGTTGCCCAATGTGGATATATCAAAATTAAAGGGACAAGCACTCATTGATTTTGGTGAACTATGCAAAGCAAAGGCTGAACAAGAAAAAAAAATGGCCATACAAAAGAAGAAAAAAGTACTTCAGAAGGTGAAGACACTGCTATCAGACATGCTACCTATAGCTACAGTGTCAACCGATGCAGCCATCCATATTCAACTGGATGAACTCCTTAATCAAATAGAAACTTCCGGAGTTGATGCCTCTGAGTATTTGAGCAAGCTAAAAGACAAGGAGCTTACTGCAAAAAAGATAGAAGAGGTACAGAAAGCTCTAGCTATTGGCAAAGTCAAACTTGTCAAATTCATTGCTGAGTTGTCCCCTCAACTCAAGCACATTCTTTATTTATTTCAGAAACTCTGTACATTTTCTACATTCATTAAAGACATTAAAACTAAAACTGATGCAATTGAGAAAGAGATCACCGATCTCTCAAATAAGTTGACCCCAGAGCCCAATTCAATTCAGAATTTTTATACCAAGCTTCAACAACTCATGGCTCGACAATTGGAACTGAGAAATGAAGAACATAAGATCAAGATGGATATAATGACACTCCAGACATTATTCCTTCCTCATCTTTCATTAGTTCAAGAATAGATTAACCGAGCCACATGCCTATCTACTACACAAGAGGGAAGAACTCTTGATGGCTTAATATCACTATTGGCTAATATTCAAGCACAAAATTCTTTAATGGAAAGTGTAAAGGATGCACTCTCTGTTGCTCTCACCGATGCTCGGAAAAAGTACAAATCCATTTTTGACCAGTTACCACCCCTAGATAGAAATTAAAGTTTTTGTTGTTTGTCAAAAAGGGGGAGTGATACTATATATTTGGGGAGTAATACAGTTTTGGTGATACAGTTTTGATATAGAATTCAGAGTATAGTATACAAGGGGAGTATACCGAGCAGAGTATGCAGAGTATCCAAGGACAGTAAGCAGAGCACACAAGCACAAAACCGAGCATGCAAAATTAGAGTTATGTATAGTAAAATGATAAGGGGAGTATATCTGAATATACTATTTCATTGACTATTGTATATACTGTCAAGTATAGTCATTTTGCAAAGTATATAGATTTTTGAGTTATGAATTTGAAATTAGTTTTTGTCAAACATCTCAACTAATGTCAAAAGGGGAGATTGTTACTACTTATCAAGTTGCCATTAGTTTTATATTCAAATTCATACTATATACTCTAGTCGGTTAACACTACTAAATCATGCAGTCAATATGCACAAAGAAGTCGGTATGCACAGTCTAGTCGGTTATAGAAGAAAGCAATCACAGAACACAGTATACACTGAGCTGTCTACCAAGTATCTTTTTATGTCTACCGAGCAGCCAAGATGACACACCGAGTGAAACATATTACCAGATTCATTGAACCTGGACATGTATATGAAAACATGTTACAAGATCGAGGCACATCTAACCGTCATAACATTGGAAATTGCACTAGAAGATTGTGTATGATTTTGAGATCAATCTAACCAATGAAATGTTTTGTATAGTTATTCATTAGATAAATCATGTTTGTAAGATCGAAGCAATGAATTGGATCACCGTCTTAAGATCTATTTATACAGCATGAGTTAAGGGTGTGTACATGAGTGTAAGAAGACTGTTACAAAGACACAGAGGTCAGCGAGAAGGTTTTCAAAGAACAGTCAAAGAACAGAGTAAACAGAACGGTTTACCGAATTACTATATGGGTTACCGAGGTATGCTATAAGCAAGGTAATCTATTCTGAGCACATAGAATCTGCTATAACATTTCAGATGTAAAGTTGCAGATATTTGTAATGATTTTATTTTAATATTGTGAAGTTGAAAGAGAAACCTTTAATAGGGTAAAAGACTCTAACCAAGTCTATAAATTGTAAAGCCTCTAACTAGGTGCAGCATTTAGATTAAGTGTTGTAAAATCCTTTAGCAAGGTAGATCTAACAGATCTTGTTACTCCTAACAGGGTAAGCTATCAGAAATAGCTAATATGTAGCTCTAACCAAGCACTCTTTATTATTGTAGTAGTGAAGTTGTGGGTGCCATCCCCACCATAGTTTTTCTCTCTAACCAAGAGTTTTTGCGTAACCAAAATATATGTGTTATGGAGTGAATCATGTATGATTGTTATCTATTTGTTTTAACTTTATTTTATGTAACTGCACTATTCTGTTTATGCATAATAGTAAAGTTATTATTTAGGAAAAGTTTTGGAGTACTGATTCACCCCTCCCCTCTCAGTACATTAGCTTTCTATATTGGGCCTAACATCTTGGAAATCAAACATATCTCTTCAACAACAATCATTCTTCTAGTCGCAACACCTTTATTTTTATCACCAATAATTTTATTTTTTGAATGATTCAATTTCACATACCTTGGAGTCTTTTGATTGTTCTAGTTCTTGAGTTCTTGAACTTATTCACCAATAGCAATATCCAAAATAATTGTCCATGCTACAACATTTTTCTTTAGATTCTCAATCTGCACTTACTTTGAAATAATATCCTAATCATAAAAAAAAATATATGCATGCTCTGATCTTCTTTCCATGACATTTATCAACTTTCACATTTGTACTTTTTACTATCTTCTTCAACCTCTTATTATAACACTAGTAGGCCTTGCTCTTAGTAGAATAACCCAAGAATATTCCTTCATCACATATTGCATAACACTTTCCTATATCCTCATTTCTTTTGACATAACATTTACTTCCAGAAACTTTGAAATATCTAACAGTAGGAACATGACCAAACCATAATCCCTAAGGATTCTTACCAGAATCACCTTTTATATGCACCTGGTTGAATGTGTTTATAGTTGTGCTAACAACTTCTCTCCAAAAGGTCTTTGCAACATATCCTTTAATCAACATAGTCCTAGCAACATCCAAGATAGTTTTGTTCTTTCTTTTAACAACTCCATTTTATTGAGGGGTTCTAGGAAAAGATAATTGTATTCTTATTCCATTCCTTTCACAAAATGAATCAAACTTACCGGATGTGAATTCTCCTCCTCTGTCAGATCTCAAAACTTTCTGCTTCAATCCTATCTCTATCTCCACCTTAGCTTTTAATATCTTGAATTTCTCTAGTGCTTTTGATTTCTCCCTTAGAAAAGTAACCCACATCATTCTAGAGTAGTCATCTATCAACAACATGAAATATCTTTCACCCTGCACACTTCTCACTCTTGTAGGACCACACAAATCCATATGCACAAGATCTAATAATCCATTAGATGTATAGTACTACTTACTCTAAAATGAAATTCCTATTTTCTTTCCTAACTGACATTCTTTATATACCAGATTAGAAGGTTTCACAATCTTAGACAAATATATAAGAACTTGAGTAGAACTTATCTTAATCATGCAATCAAAATTAACATGACACATCCTTCTATGCCACAACTAGATTTCAGCTATCCAAGCAATCAAACAAATTTTCTCACTAACATTCAAGATATTACCTTTAGTTTTAGCCTCTGATGCAATCCCTATACCAGAGGCATTCAAAATCTTGTATGTACCATTCTTGAATTGAAAATTACACTTATCAATCATCTATCTAACACTCAAAATATTATGCTTCAAACCTTCAACATATAAGATATCATCAGTATTATATTACCATAAAAAGAAATAGAACATCTACCATGAATTACATAAGATTTATCATCTCCAAATCTTACTATACCACCATCATACTTGTGCATATTCACAAATTTTATTTTATCACTTGTCATATGATGTGAACAACCACTTTCAATTACCCATTCATCTTTCTCTTCAATATTAGCAGCCAAAGCTTTCCCCTCAACAATGAAGCTTGTAGAATTCACTGGTACCAAATCATCTTCCTTGATAGCAATAAATACAAATTCATCTTCTGAATTCACTGACTCTTCATTTGTCACACCTTCATCAACAACATAATAACATTTCTTCTTATATTTGTACTTCTGGTTAGACTTATAGGGCTTGTCATATTTATCTTGCCTCTCATATCTATTATCAAATTTATCATGCTTATCATATCTTGACATTATTTCAGGACACCTAGAAGAAAAATGTCCTATCTTATTACAAGAGAAACATTTCAAAAGTAGCTTCCCATGATACTCACCAGCTCCCTTAGGCAATCTCTGAGCAATACATTCTTCAAGCTCATCCAACTCTTTTTCATGTTCTTCCATCTCTCTCATTTCTCTTTCATATCTATAGACCCTAGATGAACTCTCTCCTAGATCATACTTTTGATTCCCAGATACAAAATATTTAAATGTAGTCTCTGATTTACCATGTGATTCTCCAAATTCACTTAAATCAAATGCAACAAGTTTACTAACCAACATGTCTCTTGTTACAGTCCGGATTTTATCAATAGAAACAACTTTAGATTTATAAGTAGGAGGAAAGGATATCAGCGCTTTACCAACAATATCATCTTCTTCAAGAGTTCCACCAGCACATTTGATGTGCATGACAAGTTCAATCACTTTAGCCATAAAGGATGATATGTTCTCATCGTCTCCCATCTTTAACATTTCATACTTTCCTTTCAAACTCTACAATTTAGCAACTTTGACATGTTTATCTGCTTCATACAAGGTCTCTAACTTCTCCCAGATCTCATGTGTGTCTGAAGTCCCATCACATTAGTCATCTCTAAATTAGTTATGGCACTCAATAATGCTTCCTTAACTCTTATTTTATGTTCAGCATCCTTGATTTCAGCTATAGTAACTAGACCATTCTGGGGAACATTGTAGGTATTATTTGTAATCTTCCAATAATATTCTCCAAGGCACTTCAAATGACACTCAATCTGATCCTTTCATACAATGTAATCACCTCCATCAAATCTCAGAATCTCTTTCTTGAAAACATAGGTTGCCATCCTGGATCTCCTTAAGTGGTCAAGCTTCTTCTGGAGGATCTATCTCTGATACCTATTGTTGGCAACAACAATGAAGGAAAAATGAGAGGGGGGCATGAATTAGTGTTCACTAGATTGAACAATTTAAGAACAACTTCAATTATGATTAATTGTAACAAGAACAAAGATAAGAACAATAACATATAAACACACAACACCAATATTTTTGATGTGGAAAACTCGGTTAAGGGAAAAATCATGGTGGGAACCTACCCACAATAAGATGATACTTTGTAGTAGTATGTGAAAATATTACAATGGGGAATGCACGTGCATTCAGGCACACTACCTAGAGCTCACTACTCAAAATATAATGACCTGAAAGGCAACAACCCTCAAGGAAGGTTCACTACCTTACAATAATATTTAGACTACAATTCAATTTACATGAACTAAAAGAATAGAATCTTCTAATGGCTAATGATAGTTTAGGTTAAGAGAAATTGTCTACCTTGAAACACACTCTTCTCTAAACTTCACACCGAAAGATAAATTTGTATTCATACACAGACCAATCTCTGATAATATAGACACAACACCCATACCCAGTTACATGAATATGAAACCTATTTATACAAATAATCAACCTTGACTACAAGGTCGGCTCAACCCTTAACACCTAATTACAAAATTACATCACATGATATATAAATCAACCACTGGACCAATACAATTTCATGACAACATAGCATGGACCCAAATCAAATTCTCAAACATGCAAAACCACCATAAATCTCACCAAATTTATCTGCAACATGCTACACCACCGAAAATGTTGCATAACATGAAGATCATCACCGAACCCATAAGATCTTCAATAATGCGCACAAAGATCAATGAAAACTACCAAAATAAATAGGAAATGATTAAGAAACACCAACAAGCATGTTAGAGTCATCCACAATAGTTGTACCAACACCACTTAATCAAATCTTCATCGATCAACATGCTGATACTCAAGAACACTTCACAACAACAACTAGGACTAGAATGATAACTTTCAAAGTATGAAATTATGAACCACTTGAATTGAAGATATAAACAAAAATCCCAAACATTCTCCCAAATTTGCAACTCAAGATATAATCATTCTGGAGCACAATAGATCAAACACCAAAACACTACAAAAGTGAACATTGAAAAACCAATCTTCAAACTAGAATCCATAACCCAATCAAATCACCACTTAGCATCATGAAACAAAATTTGAATGAAGTATCTTTATTTGATTCAACATATCAAATAGATAAACCAACCAGATCTACTCACTGCCATCACCAAAACAACAAAAAAACTCTCTGCAATACAAGAACACAAAAATATGTTGACATCAATGACAACAACATATCCTAGCAGCAACAATATCCAACATGTTCCATATTTCTGTAATATTCAAGAGAACAAATCCTTCACTCTAACACATGAAACTACACACAATCGATCACAAACACTTTCCACACAACCACCAATACCCAAAATGATCATATCCATTGATCTTATATATCCGCAACATAAAATTAGGTCTTCTACATGTCGACTTCAAATGATAAAATGTGTATACACAGTCAGCTCAATTTGAACTCCAATGCATATGCAGAGCAAAAGGAATTATCCACATGCTACCCAAATGTTGACTAAACATCCTCAATCACAAAAATAATTACCAAAATTACTCCACCAATTCAGCACAACGATCAACTGTCCAACATGACCATACCACATTGTTCAACTCAAAAACATGTACATCGCATCTCCTAACTCACACAACAATCATCACCAAAGGTTAAGATTTTAGAATAAGGTACTTTAGACTTCTAAATAACTTCCTAGCTCCACAATACTAAATATTGAACATAAATGAAATGTCAACCAAAATACTGCATTCTTCTAAATACTTTGTTCTATCTCACCGAACTTAACCAAATCTTCATTCCGATTTTCAGTAGGATCAAATCACACACTATGGATGAGATAACTTACTAGGATTGCCAGCAATGACAACACCAGATGACATGTGCGGTGTCTATTTCCAATACTCTCCCCCTTTAGCATTGATGGCAACACTTAGTGAAAACTGACTAAGTGTCAGAATCAGTACCAACATATATACACTACAAAAATCAAAATCTCAAAATTCCAAAATTTTTGAACTCTCCCTAAGATGAATACATCATTTTTCACTACCCTTCACTCCCCCTTTGACATCAATGGAAAAGGTAGGGATCCGCATGCCAAAATTCTATACAAAATTTTATATATAGTGGCATATGTACACACACACCTCACTAACTCACATAAGCTTCAAAATATCTAAAAAAAGTTCTTCAAAAACTCAAATGGTTGTCCTATCCCTTCTTAAGACACTCTAGAATAGATATGAGGCAACTAAAGAGGTAAGCTTGCATTTCTACTGATTTAAGATTTGAGGGTTCACTGGCGGCCTGGGCATCCTTCAAGGCATTGAGCAATGTGTCCAGGTTGGGAGTGATATGACTCCGAGGTTCACCAACTCTACCAATAATCCTCTCCTTTTCATGGCTCAAGCTCTTGATTTTTTCAAGTAAAGATATTACTTGATCTTCTTGACTCCACACAGAAATGTATAGAGGATCAAGAGTGGGATATCCCAGCTAATTGTTTTTCATGCTCCTTGGACTGCTTCTCAATATCCTCAATGAACTTTGACAATGATAGACAAGAGTTGTAAATATTGCCACCTTCAAATTGTTAGACAGTTCAAATAACAGGAAGACAACGAAGAGGGGGAGGGGGGGGTGAATTAGTTGTCATAGATGACTAGAATATTAAGCAATTAAAACTTTAATACCAGAATAACATTTAAACCAATTAAGAATAAACAACAACCATAGAATAAATATGATCCACATGACACCAGGACTTATATGTGGAAAAATTGGTAAAGGGAAAAACCATAGTGGTAAGCCTACACACAGTCAGATAATACTTTTGTAGTAAGTATGTGAATTACAATTGAGGGGCCTACACTTGCAGGAAGGCCAATAGCCTAGAGCACATTGCTTATCACAAAAGGAGTCTCATTGACTACATAGAAATTCAGACTACAATCCAAAGAAGTGTTGAACTCCAAAAGATAGCATCTCCTATGTCTTAGTACAATTCTGGTTAAGCTTAATACCAGAGAACTAAATCCTCTTACATAAACCCAATTCTATCTCCAATAATCGACCAAATCCTCTTCCTAAATTATATTACATTATTTGCACATTACATCCCTTGACCATAACCATGACGATCTACAATGAGATCTTACATCATATATATATATACAAACCCTCGACCATAAACAATCAGGTTGGCCACTAGACAATAAACCAATTACATAATTAAAAAACATGTTAGCCTTAGACCAAACAAACAAATTCAACACATAAGATATCCCTGAAATGTATTGAGAAGTTCAATCAACATGCTTCATTAAACCGATCCATAACCTAAACCAACTAGGACCCAATATAGGTCCTTACGCTACAGAAATGATCTCCATTCACCAAGTCTTGAACATGATCACCAACAACATCATGAAACTCCACCAGAAGCCACACTAACACCACTTATGCATATCATCAAAGATCTTCATCAACATTTCTACCAGTGAAACCCTCGCCGGAACTAGAAGCCAAGCTTCCAACCAAATAGGAGAGCATCTGATCACCAGAACAAAACCAACTGACTGGATGTTAACATGAGTATCATGAATAAGACAATTCCATAACCAAATCATATTGGAGCCTACCGGATCATGCTAGATCCAAACCAACCAGAAACCACTCATCTTACCGAGACCAGAAGGGTGTCAGTAAAGCATCCAAATAGCTAATGTTGGCATCAATGACAAAACAACAATGCAACACATAATCAATTTCACAAAATGGCCAACAATCTCCACCATTGGCATTAATGGCAACACTACATGTGAAAAACATCTAAGTACCAAGAAATCCCAAACAAGTTCCCCCCAATGGAAGACATCCAACAATCTCCCATTCAAAGATATAGCAATGAAGTTATGAAACAAAGACCAAACTCCCCATATGAATAATATCTCTATCAAGCTTTGAATTATACATATATCTCTCCCCGATGTATACAACTCCCTAAGTTTTTCTTTTTCACATCAATATCTCTCCCCCTTTGGCATCAATGCCAGAAATTTGACATAAATATCAAAGAAAAAACATAAACCACTGAATCATAAAGATAACTACTCCCCCTTGAGAAGTAGCATCCCCACATTAGTGCAAGAATGAAAAGTATCTCTAATAATGCATACCAAACTGATGCCAAACCGCATCAATCAAGTCTCTACCGGAGGGACGAAAACTCCCAATCTGTCTCTAAAGTACTCAAATTATTCTCTAGGCAAAGGTTTAGTGAAAATATCTTCAATTTCCTCTTTAGTGTTCACATAAACAAGTCTAACTTCATTTGCTTCCACCTTTTCCTTCAAAAAGTTATACTTGATAGATATGTGCTTTGTCTTAGAATGAAAAACCAGATTCTTTGATATGTCAATAGCAACAGAGTTATCATAGTGAATAACTACCAGTGCATTACAATCCACCTTTATATCCTTCAAAATTTGCTTCATCCATAGAACTTGTGTACAGTTAGTAGCAGCAACAACATACTCAGCTTCAGCAGTAGATAAAGAAGTACATGATTTTTTCTTGTTGATCTATGAAACCAACTTCTTTCCAAGAAAGAAAGCTCCACCGAAAGTAATTTTTCGGTCATCAACATCTCCAACCCAATTAGCATTTGTATATGCACATAAATTAAAGTTATCATCCTTAGGGTACCACAAACCATATTTTGATGTACCTTGCAAGTATCTAAAAATCATTTTCACCACAGTCTCATGATTTTCTCTAGGATCACTCTGAAATCTTGATACAATACAAACAGCATTCACTATGTCAGGCCTAGTCTAAGTCAAATAAAGTGGACCTCCAATCATATATTTGTATCTTGTAGGATTTAGTGGTGCAGAAACATCTTTTCTTGTCAATTTCTCACTTGTAACCATAGGAGTACTTACCGGTTTAGAATCTCCCATACCAAATTTCTTCAACAATTCCCTAGCACACTTAGTTTGACAGATGAAAATACCTTTTTCAGTCTGAGTAATCTGTAAACATAAGAAAAATTCCATTTCCCTAATCATAGATATTTCAAATTCATTCTCCATATTCTTAGAAAATTCCATGCATAACTTATGTTTACCTCCAAAAATAATGTCATCAACAAATACTTCAATAATCAGTATATCATCATTAGTGATCTTATAATATAAAATATTGTCAACATTACCCTTAGTAAAACCAAGCTTCAAAAGATATTTATCCAACATTTCATACCAAGCTCTAGGTGCTTGTTTCAATCCATATAAAGCTTTCCTCAACCTGCAAACCATGTTTGTATCATCTAATAGTGAAAAACACTAGGTTGCTCAATATAAACTTCCTCATCAAGATCCCCATTAAAAAATGCACACTTAACATCCATTTGATAAACCTTGTAGCTCTTATGAGCATCATAGGAAATAAATAATCTTACAACTTCAATCCTAGCTAACAGTGCAAAAGTCTTTGCATAATCAATTCCTTCCTTCTAACAATATCCTTTACAAACTAATCTAGCCTTATTCCTTATAACTTGACCATCCTCATTCAATTTATTCCTAAAAACCCATTTAGTTCCAATAATATTCTTATTTTTAGGATGGGGAACCAAAGTCCATGTGTTATTTTTCTCAATCTGATCTAATTCTTTTTCCATAGCTTTCAACCAATATTCATCTTTGCATGCCTCAATTACTGATACTGATTCAACTTATGAAATTAAACATACCTCATTAGTTACTATTCTTCTTCTTGTCATTACTACATTGTTCTTATCCCCAATGATCTGATCTTCTGAATGATTCAATCTCACATACCTAGGAGTCATCTGATTCTTTTTTCCTCTTCTTGGTTCTTTAGTTACTGTAGAATTTTATGATGCTATCAGAGTAACTGGTTCAACACTATTTAGATAAAGGTGCTACCAGTTCAAATATAATCATTTCCAGTTTAGCCTTAAAGATCTTAAACTTTTCAAATGCCTTAGATTTTTCCTTTAGAAAAGTGACCCACATCATTCTAGAATAATCATCAATGATTAGCATGAAATATATATCACCTTGAAAACTTTTAACTCTAGCAGGGCCACACAAATCAATATGAATAAGCTCAAGAACATCATTAGATTTATCTTGTATACTTGTAAAAGAGGTTCTGACCTATTTACCCATTTGAAATTCTTTACATACCTAATTATAGGGTTTCATAATCTTAGGTATATCTCTAACTACCTAAGTTCACATGACACGACCTTTTATGCCATAGCCAACTCTCATCAATTTGTGTAATCAAACATGTCTTCTCACTGGAATTCAAATGAAATATATTACCTTTTGTCTATGTACCGGTTGCAATCTCCAAACCAGATCTATTAATGATTTTGCATTTTCCATCCTTGAACTGTAGTTGAAATCCCTTATCCACCAATTGTCCTACATTCAAAATATTATGCCTTAAACCTTCAACATAATAAACATTGTTATTATTTCTCTTTCCATCCAATGATATAGTTCCTTTTCTTTTGATCATACATGCTTGGTCATCTCCAAATCTAACTAGACCGCCATCAAATTCTTGCAAAAAATAGAAACTTCCCTTTAGCTTTAGTCATATGATGCGAACAACCATTGTCAATTACCTATTCATCCTTGTCTTCAATTTTAGCAGAAAGTGCCTTCTCTTCAGGTATATTCTCGTATGGTGCTGGAACATCTTCCTTGATAGCCAGGAACACCCATTCCTTCTCATTGTCGGAACCACTAGCAGAGTCTTCTGTTGATTCATCATCAGAATCACTAATGCCTTCCCCATCCACTATGTAGCATGATTTGTCTTTATTTTTCCTGTACTTATACTTATTCTAATATCTAGGGTTAGGCTTAAAAGATCTTCTCACAATTTTCTACAAATCTTAAATTCCTTTTAGGACATCTAGATGCAAAATGACTAATATTATTACATGCAAAACATTTAAAAGGTGATTTTCCTTTATACTTACTTCCTACCAGTCCTTTAGGTACTCTTCTAGCAAATAGTGCTTCAAGTTGCTCAAATTCTTCATCTTCTCTCTTCAAATCATCCAATTACTTTGCATATAAAGCTTTCCAATCTTTCTTACCGGTTGATGATGCAGATAAAGGAAAAGAATGTTGGCATTTGTATCAAGATTGCATTAATGATATGTCATGTTGTCATTGATATCAATTAACCAATAATGATATTGTTGTAATGTTGTTTTGTAACCGGTAGGAAGAGCTAGTGAAAGGAAACTGTAACTAGTAGGTAAGTTTGTGGAGTGAACCGGTATTACTAAGTATTGGAGAGTTGAACTAGTAAACCCTACCTATTGATTTAATAAACCCTAATCGATTAATTTTGGTGAATTGGTTATATTGGTTTATGATATGATGATGAGCAGTAATGATTATGACACATATGCATATTGTATGAAGAGAGTTTCAAAGTGTTTTTGGCGCATTGAGGTAACAGTTTTCATCTATGGAATGAGCAAGTATATTGTATGTAATACAAAGTGCATGATGAGTTACTAAGTTTGATGAAGCGATGATCAAGGAGTGGTCGAGGCTTTCTTGAATGATGTGTAGATATGTTATGTAATCCAATGGTCATACTTGAACCGACTTGTTTGTAATCTCTATGAGAGAATTAGGTTTTTGTTGTGTTACTAGCCTAGTTGATTTGTTTATAAGGTCGATGAGTTGTTTTGTTTCAGTTTTGGCAAAGTTTCAATTGAGTGTGTGGTTTCTAAATCGGATCATGTATCTGCAGTTTGAGTAAAGGAAGATAGGAGCATAAAAAGGATCTGAACAAGCAAGTGTATTGTTATTCAAAAAGATCAGCAAACTCCTATTATTTTCTAACAATTATAGCAGTTAAATCCCCTAACCGGGTAAGCTCTAACAAGCTTGGTGTTACTCAAATCCTCTAACCAGGTGTTTCATTAGCTTGGATTTCAAATCCTCTACTGAGGTTACTCCTCATAGGGTATTGCTTCTAACAAGGCATTATAGTCAACCCCTTAACTGGGTGGTTCCTAACAGGATCTGTTCTTAACAGGACTTTTTGTAAAGCTTTAATAGGCTTGGCTCCTAACAGGAAACTTCAGAAGAGTTCAGATAGTTATCTTGTTAGTGAGTCTCATCTCACTCTGGTTTTTCCCATTTGGGTTTCCACATCAAAAATATTGTGTCAAGTGGTGAATGTTTTTGTGGTTATGTTTATTATGGTTGATTTGCTTAACTACTTAATCCACTTTGATAAGTCATGATAACCAGTAGCAATATGATATGAAGTTTTACTTATGACAGTAAAAGTATTTAGATGTTTATGAGTTTCAAGTTGTTTATTGTTAATTTGTTGTAATAGACAAGCGGTGTAACTTGACAGTTTAATCTTGACAGTGATATTGTATTGATAGTTCTAAGTTTACTTTGAGAGGTTGATTTTGAGATTGGTGAAAGTTAATATCAATTTTTCTATCTACTGATTCACACCCCCCCCCCTCATTAGTTGACTGGATCCTTGTTCTTTCAACATACCATCAATTGGTATCAGAGCATCTCAAGTCCTCTAAGGTCTAAGCCTAACAACTTGAGGTAAAGATCTTGCAGAACATGTTGAATAAGGAAGGTCTGAAGTTTAATAGAGAGAACTATAGAATATGGAGTGATAGAATGAAAATTTATATCAAGAGTCTAGGAAATCAATATTCGGAATATGTTGGTACTCAATATGTTGCACCTAGTGGGATTATGACTGATGATCAGAAGAAAGAGCAACAAGAAAACAATCAAGCACTGGAGGCTATTATCAGTTCTTTGTCTGATGCAAAATATGTATATGTCCATGGTCTGGAGACTGCATATGAGGTGTGGAAGAAACTTGAAGATATTTATAGCGGTGATGAAAATGTGAAGATTTCCAAGGAAGAGAGTCTAAGAGGAAAGTTTGATGACATGCGGATGGCTGAAGGTGAGAATATCCAACAACATGGTCAAAGGATAAAAGAGATAGTTGGTGAGATCAAGAGTGCTCATGGTAAAGTGGAAGATACCATAGTGGTTAGTAAGGTATTGAGAACCTTGCTACTAGTTTATGATATCTGAGTTGTAGCCATTCAGGAGCTAAAGTCTATTGACAAAACTAAGGTAGCCCTTTACTCCATCATTGGCAAGCTTACTGATTTTGAATTAAATGGCTATGATGGTAGTGTTCAGAAATCTGAGTCTGCATTCAGAGCTTCAGTTTCTAACCCATGTATGAGGAAAAATAGAGATATCAGTCATAGTTATGAATCTAGATCCATCAGAGAAGTTGATGATAAAGACAGTCTGGTGGAGCTTGAAGCATTATTGGCCAAGTGGTTTCCTAGAGGAACTGGTAAATATAGAAGTAAATTACCTTTGAAATGTTTTGCATGCAACAAGATTGGACACATTGCGGCTAACTATCCTAATGGTGATAATGAGCACAAGAGAGACAAGTTCAAGAAGTACAAGAGAAAAATAAAAAGAGATTATCTTATTGCAATTGATGGTGGTATCACTGATGAGGAATCTAATGGTGATGCTAATGAAGATATTGTGCTTGTAGCCATTAAAGAGTAAACATCTGATTAGAAAGCTTCAGTTTCTCGCATGGATAATTCTGATAATTGAATCATTTCTATTGGTTGTTCACATCACATGACCGGTGATCGGAGCAAATTTCTTTCTTTGAAGGAATATGATGGGGGAGTTGTAAGATTTGGTAGTGACTCACCTTGCATGGTTAAAGGTAAGGGAAATATTTCTCTTAATGGAAAGAGCAGTGCAGATGATGTCTACTGGGTTCAAGGTCTAAAGAACAATATTTTGAGTGTTGCTCAACTCAATGACAAAGGATATCCATTGGAGTTTAAGAATGGTATGTGCAAAATCTGTGGGAGCAAAGGTGAACTGATTGCAATTGGCAAGTAGACTAAAGGTAACTTGTTTCACCTGAATCCTAAAGTCAACAAATATTTAATTGCTAAAGTAGATGATAGTTGGCTTTGGTATAGGATATTTTTTCATATAAATTTTGATAACATTGTTAAAGTGAGTAAGTCCAAGACAGTGAGAGGTTTACCTCAATTGGAGAAACTAGTTAATGCTCTATGTAAGGAATGTCAGTTGGGAAAGATGACATCCTCAACTTTAAAGAGCAAAATCTTTTTCAGTGGAACATCTATTAGATTTGGTTCATATAGACCTATGTGAACCAATAAGGACAAAAAGTATTCAAGGTGACAGATACTTTATGATCTTCATTGATGATTGCTCAAGAATGATGTGGGTCACATTCTTGAAGGACAAAACATAAGCATTTTGTAAGTTCAAGGCATTCAGAGCCTTAGTTGAAAAGGAGAGTGGTAATTGTCATTCCTGTGAAGTGTAATACCTACAGCTACAACACAAAACACTCAAAATATCATTACAAGCATGGTTAGCAAATTTAAAACAAAGAAAGATAAAACCATGGCTAATCGATCTATTGCCTCCTAATAAATGCGATTGTAGATTTGCTCTCAGATCTGGATAAGCAAATTCTAGTGACTTGACTATATCTAGATGGAGGATTTAAGATGATAATGATGCAATTAAGCTAGAAAAGAGAATGATTAAGATACATGATTCAACAATTATGCTAGAAAATAAGATAGATCTAAGAATGCAATTGCCTATAATAACAATGCTCAAATGATATGCAAAGAGATATTATGCCTATAGTAACAATTCTCAAGATGAAAATGAGATGGGATGATTATTGCTCCAAAATGGGGGATATTTATAGGATTTCCAAGGGCAGGAGTGAGGTGGCGGGAATCAACGGTCAAGATTGAGTCTGAAGATATCAATGGTGAAATTGGAGAAGATTGGAAAATAGGTTGAATGAAAGGAGCATTTGCCATCTCTATGGTGACAAGTGTCAAGAAGCTTCTAGAGAGGTTGGATGAAAGGGAACATTTGTCATCTCTATGGTGACAAGTGTCAAGAAGCTTTGCTCATGAGAGAGAAAGTGTCTAAGGAAAGGGGATATGTGGCCCAAGAATGCCATGTGTCTCAAGGAAAGAGTATCCACACCATAGGAGGTTAGGATGTGCAAGCTAAGGTAGGTTTAATTAAACCCAGGGTTAGATGGAAGGGGTTAGGTTAGGTGGTTAGAAGTTAGGAGGCATGTGGGTAATTTGAATTTAAAAATTCAAATAAGACTAATTAATTTTCAACAACTCATAAATTGATTTGTTTTAATTAATTAGGGGATTAGAAGAATTAATTGAAGATGGGGGGAAAATTAATTAATTTGAATTAATTAATCAAAGGGGATTATGAAACAAACCTATTAAATAAATCCTTAGATTTATTAATAAGTAGATGAAAGTGGGAATTTAATCAAATTGCTTAATGAATTCAATTAAATTGGGAAGGAGATGAATTAAATAATTGCTTATTTAATTAATTATCTTCAGACCATTTTTAGGTGTATACATTAAGAAGATAAAGTGTCTGAGAACTAATCAAGGTGGTGAATTTACTTTTGAGGAATTCACTAGATATTGTGAAGAAAATGGTATCAAATGACAACTTTTTGCACCAAAGACACCACAACAAAATGGTATTGTAGAGAGAAACAACCGGTCAGTTATTGAAGTTGCTAGGATGATGTTGATACAAGGAGGTGTAGTGAAAATTTTTTGGAGAGAAGCTATCAACACAATTGTCTACACTACGAACCGGATTTTGGTAAAAAGAGGTAAGGACAAGACTCCTTATGAATACTGGTATGGTAGATCACCTAATGTTAGTTATTTCAAGATATTTGGTAGCAAATGTTTTATTAAGAGAGGTGACTATGTTAGCAAGTTTGAGGCTAAAAGTAATGAAGGTATATTTCTTGGTTATTCCACCAAGAGTAAGGCCTACAAATGTTATAATAACTAAACATAGAGAATCATTGAGAGTGCTGATGTTCGAGTGCATGAGTATCCTAAAGCCTCAAGGGAAACCAATGAGGAGAAAAAGGATGAAGATCTTTGCATTTTGTTTTTGGAACCAAAACCTGTGAAACCTGAAACCAAGAAAGAGAATGTTGTTGTACCAATTCAACCAGAACAAGTAGATTCAGAAGAAGATGATTATAATGAAGAAGATGAACCTAAAGATAATGATCATGTTATTCTGAGGTATGTGAGACTCAATCACAATCCTAACTAGATTATTGGAGATAAGGAAGCTGGAGTGTAAACCAGAACAAGAATTAGAGAGAATTATTGCATGATCTCCACTATTGAGCCTAGAACTACTAAGGAAGCATTTGGATATGATCATTGGGTTAAAGCTATGGAGGAGGAGCTTGATCAAATTGAGAAGAACAATACATGGACCCTAGTACCCCAACCAGTAAATAAAAATGTGATAGGTACTAAGTGGGTATTGAGGAACAAGCTGAATGAAGATGGTGTTGTAGTTCACAACAAAGCTATATTGGTTTGCAAAGGTTATGCACAAGAAGAAGGAGAAGATTATGGCAATAATTTTGCACCAGTGGCTAGATTGGAAGGTGTCAGAACTTTACTCACATTTGAAGCACATAAGGGATTCAAAGTATATAAGATGGATGTGAAGTCAACATTTTTGAATGGAATACTAGAAGAAAAAGAAGTATACATTGAGCGCCCAGATGGTTATTCTCTGACTAATGAGAAAGACATGGTATGTAAGTTGCACAAAGCATTATATGGATTAAAGAAAACATCGAGAGCATGGTATGAAAGGCTTCATTCACACCTGATGAAGATAGGTTTTTCAGAGAACCAGTGAAGATAGAAATATATATCTCAAATCTGAAGGAGATAAGATACTGGTTAGTGAAGTGTTTGTAGATGATATCATATTTGGAGGTAATGATGACATGAGAAATGACTTTGAAAATGAAATGAAAAGTGAGTTTGACATGTCTCTAGTGGGAGAGATAAAAAAATTCATAGGCTTGCAAATATAGAAAATGAAGAGTGGTTTCTTTCATCACACAGTCTAAGTATGTGAAAGAGGTATTAAAGACATTTGGTATGAGTGACTATAAACCAGTTGGGACACCAATGGTTATAGGCTATAAGTTATCTAAGGAAGATAAAGCCACATCTGTTGATGAGGAGTACAGGTCAATGATTGGAAAATTGCACTATGTTGTTCATAGCAGACCGGATATAGCTCATGCAGTTGGTCTAGTTGCTAGATTTCAGAAGAATCTGAAGGAAACACATTTGATAGCAACCACAAGGATTTTCAGATATTTGATAGGCATTGTTGAATATGGATTATGGTATCCATATGAAGGAAACTTTGACTTGAAGGTGTACATAGATGCAAACTAGGAAGGTAATGTTGATGATAGAAAAAGCACAATCGGTGGAGCATTCTTTCATGGAGGAAGACTTGTTTCATGGAGTAGCAAGAAGCAGAGTTGTATATCACTATCTACTATTGAAGCTGAGTATGTTGCAGCTTATATGAATTGTACCAAGGCTATCTAGATGAGGCACATTTTGGAAGGTTTCAAGATGAAGTTTACAAAACCTGTAAAGATCCTATGTGACAATAACAGTGCCATAAATATTTCCAAGAACCCTGTTTTGCACACACAAACCAAGCATATTTAATTGAAGTATCATTTCTTGAGGGAAAAAGTGCAGAGTAAAGATGTGATCTTGGAGCATGTTTCTACTAGGGAGCAACTTGCATATATCTTTACTAAACCTCTGCCTAAGACTACTTTTGAGTATCTTAGAAGTCAGCTAGGGGTTGTACCCCTTCATGAGGTGAATTGAGCATGACGTAGAGTACATCAGTCTCAGAGCTACTTGCAGAATTTTATAGCAGGATTGGTGTAGAAGTGGAGTTATTCCATAGGGGGAGCATCACGTTGATAGCTCTGATACCAATTGACAGTTCTGATACTAAATGTTTAATACAGATGCCAAGCTAATAAGATGAGAGCGGGGGGTGAATCATACAAACTTAATCTTCCATAAAAGAAACAGATTCAACCTCAATAACATATACTTCAGTAATATAACCAAAACTACTAAACATGTTGTAGACGTCTAAAAAAGGTCAATGCTTGTGGAATCGTCCTTTAACATTTGTGCATTGCCTTGTTTTAGGGGCTTTTGCATCGCATTAACATTTCTCCTATGTCACGCACTTGGTCTTTATCATTTGCGTGCATCGAGTTCTTCTTCTGCATTCTTTAGTTGTCTCGCTTTCAAATTTGGTCTTGTTGATAACAATCTTCAGTCATGATTTTGGTCAATCTTATCATGTTGCATCAATGTGCATGCTCATTTGTCATCATTTTGGACATCGTCAATCCTAATTAGAGTTTTGTCCTTTTATCAATCTTGTCATTTTGTGATCAATTTGTCATCGATCGTTGTTCTCTTATCAATATTGTCATTTTGCGATCGATTTGTCATTGATTGATGTCCTCCTTTCAATCTTGTCATTTTGCGATCAATTTGTCATCGATCGTCGTCCTTCTCAATCATGTCAATTTGGATCAATTTTTCATTGTTCCTTGTCAATTGGCACATTTGTCAATCAAATCACTTATTAGCATTGGTCTTTTATCAATTCAAAATCATGATCGAATCGACATCAAATCAATCTTACATCAAGACCTAATTGTCGTCCTTGCATTTCTAATTTATCTTCTAGGGTTTCATGATTTATTCATTTAACCTTGTTTGTCATTTTCTCTCCATTTTTTCTTTAGGATAAATAATTTATTTATTTATCCTAAGTCTTCTTGTCACAATTAAATGTTTATTTAGTTGGCTAATTAATTCCTCCTATTATTGTAAATTAATTAATGAATGAAAAATTATTAATTAATTTACCTAATTTTCATCAATTTCCTAATTTCCAAGTCATCATTTCTAACCTAATTTTCTAATTTCTCTTAAATTCCTAAATGTCTATTTCTATTTCAAATTCTTGTCATAAATCCTTGCATAGCAATTTGTCATAAATTGTCATAAATTGTCATAAATCCTTGCATCGCAATTTGTCATACACTTGTCATAATTTTGCTATTCCTGATTTGAATTTCCATTTGAATCACTTTCATGCTAATCTTATCTTTTCTCCAATTTGTCTATAAATTGGATGAATTTCTTCAATCAAGGTCCCTGATCCCTGGTCGAATCAATCACGCTTCTAGTATTCTTGCGCTATCATCTTGTCTACTTGCTTTCACATCATGCTTAAGCACTAGTAGGTGAGATCCACAAATAAAGCTATTTGAAGGAGAAAGAAGGACAATGGAGCCACATGAAGAAGACATCTGCATTTGGTTTTCTTAGTTTTCAATCTTGCATGTCTTGTTTTCATGTTTTCATTAAGTGTAATTAGGATTGTTATCATTGCAATTGAGTTTTCGTGATTGAACTAGACCAATTTCCTATTTGCTTTGATGATTTCCACATTTCCTAGCTACACATACAAACTCATAAGCATATAAACATCATAACACTCATAACACTAGATTTAACATGGAAACCCAAATAGGGAAAAGCCACTATGTGATTTTGGACCCACTAAGAAATATACTCTTCTAGAGTATGTTTGGTTAAAAGCAAATCCTGTTAAAGATTACAAACATATTGCTAGATGTGACCCAGTTAAGGGATTTCCCTCAGATCTGTTAGGATCTTCACCTTGTTAGAAGTGACCTTGTTAAAGGATTTCAAACACTCAATCGGAATGTCACCTTGCTAGAGGGTTTTACAAATAAGACTATTAAGTCCACTCGGTTAAGAGATTTTATTCATCAGTTTCCTTCATTAAATAATACTTTTATTCATTCAATGCATTCTGTTATTACTCAGTTGCAACTTGGTAAATACTAAACCTCACTCAGTAGACATTCTGCCTTCATTAACCAATAGCGATAACCTTAGGGTTTACCGACTAGGTTCCTTAGGGTTTACCGACTAGGTTCTTTGCTTGGTAACATAGTATAGTATTAACCTTACAATCAATAACATATGTATGATATCAAAACAATCTAAATATCATGATCTCATCATTGTCTATCTTGGTAATAGTTTCCCATTGAATAACTGATTCCTCTCCTTATTCATCACATTCTTTTTGATTCTTTTACCGACATCTTTATACTCACCAAATCATACTTCTCAAGATATGACAACATCATATAGAATTATAAAATCAATTTCTTGACATCAATGACAAAATAATAATATTAAGACAGTAAACATCCTTTAGTAGTTATATCCATAATCATCAACAACCTTCTCAATATCCTAATTGAAATGCCAACAATCTCCCTTTGTCTGTTATAATGCCAACACAAGTTGTAGGTTATTGATGTTGAACAACGAAGTTTTACATTGCATGTTTTACTTTCAATTTGGCATTTTTGTCAAAGGGGGAGAAGAAATATATGATTTTGGGAGATGAATTATATGCTTGATAGAGAGAAGGTCTATAGCTAGTAGCTGAAGGAAGACAAGCTAAAGACAAGGAGAGTACATGGTAAAATGTAAACTAGGATTCCTATTCACAAATCACAGCAATCAATGGTATTGATACTTGTATTGCCATTAATGCCAAAGGGGGAGATTATTGGCATTTGCATGAATATTGCATTAATGATATGTTATTTTTTCATTGATTTCAATTAACTAGTAATGATATTGTTGTAATATTATTTTCTAACTGGTAGGAAGAGCTAGTGAAAGGAAACTATAACCAGTAGGTAAGTTTGTGGAGTGAACCGGTATTGCTAAGTACTGGAGAGTTGAACCGGTAAACCCTACCTGTTGATTTGATAAACCCTAACAGATTAAGTTTGGTGAATTAGTTATATGTTTTATGATTTGATGATGAGCAGTAATGATTATGACATGTATGCATATTGTATGAAGAGAGTCTCCAAGTGTTTTTGGCACGTTGAGGTAACGGTTTTTGTCTAGGTAATGAGAAAGTATATTGCATGTAATGCAAAGCATGTGATGAGTTACTAAGTTTGATGAAGTGGTGATCAAGGAGTGGTCGAGGCTTTCTTGAATGATGTGTAGAGATTGTTATGTAATCCAACAGTCATACTTGAACTGACTTGTTTGTAATCTCTATGAGAGAATTAGGTATTTGTTGTGTTATCGACCTAGTTGATTTGTTTATAAGGTCGATGAGTTGTTTTGTTTTGGTTTTGGAAAATTTTTAGTTGAGTGTGTGGTTGTTGAACCAGATGACGTATCATTAGTTTGAGTAAAGGAAGATAGGAGAATGAAAAGGATCTGAACAAGCAAGTGTAGTGCTATTCAAACAGATCAAAAAATTCTTGTTGTTTTCTAACAATTACAACAGTTAAATCCCCTAGCTAGGTAAGCTTTAACAAGCTTGATGTTATTCAAATCCTCTAAACAGGTGGTCCATTAGCTTGGATTTCAAATCCTCTACTGAGGTTACTCCTCACAAGGTATTTCTTCTAACAAGGCATTATAGTCAATCCCTTAACTAGGTGGTCTCTAACAGAATTTGTTCTTAATAAGACTTTTTGTAAAGATTTAACAGGCTTGGCTCCTAATAGGGTGAACTTCAGAAGAGTTTACATAATTATCTTGTGAGTCTCATCTCACCGTGGTTTTTCCCATTTGGGTTTCCATGTCAAAACTATTGTTTCAAGTGGTGAATGTTTTTGTGGTTATGTTTATTATGGTTGATTTGCTTAACTACTTAATCCACTTTGATAAGTCATGATAATCGACAACAATATGAAATGAAGTTTTACTTATGTTAGTAAAATTATTTGGATGTTTATGAGTTTCAAGTTGTTTACTATTAGTTGTAACAAACAACCGATGTAACTTGACAGTTTTAATCATGACAATGATATTGCATTGATAGTTCTAAGTTTACTTTGAGAGGTTGATTTTGAGATTGGAGAAAGTTAATATTAGTTTTTCTATCTACTGATTCACCTCCCCCCCCCTCTCAGTAGTTGACTGGATCCTTGTTCTTTCATCATACCATCAAAGCAGGTTCAAACTTCACAGCTCCAGAAGGCCCAAATTCTTCAAGCTCAAAAGAAGATAATTTCCCAACCAAGGTATCTTTGTTGACAAATGTATTATCCATTGTTCTCAACTCATTCATAATAGAAGCCTTCATCTTGTAAGCCGGTGGCAGGGCTCTCAAAACTTTAGAAACAATTTCATCTTTTCTCAGAGTTCCATGACAACATTGAATTCCCATAACAATCTCATTTACTCTTTCCATGAATGCAGTAATCCTTTCATCTTCTTCCATCTTTAGGTTTTCATATCTCACCCAGTAACCATCAAGTTTAGCAATCTTCATTGTAGGGTCACCTTCATTAAGAGTCTCCAACTTATCCCATATAGCCTTTCTAGATGATTTGTCAGCCAATCCCATTATTTGCTGATCAGAAAGTGCACACAAGAAGGCTTTTCTTTCTCTAAAATCATTCTCAAGCTCCTTATCTAAGTTTTTTGGAGGAGGATTGTCAGATGCTAGATTATAAGGTGTGACACCATTCTATGTGATCTCCCAAATCTCCTTACCAAGACATCTCAGATGAGTCTCCATCCAAAACTTCCATACATTGTAATTTGTTCCATCAAGCCTAGGAATATCTCTCCGAAAGATATCTCCAGAAGAACTAGATGAACTTGAACTATTAGTCACCATAGGATCTTCCTCAAGTAGTTAAGCATTTTGTAGAGAGGACCAAAGCTATGATACCAATGTTAGACAGTTCAATTAACCAGAAGACAACTGAGAGGGGGGGTGAATCAGTTGTCACAGATTGCAAGAACCTAAAGCAATTAAAACTTTAATATCGAAACCCAAAATATTAATACCGAAATGCTTAAACCAAATACTAGAATAATAGTTAAACCAATTAAGCGTAAACAAAAATCACAGAATAAATACCATCCACACAACACCAAGATTTATACATGGAAAACCTAGTAAAGGGAAAAAACATGGTGAGAAGCCTACCCATAGTTACATAATACTTCTGTAGTAAATATGTGAATTACAATTGAGGGGTCCGCACTTGCAAGAAGGAAAACAGCCTAGAGCGCATTGCTCATTATAAAAGGAGTCTCACTAACTATGAAGAAATCCAAACTACAACCTAGAGAAGTGTTGAACTACAAAAGATAGAATCTCCTATGCCTGAGTATAGTTCCAGTTAAGCTCAATACTGGAGGACTAAATCCTCTTACATAAACCCAATTCGATCTCCAATGATCGACCAAATCCACTTCCTGAATGATATTACATTATTCACACATTACATCCCTTGACCATAACCATGATGATCTACAATGAGATCTTACATCATATATATACAAACCCTCGACCATAAACAATCAGGTCGACCACTAGACAATAAAACAATTACATAATTACAAAACATGTTGGCCTTAGACCAAACAAACAATATTCAACACATAAGACATCCTAGAAACGTATCGAGAAGTCCAATCCACATGCTTCACTAAACTCGTCCATAACCTAGACCAACTGAGACCCAATATAGGTCCATATGCTACAACAATGATCTCCATCCTCCAAGTCTCGAACATGATCACCAACAGCATCCTGAAACTCCACTAGAAGCTGCACTAACACCACTTATGCATAGCATCAAAGATCTTCATCAAATGTTCTGTCGATGAAACCCTGACTAAAACCAGAATCCAAGATTCCAAGCAAACAAGATAGCATTTGATCACCAAGCCAAAACTAATTGACTAAATATGAACATGAGTATCATGAATAAGCCAATTCCATAATGAAATCATATTGGAGCCTACCGGTTCATGTCAGATCCAAACCAACCAGAAACCACTCATCCTACTGGGACAAGAAGGGTGTCAGAAAAGCATCGAAATAACTAGTGTTGGCATGACAAAACATCAATGCAACACATAATCAATTCCACCAAATGGCCAACACAAATAATGCATCCTAAATTCTCTTGACACGGGTTTCCAACACAATTCTATCATCTACAATCATCCTCTTAAATGTCCTGATCCTGTTGGCATTGAATTCATTATAGACCTTGACCTCAGATGGCTTCTCTAATGACTCAAAATAAGTACATATGGAATTGATTAAACTTTTTTTATTGGTTGTAAGGGGAATCTGTTGTATCCTTTTGAAATGTAGGCACTATTTTTTTCAAGATACCGGATGCAAGACTCATAAGGTTACTATCGTCTCTGTGATACTTTAAGATCTCCTCTCTTGCCTTAGCTTGTGCAAGTGATGCTACCATTAACTTCAGGATGGGAGAGAGAGAATCCAAGTTAATTGGCCCTTGGGATAATGCCAGATCATCAAAAATTTGCTTGTCCTTTTCAAGAAAATATTTCACATCATCTATAGTGTCTCTTGCTTCAACCCTTTTATCTTTTGCATCTATTTCTATCTTTACTTCTTTAAGACCTGCAACATTAATAACCAGAGCTTGAGTGTCAACATAGGGCATTGTATCCATGGGCTAATTTGGAGGATTATATGTATCCTCATACTTATTATCATTACCTATCTCATTTTCACCTTTATCCAACTCATCTTCTTTCTTATCTTTGACTATGTCTTCTTTTAGTGGAGTAGAGGGAACACTTTCATCAACTTGATCATATTTGGGCTGCTCTTTTTGTGATGTGGGAGTAGATGAGACATCATCATACCGATTCCTTTCCAAAATTGGCTTCAAGATTGCCTGAGTATCCTTTATAACTTCATCTACTTTCCCAATCATAATCTTATTTATCCTATTTTTACTTCTAAAATTCTAATGGGCTTTCATGAGTATTATTTTTATTTTCTCTACAAATATTATGAAATATATGCTAACTATTACATATTCCTTTAGCCTTTCATCTTCATCTTTAGCAGTTTGTCTTCTAATTTCCAAACTATCATATAAACCTTTTGGAGTCTCTAACATTATCTCAATAAGTGCCCTATTGTAGATGTTCAAATATTTAACTATAGCTTCCTCTAGAATTATTTTTCCATCATCATCAAATTTATCATAAAAATTAGAAAGAGTCTTCAAATTACCTTGTATTGTTAATGCTTCTTCTACCTCTTGGACTAACATGCCAGGCTTTTCGAAATCTGTCTTCACCTTCTTCTTGGCTTGGCCTTCACCAGAGGGATTTTCCTTAGTGACCTTCAAATATTTACTGCCATTTTTCTTTATTTCCTTAACAACATAATATGATTCTAACTCCTCATCATCCTTTACTGAGACATGTACTCTTGTGCCCATTTCCTTTTTCCTCTTCTCACCCTTGTTGGATGGATTGGTTGGAGAATGTACTGTGATAGCTACCTTTTGATAACCAAAGGAAGGTGCAAAGCTCTTTGTTTTCTTTCTCTTGGGAGAAGAGACTTTCAATTTAGCATTATTCACCTTAGCAGGTAGTATGCTTCTTTTCCTTGCTTCCTGAACATCCTCCTTAGAGATTCCAATTCTCTTTGCATATGTTTCCACTTCCTTTCTAGTGCAGGAGCACCTAGGTCCTAGCTTTCTTATTTTGCAAATTTTTGCTTGTACTGACCCTAGCTAAGTCAGTGGTGAATAAGGACTCTAGGAGGGTCCAACAATGAGTATTTAGTGTCAATGTAGGCCTAGGTTGAGATCATTTTAATTAGGTTTGCATTTTTGTGTAAATAGTGTGTTTGAGTAGGTTTTTAGCCTTTTTGTTGGTCAAAGGTGTCAAAAGTTGGTAAAAGAATTTGAGAGCAATAAATAGGTTTTAGGCATGTTTTAAATGCCATATGTGATGATTTAGAACAAGTCTCATGAGTTGGAGAGGCCAAAAGTGGAAAAAACACAAAGTTGCAAAAAGTTGTCATGACAATTTTTGTCTTGAAATTGGTCCCACATTGAAGTTAGGGATTTATCAAAGCCATGGAAGGACTCCAAATATTGGAAGGATATAAAAACCCTCTCTTACACATTTACCAAGGTTGGTGTACTTGGATTTTGGAAGCAATAATCAAAATACAAGATTTTGGACTGCACTTTTCATTGTTTTTGTCAATTTTTGCATTCTTTGTAGGTTTAATGGATTGAAACCATGAATCCAATGATTGATTGAGGTTTAGTAGTGTGTTTCATGGTGGGTTGTTCATTTTCAATATTTTTATTTAGCATTTACTACTATTTTGGTGATTTGTTTCACAAGTAGCCAGTTTTGGCTTATAATTAGCAGTTTTTGCTAAAATGGGTGCCCCATAAAATCCCATTGTGTGTTCATCACAGCATTTTGTAAAATGGTAGAAAACCCATTTCATAGTGTACATATGAAAGGAGAAGTTCTGAAATTTTCATTTGATATTTTTAATATCTTTCCCTAGGCGAGCCCAGGAGGAACTCGGCTAGAGTTGGCAAGATGAAAAGTTAGCACAAAGTGAAGAGGTGAATGTAAATGAAAGTCCCAAGCTTTTGGAAAGTTGTAATAGATTATGATAGGTCTTCTTGTGTAGGAGGAAGCCTCAAGAGTTCCATTTGAAGGTCCAAAGACAAGATTTACTTGCTACTGCCAGTCAAGTGCCTAGAAGCCCTTGAAATTCTCATTTTGGGGTTTTTGTATGAAAAGAAGGTTTGGAAGCTTAAAACAAATGAAATCCTTTGGAGTTGACTTAATATTTGAAGAAAATCCATTTTATTTTGGGGGTCCTTTGGATCATTTTAGGCCAAGACCTCAAAAACCGGTTCTAGGAGGCATAATTGGGCTCTTTCCCTTGTAGCCTTTTCTAGACCAATATTTGAAATTGATAAGAAACCTTTGGATAGAAAACCAAAAATGGACCTTGAAACCATCTAAAAAAATGAGAGAATAACCCTCTACACCTCTCCAAAATATCAAGACCATTGGAGGGAATTTTGATGAATTTGAGCCAAGAAGCCTTCTTTGAGCATATGGGAAACATAGCAAATTGGTAGGGTTCCTAGCAAGGAAACTTGAAGCAAACACCTTGGAGTGAGTAAGAGAAAGCCCTAGAAGATATTGAGAAGGAATTTTAGGTCTAGAAAGAAACTAGGCCTGGTGAGTTGGTGAAATTGAGCAACATCAACTTAGTGAAGTGTTGAGCAAGCTAGGTGAACCGTATCAAATTGGTATTAGAGCCTACAAGATTTGGGCTAGTAAGGTTGATGTCCTTGTTGTCAAGAGAGTCGATTGGAGACAACTTGGTGACCAATGCTGAATTGGAAAGTAAAGTGGAAGATCAGGAGGAAGAGAACAGGCTCCTAAAAGAAAACTTGGAAAGATTGGAGAGTAAGCTTGGTGATATTGAGACGAAGGCAGAAGGAAAGGGTAAAGAAGTGGTAGAGATAGACAAGATACCTAAACCTAATCCTATCTTAGAACAAGAACCTTTCTTGAAGGCATTGAAGGCCTTGAGTGGCATGTCACTAGAAGGATTACCATTATTCACTGGTAAGATGGAAGCAGAAGTGGTCCTAGAATGGATAGAAGGTATGGAGAACCACTTTGAATGTGAAGGTATTACTGAAAATCAGAGAGTTAGAGTAGCCAAGTCTAGGATGAGAGGAGCTTCTCTCACATGGTGGCAATTTGTACAAGATGAGAGGAAGAAAATGGGCAAAGCACCCATCTCTTCTTGGAAAGGGGTGTTAGTTAAAATCAAATAAGTCTATCTCCCTGACGACTATGAAGTGAAAATTCATAGGAAGAGGCAAAACTTAAGGCAAAAGGATCTTGATGTTAGTAGCTACATGGAGGAGTTTGACAAACTTAGCCTTAGATCTCATGTGGTAGAAGAGGAGAGTCTCAAGGTTGCTAGGTACCTAAATGGCCTATGGTGGACCATTCAAGAAGAAATCAGTTTGATGAGCCCAAAAATAGTCCATCAAACTTTTCAACTTTCCCTTAAGGTGGAGGAAAAACTAAAAAGGAGACATGACTCAAGCAAGAATAGGGGCAGAGGAATAGGAAAAGACAATAGAGGCCATAGGGGAGGCTTTGGTGGAAGAATTTCTAAACAAAGAACACAAGGAGAGTCTAAACTCACTGAGCAACAAGATAGTGGTAGTAGTAGAGGAGGATTCAATAGAGGAAGGGAATAAAACAATGGTTCTAGAGGAAGATCTAGTAGCCAAGGTAGAGATTCCTCATACTTTGCAACAATGAAGTGTTACCATTATAACCAACTTGGTCATCCAGCATATAGGTGTCTAGAGAAGGGATTATAATCACATGGTGGTGAGAGAAGAGTGAGTTATCTTTAGGAAGAGTCTTCAAGCAGCAAGACATCAGAAGTTGCCTTAGAGCCAGAGGTAGGTGACAACTTGATGATAAGAAGAACCTTGATCAATGAACTGGTCAGTGAAGAACCAAGCCAAAGAAGGTCCTTATTTAGGATCTGTAGTCACATAAATCTGTCCACTTAATTAAATGAATACTTAGTATTTATTTGATTATTTAACCATCAATTAATGAATTAATTAAATTAATATTTAATTAATTCATCTTAACCCTCTTCTCCTATTAATTAAATAAATTATTCAATTTATTTGATTTAATTCACTTAACCAAATTCAGACCATTAATTAAATAAATAAATCATATTTATTTAATTAAATACTCTCTCACATTTAAATAAATTAATATTTATTTAAATCCCCCAAAATCCCACCTCTCACATTTAAATAAATTAACATTTATTTAAATCACCTTTATCCTCCACCCACTTGTATTTTTCTACAAAAGCAAGTTACACAATTATTTTAAATAAATAATTTATTTAAATCACTTTTATCCTCCACCCACTTGTATTTTCCTACAAAAGCAAGTTGCACAACTATTTTAAATAAATTATTTATTTAAAATCCTATTTATCCTCACCCACTTGAAACCTTTAATGGTTTCCCTTAAAGTATTCAAACTTGATGGCTTTAAAGTCTTCAAACTTGATGGCTTCCTTCTATAGTCTTCTTAAGACTTTAATGGTTTTCCTTAAAGTCTTCAAGCCTTTAATGGTTTCCCTCAAAGTCTTCAAGCATTTTAATGCTTTATCTTCATTTTTCTCATTTAAATAAATTAATATTTATTTGAATATTTATCCAAATGCAAATTACACCATTTAATTGAAATAAATGATTTTATTTTAATTGAAAATACCAAAATTTCTCCCACTTGCATTTTCCTACAAAATCCACTTGCATGCCTAAACCCCTTCTAGAATTTTCTAATCACTTGTAAATAACCTAACCCCTTCTCTAAACTTTGTCACATTCCTAAGCAAAAGGGAAGTCACTTCTCAAACCCTCAAAGTCTTTGATAACCATTAAAGGCTTTCAACCTTCAACCACTAAATGGCTCAAAGTCTTTGATAACCATTGAAGGCTTTCAACCTTCAACCACTTAATCCCCAAAGTCTCCAATAACCATTAATGGTTACCTCAAACCCTCCCACATGGTTAAAACATTTGTTTTGACTCAACCTCTACCCAACCCAAAGGTCTCATCAGGCCATTAATGCTTTGACCATGATTATCTCTTAAACATTTGCACAAAGGTTTATCCTTGGATTAACTCTTAATCTAGTGGGTAATCTTAATTTGGACTTGACCCTTAGCCTCTAGATAACCATGAGGTCTTCTCAGGCCTTTAATGCCTCCATCCTCTTCTCTCAACCCAATCCTATGTTGACACTTGTCACCATTTTATTGGTGCCAATTGTGCACATGGATCCCCAACTTTCAAACTTGGCCCTTGATTAAACCATTCAATCTTAACCCTTCATTTCCCCATTTCTTCTATAAATAGAACCCTTCTCCTCAAGCAAAAAGAGAAGCATTAGAGTATTGTTGTTATACTGGCATTAGCATAGAGCTTTCTCATAGCATCACTATCTACACTTGCATAGCATTTGCTTATCATATTCAACTATCTTGAATCTCCATATGGCATCCATGGCTAGTGCTAAAAACTGAGAGCTACACTCATTTAGGACTTGGAGAGGAGAGGAACAAGGGAGGAGCAACTATGAGCATCTTGATTAGCTATTTTATTTTATGTTTATATGCTTTCTATTTCATGCTTAATATCTCTCTTGATATGCCTGTTTAGGATAATCTTTTGTTGCTAACACTAACGTTTGTTTCTTGTGCTCTTGTGTGTGTTGCCATCAAATAGATTTTCTAATCCTTTTTGCAGAGCATCATTTGGTGAACCCGACGTGAATCCAAACACCAAAAAGATCAACTTTTTTTTTTTTAACCAATAACATGTTTGAATGTTGAAAATGTCACACAGGTTGCGCTTTTGACACTGTTTTGGTGCGTTTGACATTATTTTGGCGCTATTCACCCTATTTCAGTGCTTTTGCCTTCTCTGTCTTTCCCTTTCTTTTAGTGTGTTTGTGTTAAATAGCGCCTCTGTTCAAACGCAGACTAGCGCTATTGTAACAAAACATTGTACAAATCACCTTGTAACCAAAAAAAAAAAAAAAAAACCAAAAAACAAATTAGGCTTGCAAAAGCCCACCAAATAGGTGGATTTTACTAACTATTTTTCTCTTTTGTGCAGATTTAAATTAGATTAAAAAGTAGATTTATATTTTTTACTAACTTGTTTTTGAAGTTAGTTTTAAAAATGAATTCACTTTTTATTTTGGTTTAAAATTAACTTCACATTTCAAATTTGGGCTTTTAAAAAAAAGAATCACACATTTGTTTGGGGCTCTTAAAAAGAATTTCATTGTTCCAAGGTAAAAAGAACCACAAACTTATACAAAAACAACTTTATTTTTTTGCAAGTTAGGAAACAAACTTCGTTTTGGTGCTTAAAATCAACAAGGCAAATTTTATTTCTTGCATCAAGATAAAACTCACAATCCACACTTCCATTTTTGGTGCAAATAAAATTCACAATCAACTTGTCTCATTTTTAAAGCAATTTTACTTCATGCAAACGTGTTTTTCATTAAGTTGACTAGGATTTTTAAATTCTAGTTTACTCAAACAATTGCCTTTGAAAATTAAAAAGAACACCATGATTGTTGGAGCAACATCTCCAAATAGTTAGATCACATTGCAATGATAGATTAAAAAGAACAAGTGTTTTTCATGCTTGGCACACTTGTGCAAAGAGTTGGTCGAGTGGTCCTACTTCTAACACACACTATCCTCTCCCTTGGCTTTCGTGGTCCTAGGTGCAAGAGAAAAGTGTTAGTAACACTCAAAATTTTATCTTTTTAAGAGAGGCCTGCCAAGAGACACATCACTCTTGGGAATGACCTCGAGCGGTAAATCCTTTGAGCTGCTATAGAAATCAGGTGAGAGCGAAAGTTGTAGCCTTGGGTATAGCTGTTCCTACAGTGTAACTGGCCGAAAGGACAAATGGGCCCCACCACCAGTTACAAGGCTCTTAAGTGAGTCACTGCAGAATGAACTTATGTCCAAAAACATCGAACATGACTAAACACCTTTAAGTAGTAGCCCACCCGTTCTGTTGATTGAGAATATTTGCGATATAATTTAGTGCAAGAGCATAGATGGTTTTGCTCCCAAGATACTCACCATACATATTTCCTTGAGTAGAAACATAGCTTTTTGAAAAGTCACTTGTGGCTTGATAAAAGTGGTGACTCCCCCATCATAGGGATCATCTATTTGTTATGCTCATGCAAGACTTAATATATCACATCCTTACCTACCAAGGCGGGATTCATAAGGTATGTAGTACCAAAGTTGAAGAAATATCAAGAAGTGGGCTAAATTTATAACAACTAGCCATTTGACCTTAGGGATAAAAAGTGTTTGAAGTGTGTTCATTTTAGTCAAGACCAAGTGCAAATTGAGCCGACTTCAAATGAAATGGAAATGTTGCGGCAACAAGTCAAGAATCTCGCCCAATAGCTTCATAGTGGTGTCAAGATTAACCAATTCTCACTCAATGACATTTGTCCCTATCCTTTTGATAGGAATCTTTACATGCCACCCTTTCCACGAGGATTCGAAACACCCAAATTCAAAAAATATAGAGGAAAGGGAGATCCTCGTGATCATGTCAGAGAATTTCATTCCGCTTGTCTTGAAGTGGCATATGAAGACACCTACCTAATGCGCCTTTTTCCCCAAAGCTTGGGAGGAACAACCACATCATGGTTTTCCCGACTACCAGGTGGCATTAGAACATTTGAGGAACTCATCCAGAAGTTCCTAGCTCATTACTCTCATAACATTGAACGCGATGTCACCATGGCTGATCTGTGCAAGACCAAACAAAAACCAGGTGAACAATTCTCAATATTCCTACAACGATGGCACCAAATGTCTAGTAGACGTTCTCTTCAGTTACCTGAATGAGAACTAGTGGAAATATTCATTTCCAACTTAAACAAAGAAATGGAATTTCACCTGGATGTCAAAGACACAGACTCTTTTAATGATATGATCACCAAGGGTTTGAAATGTGAAAGGGCACTTATCAAGAAAGGACTCATCAAAATCTTTAATGAACCAAAATATGGTCCTCGCCCACGCTTCAATAGTGATAAACCAAGCTTCTGGAATAAAAACAAGAATATCGTCAATGATGGGGTTGTGGATGCTAGGACTATACAAAGTGCACAACCTATGGTTTGGTTTGCAGGACAAAATCCTCCACCTCAAAACAACACAAATGTTCCTTCTAGTCAAGGTCACATCACATCTCATGATGAACCTAGACCTCGTCAGCAAAAACAAAAACACACATACACTCCCTTAGGAGAACCCATTGAAACAGTATTGCGACAACTCATTTCTCAAAATTTGGTCACTCTGCCTAAGCTATCAAACTATGAGCCTTAGGTCAAACCAGCATGGTGGAGAGATACTGAACACTGTGAATTCCATCAAGGGAGAGGACACAAGACAAGTAATTTTCACCGATTGAAAGATCTCATTTAGGATCTTATTGATCGAGGAGAAATTGAAATTGAAGGACATGACCCAAAAACAACAAATAATGATCATCTGATGTTCAAAAATCCACTTCCATCACAAGATCAAAGGGGTCCTTCCACTTCCAGACGAGGCACTGATACCACTGATTATACACAGGTTGCATATAATTACACTGTAAATCATCTATATGATGCCAATGAACAAGTTGCAACTATAACCTTCAAAAATCCGAACTCAAATTGCAATGTTGTTACGCGTCGCGACAAAGTTACCATAAAGGCAGCTCCACAAGGCACCACCTCCATCCCAAAGCAGTACAATCTTGTGGAACAATTAGACAAAACCCCTGCACTTATATCCATTTTAGAGATTTTGCGTTTATCGCCCTCTCATAAAACTATCTTGGATCAAGCACTCCAAGAGGCGTCAGTCCCTGCAAATCTGAATACAGACCAATTTCAAGCCATGGTTGGAAGTCTCAAGTCATCACCTTGTCTCACTTTTTCTGAAAGTGACAACTCTTCCTTCCAACAACCGCATAACGCCTCACTCCACATTGAAGGATTTATTAACCAGCATAGGATCAAGTGAGTCTTGATCGATAATGGAGCAGGCCTAAATATTTGTACACTGTAGTTGGTCACAGCATTGGGATATGCAGTAGAATCAGTGGATCCTCGTCAGAAGATCACAATCAAAGCCTATGATGATGTGGAGCGTTCATCCAAAGGAGCTGTGGTACTACCAATCCGAGTGGGCCCCATAGTAAAGCACATCATTTGTCAGGTTCTGGACCTTCCTATACCATATAATCTATTGTTAGGAAGACCTTGGATACATGCCATGCAAGCCGTTCCATCTACCTACCATCAATGTATCAAGTTCCCACATAACGGTGTAGAGATCACAATCCTGGGCGATGCAAATCCCTTTGCATTTTGCCATAATATCAGCCATCAACCAGAGATTACCGTTCCTAATAATAGAGAAGCCATTTCCTCCACATCATATATAAGTCCCACCTCTCTTGCCCGTTCAAACACCATTATACCCAAGCAAGAAAAGCTTAAGATGAAGATAGCAGAGGAAGGTCCTGGGGAATACAACTTGAGTCAACTCTTTTGTGTGGGACAAATGCCCACTTCTCCTAGAACTCATGGTAAACCATAGTAGGTACTCCAGCAACCACTAAACATACCAGCATGTGCCTTGACGCCTTTCGTTCTTGGAAAGAGTCAAGAGGAAGAAACACAAGATGAGGACCTGGTGGAATGGATCTATAAAGATCCCATCACCACTGATATACCGCGAGTTACACTTTCTACGGATCAGTATGGTAAAGGTCTCCTCATTATGCAACGAATGGGATATGATGGTCAGAGTGCTTTGGGATATTGCAAACAAGGACGACATGAACCTCTACTACCAGAATTAAAACCCAAAGGTAATACAGGCCTAGGCTTTGAAAAAGAGATCTTTCCTAAACTCAAGTTCAAAGGAAAACCCAGCAAACCATTTTGTCAGCCTACTGCAAAAAGGACACCTTTCATCATTAAAGCAGCCTCAAGCACCATCCCAACTGCCCCATCAAGGCTCACAACCCCAACGCAACCATCACCAATGCCATTCATTCCACCAAATGGACCCGTAATCCCATCAGTAGCACCATTAGCAGCAACAACTGTATGAGAACCCGCAACAGTATCTATAGCACCAGCAGTTCCAGCAGAAGCAACTGAGTCAATATTACCGATACTCCCCGTACTAGATTCCTTGATCCCCATCAATCTTCCTGCAACACCGATCATTACAAAGGTACGTCAACCAATCACACCTGTAGTATTTAACTCAAAGGACATCCCAGTATGGTATAGTAATCGGATGCTAGAAAGTGACTCAGAGACCGACTCGCATGAATGGGAATTTGATTCTGTATAGCTTAACACTTCAGATGAGGAAGACACATCACCACCTCCACCATGTAAAGACATCCCTATTTACAAAGAAGCATAGATAAAGACCACTTGGGTTCCTGAACTGGAAACATCTTCCACAGACCCTATGTCTCATCCTATGCCTGATTCTAATAGGGAGAGTACCATTAACGACCTTCACCATAACGTCTTAACCCTCACTGATACATCTAATGCACTTAACCTAATCGATGAAGTAATGCCCATTATCCACCCTGAACTCATCAAATGGAACCAACCAAATTCCCCATGTCTTGACTTCTTCCAAAATGATGAGGCCATCATTGACTTTTTGGAATTAAGGGATAACCTACCAAGTGGGGATCACAAAGCTGGATTTGCCATTGAACTTAATAGCGCAGCATACTTCGGGGCGGATGCCAAACCTTTCAGCTACAAAAATATAACAATAAAGCATGGATCTTCCAGTGAAAACCACACTGTGGCACTGTTTGATCCAACAAAAGTAAAAAGAAAGAGCGTATCCAATGGTAAAAACCTCTCTGAGGCACCTGAGGATGAAGAGTTTGACATTCTCCCTGCTAATGCACAACAGGAACGATCAATGATTCTCATCGAGGAAACCAAAGAATACAATGTGGGGACTCCTGAAAATCCTCATCTCATACATCTAGCATCTCTTCTCAGTCCAGAGGAACAACCTAAGTTTATAGAGTTCTTCTAGCAGCGTCAAATCAACTTTGCATGGTCATATGCAGACATGCCTGGGCTTGATCCTAATTTAGTCATGCATCACCTCACCGTCGCAGAAGGAGCCAAACCTGTCAAGCAGAAGCTTCGTAAGATGCATCCTCAAATTGCAGTACTAGTCAAAATAGAACTCAAGAAACTCCTAGATGTTGGTTTCATTAGACCAATTGATTATGCAGAATGGATCTCCAACATTGTGCCTGTCGGCAAACCAAAAGGGGGCATCCGCATTTGTACTGACTTTAGAGATCTGAATAAGGCATGTCCTAAGGATGACTTCCCCCTACCAAATATAGACATCATAGTGGATCTGACAGCAGGACATGCCATGCTTTCACTCATGGATGGCTTTTCAGGATACAATCAAATAAAGATCGCACGAGAGGACCAACATAAGACAGCCTTCACATGTCCATGGGGCACATATTGCTGGAATGTAATGCCCTTCGGTCTAAAGAATGTAGGAGCCACCTATCAAAGAGCAATGACCACCATCTTCCATGACATGATGCATACCATGATGGAAGATTATGTTGATGACTTACTAGCAAAATCACTCACCAGAGAAGGGCATCTCCACATCTTAGATAAAATCTTTGATAGACTGGAACAATACCATGTTCGATTCAACCCAAAGAAATGTGTCTTTGGAGTGACCTCCGGGAAGCTTCTAGGATACATTGTCTCAAGCAAAGGTATTGAGGTCGACCCAGCAAAGGTAAAAGCAATCATGGACATGCCACCTCCAAAGAATATCACTCAGCTAAGGACATTACAAGGACGGCTTCAATCCATCCGAAGATTCATTGCACAACTAGCTGATAAGTGTCACCCATTCACACACCTGCTACACAAGAACATCCGCTTTCAGTGGGATGCCCGATGCCAGCAAGCATTTCAGACGCTTAAAGACTATCTCATGAATCCACCATTGTTGATCCCACCAGATCCAAGTAGACCGTTGTTACTCTATATCTCAGCAACAAGAACAACATTGGGTGTACTACTGGCACAACATAATGCAGAAGGAAAAGAGTGTGCTATTTACTACATCTCTCGCACACTAGTGGGCTATGAACTCAATTACACACCTATTGAGCGAGCTTTCTTAGCAGTAATCTTAGCAGCCACTAAACTGAGGCACTATCTGTTAACACACAAAGTACAACTCATTGCAAAGATTGATCCACTCAAGTATTTACTTAACAAAGCAGCATTGACAGGTCGCTTGGCCAAATGGGTGATGATTCTAAGTGAATTTGACATCGAGTATGTGGACCGAAAGGCTATCAAAGGTCAAGTTATTGCAGATTAGTTGGCTGATGCACCCCTCACAGGAGATCATCCTCTTATTTCCAATTTTCCAGATGAAGAGATATTCATGATCACAACAGCACATCCATGGAAACTATATTTTGATGGGTCATACACTAGGCATGGATTGGGGGCAGGCATTCTGTTTATCACACCTTAAGGTGACAGCATCCCGAAGTCTTACAGGCTCACATTTCCATGGACCAACAACATAGCAGAGTATGAGGCCTTGATCATAGGACTCAGGCTAGCTGTACAATGGAAATTACAAGAACTACAAGTATATGGCGATTCCCAACTAGTCATTCGACAAGAAACAGATGAATATCAGACCAAAGATGATAAACTCATGCCATATAAGCAAATGGTAGACAGTCTAAAGACATCATTTACTACTATCACTTTTAAGCAGATACCAAGAGATTAGAATTGA
This sequence comes from Cryptomeria japonica, assembly GCF_030272615.1. NCBI lineage: Eukaryota > Viridiplantae > Streptophyta > Pinopsida > Cupressales > Cupressaceae > Cryptomeria > Cryptomeria japonica. Next base: position 488,784,334 of record NC_081410.1, on the reverse strand, counting down.
GCTGCTGACACCATGGCTAGCATCGCATCTCTCCTAGATCTTCCACAAAATTCAACACGCTACGAGTTCTTGGTAGAACAACTTTGGATCCCTGCTTATGGTATCCCTGAATCCAAGATGATATGTCACCTTGTCGGTTCTGAATCCCCATGGTACGGTGAGTTCTACACCTATCTCCGTGATCACACCCTTCCACCCAACCAATCAAATAACCAACAAAAAACCTTCATTCGCCAAACTGCTCGATATACCATTATTGCCAAAACCCTATACCGACATGGTCTTGATGGTACTCTCCTTCGATGTCTGGAACAAGATGAGATAACAAAGGCTTTGGAAGAGGTACATGAAGGAATTTGTGGGACTCAGTCAAGTGGTCCATCACTAGCCAAGAAACTCCTGCGAGCTGGATATTATTGGCCATCTATGGAAAAAGATTCCTACTACTTTGTCAGGAAGTGCAAGAAATGCCAAGTTCATGGCGACCTGATACATGCACCAACTCAGGAACTGCAACCAATCATGACACCATGGCCTTTCTGTCAATGGGGCCTTGACCTTATGGGTAAGATTCATCCATCTTCATCAAATGGCCATAAATTCATTATTATCGCCACTGAATATTTCACAAAGTGGATCGAAGCTATTCCACTTACCCAAGTCACCGGCAAGCAGATCGCCTCATTCATCCTCAACTACATCATCTGCCGATATGGTGTGCCCATGTCCATCATCACAGATAATGGTCTTCCTTTCAAAAATCAGGATGTCTGTGAACTTTGTGAGAAATTTCATATCCAACACCGCTTTTCCACTCCCTATTACCCACAAGGCAATGGTCAGGCCGAAGCATCCAGTAAAAACATATTGAGGATCCTAAAGAAGACAGTCAATGATGCCGGCCGTGATTGGCATGTTCAACTAAATCCAGCGCTATGGGCATATCGAACTAGCATTCGAACCCCTACAGGTGCAACTCCTTATTCATTGGTCTATGGTGTAGAAGCTATCTTGCCTATTGAGGTCGAGATACCGTCACTACAGGTTTCCTTGCACAATCTCATTGATGATGAAGCTTATAGAGTCTCACATCTTCAGGACTTAGAGTTACTTGATGAGAAGCGACAAGCTGCATACAACCATCTCAAAGCCTATCAGCAGCGCCTGAGCAGAAGCTACAATCACCGAGTTAGACCTCATACATTTGAGGTAGGTGATCTTGTTCTATGAGAGAATCCTCATAACCAACCAAATAGAGAACATCAGGGAAAGTTTGAATCAAACTGGCTAGGCCCATATGTTGTACTGCTGTGTTCGGGTCCAGGGCATATCAGTTGGCTACATCAGAAGGAGAACCGCTTGCAGATCCAATCAATAGCATGCACCTAAAACGGTTTTATACCTAAGCTGTATAGAGCATCAGGCTCCCCTGCATACCAGAAAATACCAAAAACATTCAGAAAAATGTCCTGAAGAAAATACAAAAACATTCACAAAAGTAAAGAAAAATCATGCATCCAAATGGTAAACAACCACTCCAGTGGCACCTTGGGTAAGTGCGATGGTGAAAACCTAGCAAACATGCGTCACTCGTAAAGACAATGGCTCCAGTATCTTTCAGGCTCGTTGCGATCACATCTACTTCATACATACATCCATCCATCTGAAAACCATGGCTTGTTATTTCTTTGCAATTATGATAAATACTTCATGCGTCTAAGCATCCCGCTTTTTCATAGTCATGTCTAAAACTGGGGGCAATGCCCTTAACCTATTGATGGAAGTGGATTCTATATTGTATTATGATTCATTCAAGTTCTTCATTCAAACAATCATCAAAAATCCAAAAACATTCAAAAATATCTCGCAAAAATACCAAAAACAATTCAAAATCCAAAAACATCGACAAAACCATTGAAAAATCACACAAAAACAAGGCAACACCTTGTACATACCCATCCATGCAGATACCAAAATAAACATTGACAAACTACTCACACAATGACCATTTACCAATCAACCACACAATCAACATCAACAATCAAACTGTCTTCAACAAGGATGCATCCTTCCTTACCAAAACAAAGACAAAAGTGATGTTTTCTTTGACAAGAAAATTAAGTTAAGCTATCAAATACTTGGTTAATTTGTGAGTACAATCGTTCGTTTATCTATATCAGGTTCCTACGGCATTGTTTGTGTATCTTCAACGCATTATTCTGATGAAGTTCTGGGGCATGTACTAATGGTGTCTACGTGGGAAGTTCACTAAGTTACGTGATCATAGGCAAAAATACAGTCATAGATCACTACGGCTTGCTGACTACAGCGTATACCTTGACCATATGAGCATGAACCATTACCAAGGATCCATATTCTTTATTCTTTATGTATATATTGTTTGTTTGCAGGTACAATTCTCTTTCTTTGGTTCCTCCCACCTCATCCAAACTGGATAAAGGTTTTATCTCTTATTACGGTATGCACTTGTCTCAGGATATGATCAGCCTAAGATCAAGGAGGACGATCCAAGTCATGCATGAAAGGAGATAATCCTTGTCTGTTCCGCAAGCAATACTCAGGTCAACTTGATCCATTATATCAAGTTGCTTGTATTAACTTGCTATATCAAAATCCATGTAAGAAATACTCTGGTCATCTTGAATCTTTATGTCAAGTTGCTTGTATTTTCTTACAACATTTTAAAGCTCAATGATGAAAAATAAAGCACCATGGATCATCATTCCATCTCATCTGTATATATTGCATTTCGTTGCATTCCACCCATCCATACATTCATAATAGCTGCATATCATGCATACATAGTCATAATAATGTATACTCTATTTTCCTCTTCTTCCATAGGAATGAGTCATAGGTTCTCCATTTCTTCTATCTAACATCAAACCCCCCCCCTCACCCTCCCCATCTCGATAATCAGCATCACATACCCTACATCGTTTCTCAATCAACCCAATCAAGCCACGTTCATCACCATCCATCTCTAAATAGGAGGGATTGTGTTTCCTATGCTAAGTCATCCAATAAGCCCAGCAAGTTACTCTGTCTGCACAGGTACATCAACTCACACACACCTAGACTATCAACAGATACTCTGATCAAGTATCTTCAGGTCTCAACAGGTAATCGATTATGGAAAACCTAGACTACAACAGACATTTATCACAATGACCTAGTCTCAACAGGGCTGCCATGATTCCCCACAACCATCCATCACACGCACACACTATCAATTGATCAACCAATCAAACACAATCCAACAGACAATTACATCAATTGTCTACGTCTTAACGAGTGTTTTGCTTCATATACCTTGACTTCATCGGACAATTACATCAATTGTCTAAGTCACATCAGGTCACTTTGATTCACTTACTCAGACTTTATCATGTCCAAGCGACCAACTGACATCAACTGTCACGCTTTGACTTGACCAGGGCAATTAAAATGATTGCACCAGATTGTCCAACCAATTTTGATCAATTGTATAGCATCAATCCAAACCCCACACTACATCTGCTATGTATCTCTTGCATGACCTCAAGGTACTCGTTGGCTTGTTGTTTCTTCATATTCACTCCATTTTCTCCCATTCTTTCATCATTAGTTCTAATTTCTTCTATTCTACCTCCCTTCCACTTTTCATTCTTTTTCGAGAGATCGTTCGATTTTTCAAAAAAATTCAGCCCATCTCTTGAGGGGGCATACCACCCATTAAATTAACATTTCTGGGGCATATTTCTCATACCCATCTTTCTTTCTTTGAAACGACGCGATAAACCGCACCGTCTCAAAGAGGGGCAAATGTAGTCACATAAATCTATCCACTTAATTAAATGAATACTTAGTATTTATTTGATTATTTAACCATCAATTAATGAATTAATTAAATTAATATTTAATTAATTCATCTTAACCCTCTTCTCCTATTAATTAAATAAATTATTCAATTTATTTGATTTAATTCACTTAACCAAATTCAGACCATTAATTAAATAAATAAATCATATTTATTTAATTAAATACTCTCTCACATTTAAATAAATTAATATTTATTTAAATCCCCCAAAATCCCACCTCTCACATTTAAATAAATTAACATTTATTTAAATCACCTTTATCCTCCACCCACTTGTATTTTTCTACAAAAGCAAGTTACACAATTATTTTAAATAAATAATTTATTTAAATCACCTTTATCCTCCACCCACTTGTATTTTCCTACAAAAGCAAGTTGCACAACTATTTTAAATAAATTATTTATTTAAAATCCTATTTATCCTCACCCACTTGAAACCTTTAATGGTTTCCCTTAAAGTATTCAAACTTGATGGCTTTAAAGTCTTCAAACTTGATGGCTTCCTTCTATAGTCTTCTTAAGACTTTAATGGTTTTCCTTAAAGTTTTCAAGCCTTTAATGGTTTCCCTCAAAGTCTTCAAGCATTTTAATGCTTTATCTTCATTTTTCTCATTTAAATAAATTAATATTTATTTGAATATTTATCCAAATGCAAATTACACCATTTAATTGAAATAAATGATTTTATTTTAATTGAAAATACCAAAATTTCTCCCACTTGCATTTTCCTACAAAATCCACTTGCATGCCTAAACCCCTTCTAGAATTTTCTAATCACTTCTAAATAACCTAACCCCTTCTCTAAACTTTGTCACATTCCTAAGCAAAAGGGAAGTCACTTCTCAAACCCTCAAAGTCTTTGATAACCATTAAAGGCTTTCAACCTTCAACCACTAAATGGCTCAAAGTCTTTGATAACCATTGAAAGCTTTAAACCTTCAACCACTTAATCCCCAAAGTCTCCAATAACCATTAATGGTTACCTCAAACCCTCCCACATGGTTAAAACATTTGTTTTGACTCAACCTCTACCCAACCCAAACATCTCATCAGGCCATTAATGCTTTGACCATGATTATCTCTTAAACATTTGCACAAAGGTTTATCCTTGGATTAACTCTTAATCCAGTGGGTAATCTTAATTTGGACTTGACCCTTAGCCTCTAGATAACCATGAGGTCTTCTCAGGCATTTAATGCCTCCAACCTCTTCTCTCAACCCAATCCTATGTTGACACTTGTCACCATTTTATTGGTGCCAATTGTGCACATGGATCCCCAACTTTCAAACTTGGCCCTTGATTAAACCATTCAATCTTAACCCTTCATTTCCCCATTTCTTCTATAAATAGAACCCTTCTCCTCAAGCAAAAAGAGAAGCATTAGAGTATTGTTGTTATACTGGCATTAGCATAGAGCTTTCTCATAGCATCACTATCTACACTTGCATAGCATTTGCTTATCATATTCAACTATCTTGAATCTCCATATGGCATCCATGGCTAGTGCTAAAAGCTGAGAGCTACACTCATTTGGGACTTGGAGAGGAGAGGAACAAGGGAGGAGCAACTATGAGCATCTTGATTAGCTATTTTATTTTATGTTTATATGCTTTCTATTTCATGCTTAATATCTCCCTTGATATGCCTGTTTAGGATAATCTTTTGTTGCTAACACTAACATTTGTTTCTTGTGCTCTTGTGTGTGTTGCCATCAAATAGATTTTCTAATCCTTTTTGCAAAGCATCAGGATGAAATGCAAAATAATGGACAAGGTATGAAAAGTAATCATTGATTCAGGATCCATAGACAACATAGTGTCAGAAGAGGTAGTGAGTAAGTTCAGATTGCAAAGGATTCCTCACAACAATCCTTATAGAGTCACTTGGTTGAACAAAGGCCAACATGTTATGGTTAATGAGCAAGCATGGGTGGATTTCACCATTGGAAGGTATAAGGATAAGGTACTATGTGATGTCCTACCCATGGATGCATGTCATCTTCTATTAGGAAGACAATGGAAATTTGATAGACAATCTATCCATGATGGAGCCAAGAATGCATAATCATTTAAGAAAGATGGAGTCCATTCAAGATTCAGTCTATCCTTGAGGAAGGTGAAAAAGGGGCAGCAGGTCCTAATGTCCTTTTGGTGAGTGAAAAGAAGTTCTTGAAGTCACTTGAGGAGGGTGAAGGTGTAGGGTTTTCACTAGTGATGAAGCCTAAAGAGGTAGACAAGAAAGAGCAGAAATTTCTACCAAAATAAGTGCAAGATTTGTTGAATAAATTCAAAGGTATAGTAAGTGAAGGACGACCAGCCACCTTACCTCCAAAAAGAACCATAAGCCATCAAACAGACTTCATTCCTGGGGCATCCTTGCCTAATAAAGCAACCTACAAAATGACTCCTCAACAAAATGTTGAAATTTCCAAGCAAATCCAAGAGCTCTTTGACCAGGGCCTAATTAGGAAGAGTATTAGCCCTTGTGTTGTCCCTATCATGTTGGCACCAAAAAAAGGTGGTACTTGGAGGTTGTGTACTAATTCTAGAGCCATAAATAGGATCACCATTAGATATAGGCTCCCTATTCATATAGTAGAAGACCTAATGGATTGTTTAGGGGAAGCCAAGTACTTTACCAAGATTGACCTTAAGAGTGGCTATCGTCAAATTATAATTAAGAAGGGTGATGAATGGAAGACTGCATTTAAGACTACTGAATGTCTTTATGAGTGTCTTGTAATGCCATTTGGCTTATCCAATGCTCCAAGAACCTTCATGAGACTCATGAATGAGGTGATGAAGGACTTGATAGGTAAATTTGTGGTAGTATATCTTGATGATATTCTCATTTTTCAGTAAGGATAGAGCAGCACATATTAATCATCTGCAAGATGTATTACAAAGATTATATGATGAAAAGCTAACCATGAATTTGGAGAAATGTGAGTTTATTAAGAAGGAGTTGGTTTACCTTAGTTTTGTGTTATCTCAAGGAAACCTCAAGATGGATCCCAGCAAAGTTGAAGCCATTGTAAATTGGTCTACTCCTAGATCAACAGCAAAGGTGAGAAGCTTCCATGGACTAGCTCAGTATTATAGGAAGTTCATTAGGCAATTTAGTGCTATATGTGCCCCAATGCTAGACACCATTAGAGGTGGTATGTGTTAGGTCCCAGAGACAACTGAGAGGGGGGGGTGTCAATCAGTTGTCTAATAAATTCATACCAAAAACAACTCAACCAACTTAATGCTTAATACCAGTAAACCAATTAAGTATGTCGGTAGACAGTGTTAACAGTTAATTTCTATACCAGTAAAGATTAATGCATGAAACATAAACACAAAGTCATCCATAACACATAACACCAATATTTGTACGTTGAAACCCTGTGAGGGGAAAAACCATGGTGGGAAACCTTACCCACAATCAGATGATACTACTACAGATAGTAAGTGTACATAAATGGGGTCTGCACATGCAAAAAGGCCAACAACCTAGAGCTCACTGCTCAATCACAAAATGGGAGTCACATTGACTACAGTTCGATGGTTAAATCCAATAAGAATGTACTACACAAAATAGCATCTTCATATGTTGGATTCAGTACTAGTGTAATGCTGATATGCTTCCACAAAAACCTAGCTTCACCTTCAAATGATGTCTTCATGTATAGCTCTGCTTAATCTCGCATATACCTTCACTTAATTCCTTTTTTGCATTCCCACATTCGATCTTACAAATAAGATCTTACTTTTATACCATAACCTAAGAACAATATTAGTAGGTTGGCTCTACAAGATATTACAATAAAAACATTTTACAAACAATATATTATCTGATGCAATAACTGATTAAACATGTCGGCTTAAACCATTTACAACAATAATAAATCATCCCCATAGCCTGCCATGCAGATCTGGAAAAGATAAACCTATTGGTGTAACCCTAGGTAACCCTGGACCTATTTACCGGTAAAAGTAAATATGCAAATATGATTATACCAATGATTAATTCTTCAAAACAAAGTGTCCACATGATGTCTTTGACATTATCAAGTGTCTTTCATATCATTCCAAGTGTTGATGATCATTATATCCTACCGGTGAACCATATACCAGTAACTGTGCAATAGTTACTTGCTTGTCGGTGAATGCTGCTAGATCTCCAGAGTGCTAGTGCTTTAGTAGGTGTTGACGTCAATGACAAAACCATACCAAAATACCAATAGTATGAAGGCCAAGTTTCAGTTGAGTGAAGCAGCAAACAAAGGTTTTGAAACCTTGAAGGAGAAAATATCTACTCAACTGGTGCTAGTGTTGCCTAGTTTTGAGAAACTTTTCATTGTGAAGTGTGATGCAAGCAATATTGTAGTAGGTGTTGTCCTAAGCCAAGAAGGAAGACTAGTAACCTTCCATAGTGAGAAGCTAAGTGATTCCAAGAGGAAATACTCCTCTTATGACCTTGAGCTACATGCTTTAGTGCAAGCATTGAGAAAATGGAGACACTATCTCTTACCCAAATAATTTGTGGTGTATACGGATAACCAAGCATTGAGTTTTCTGAATTCTCAAGACAAACTCATTCACAAACACATGAAATGGGTGGATTATATGCAGGCCTATACATTCACCATTAAGCACAAGAAAGGGCAGCACAACTGGGTAGCTGATGCACTAAGTAGGAGGCTCTTGATAGTCCAAGAAATCTAGTTGAGAAGCATAGGTGTGGATAGTTTTAAAGATTTGTATGCAGAGGATGAAGACTTCTCAAGTGCCTACCAAGTATGCAAGGATTATCAAAATCATTTCCATAGTGAATACTCATATTTCACTTTACAAAATGGGTTATTGTTCAAAGGTGGATAGCTTTGTGTTCCTAAAGGCTCAATGAGAGAAAATCTTATCCAAGAGAAACATAATGGCAGCCTTAGTGGTCATTTTGGAGTCAATAAGACTCAAGAGTTGGTTCAGAGATTCTATTATTGGCCAAGGATGAATCAAGATGTGAAAAGGTATGTGGAGACTTGCATAGTTTGCCAAAATGCTAAGGGTACTTCAACAAATGCTGGTTTGTATCAACCTCTTCCCATACCAAGTAGACCTTGGGAATGCATTAGCATGGATTTTGTGGTAGGTTTGCCAAAGACAAAGCAAGGATATGACAACATTTATGTCATTGTGGACAAACTTAGCAAGATGGCTCATTTTGTGCCTTGTAAGACCACTCATGATGCATGCCACATAGCTCAGTTGTTCTTTAAGGAAATAGTAAGGATACGTGGTTTACCATTGAGTATAGTTTCAAATAGAGACTCCAAATTTATGAGTCATTTTTGGAAAACATTATGGTAGAAGCTTGGCAAAAATCTCTCTTTTGGATCAGCCTACCATCCTCAAACAGATGGGTAGACCGAGGTGGTGAATAGAAGTTTGAGAAACTTATTGAGGTGCCTTACCAAGGAGTATGGGCAGACATGGGATCAAGTACTTGCTCAATCTGAATATGCATATAATGACACCATAAATAGGACTACCAGTAAAAGCCCTTTTGAAGTAGTTTATGGTGTGCACCCAAGAGGCATTTTTTAGTTGAGGGATTTAGGAAGTGCAGCAATCAGAAGTGGATATGCAGAGGACTTTTCTCAGTCCATGAAGGAAGTCCATGAATCAGTTAGGCAAGCTTTGAAGGAGAATACAAGCAAAATCAAACAAAAAGTTGATGAAAAGAGGAGAAATCTATAGTTTCAAGTGGGAGATCTTGTGAGGGTGCACTTGAACAAAGAAAGGCTACAACAAGGAGTACCAAACAAGCTACAAATGAGAAGGATATGTCCATGTGCCATTCTAGCCAAGTATGGTGAAAATGCATACAAGGTGGATCTACCTAGTGACATAGGCTTGTCACCACTTTTTAACATAGCAGACTTGGTTGCATACAAGGGGCCAATCCAAGGTGTAGAATGCAGTCACTCAGAGGTTTCAAATGATACACATAACCTTCAGTTACCAGCCAAGCCTAATCCTAAGGCCGAGAAGGTATTAAGTTCAAGAATTGCCAAGAAGACTAGGCATCAAGCCTATTGGGAGCACCTCATTAAATGGCATGGTAAGGATGATGTTGAGGCTAAATTGGTGATGGAGTTAGAGTTTCAGAAGCTTTGGATTGATCCAACACTGATTCCTCACGAGGTGACATGATCTCCTTTTGTTAGGGAGAATGGTGCAGGAGCACCTAGGTCCTAGCTTTCTTATTTTGCAAATTTTGGCTTGTAATGACCCTAGCCAAGTTACTGGTGAATAAGGACTCTAGGAGGGTCCAAGAGTGATTATTTAGTGTCAATGTAGGCCTAGGTTGAGTTCATTTTACTTATGTTTGCATTTTTGTGTAAATAGTGTATTTGAGTAGGTTTTTGGCCTTTTTGTTGGTCAAAGGTGTCAAAAGTTGGTAAACACATTTGAGAGGGATAAATAGGTTTTAGGAATGTTTTAAATTCCATATGTGATGATTTAGAATAGGTCTCATGAGTTGGAGAGGCCAAAAGTGGAAAAAACACAAAGTTGCAAAAAGTTGTCATGACAATTTTTGTCCTGAAATTGGTCCCACGTTGAAGCTAGGGATTTCTAAAATCCATGGAAGGACTCCACATGTGGGAAGGCTATAAAAACCCTCTCTTACATGTTTACCAAGGTTGGTGTACTTGGATTTTTGAATCAATAATCAAAATACAAGATTTTGGACTGCACTTTTCATTGTTTTTGTCAATTTTTGCATTCTTTGAAGGTTTAATGGATTGAATCCATGAATCCGATGATGGATTGAGGTTTATTAGTGTGTTTTAGGGTAGGATATTAATTTTCAAGCTTTTTATTTAGCATTTACTACTATTTTGGTGATTTGATTCACAAGTAGCTAGTTTTGGCTTGTAATTAGCAGTTTTTGCTAAAATGGGAGCCCCATAAAATCCCATCGTGTGTTCATCATGGAATTTTGGGAAATGGTAGGAAACCAATTTTATAGTGTACATATGAAAGGATAAGGTTTGAAAGTTTCATTTGATATTTTTAACATCTTGCCCTAGGCAAGCCCAAGAGTAACTTAGCTAGAGTTGGCAAGATGAAAAGTTAGCACAAAGTGCAGAGGTGAATGTAAATGAAAGTTCCAAGATTTTGGGAAGTAGTAATAGATTATTAAAGGTCTTCTTGTGTAGGAGGAAGCCTCAAGAGTTCCATTTTAAGTTCCAAAGACAAGATTTACTTGCTATTGCCAATCAAGTGCCTAGAAGCCTTTGAAATTCTCATTTTGGGGTTTTTGTATGCAAAGAAGGGTTGGAAGCTTAAAACCACTGAAACACTTTGGGGTTGAGTAAATATTTAAAGAAAATCCATTTTATTTTGGGGGTCCTTTGGATTTTTTTAGGCCAAGACCTCAAAAACTGGTTCTAGGAGGCATAATTGGGCTATTTCCCTTTTAGCCTTTTATAGACCAATTTTTGAAATCAGTAAGAAACCTTTGGATAGAAAACCGCAAATGGACCTTGAAACCATATAAAAACATGAGAGAATAACCCTCTACACATTTGCAACATCTCAAGACCATTGGAGGGCATTTTGATGAATTTGAGCCAAGAAGCCATCTTTTAGCATATGGGAAACATAGCAAATTGGTAGGGTTCCTAGCAAGGACACTTGAAGAAAACACCTTGGAGTGAGTAAGAGAAAGCCCTAGAAGATATTGAGAGGGACTTGTAGGTATAGAAAGAAACTAGGCCTGGTGAGTTGGTGAAATTGAGCAACATCAACTTAGTGAAGTGTTGAGCAAGCTAGGTGAACCCTATCACTTTCTTACTTTCCTCTAGATATCCAATTTCTTGAACTAACTATGTAGTTTTAAGCTCTTCTATACATAGGTTCCAAATATCTCCTCAAAGGGATCTACCAGTTTTCTTAACAAACATTGAGCATATAGCTTTAATATTTTTGCATCTACCTCATACACCATGGGAATGATCCATGATGTTGTAGGATCTAGAACTTTCATCAAATATTGGTTTGTATCCACCATGAAGCAAATGGTATCCTTATAATTATCAACTATAGACTTAGGGATCCTATCCCTTTCATGCATTTGACACTGAATTTTTTTGAAATAACCCCATAAAACAACTTTATGAGCCTTAGTAGCACCAAAATTGTATAATGGTTCTCTAATTTTCACTCCGAGAGGTTTGTCATATGCCCATTAGACTTTACCAACTCCGAGAACTTCATTCATGAAGTAGAAAAACAAACACAGGATCAAAATTTTGTATTTGAATGGATGTTTCTTGTCTTGCTTGATTTTGGCCAGGTTCTTCATCAACTTACTTTGGAGCAACTCACATAGGTCATACTTTTTGTTCTCCCAGACCATCTCATAAGCTGCATATATTGTTGTTCTAGATACAAAATTCTCTCTACTAGTGGAGTATATCTTATACCCAATTACCCTTGAAGAAAATATGACATCATACTCTAAAATGTCATTGATTTTCATGGCTCTTTTGTCGAACTTTGAACTGGTTGCATTTGTAAGAATTTTGTTCTTCACCAACTTCAATGAGGGTAGCTCACTGAATGAACACAACCTTGTTACAACCCTAATTACATTCTTGATGATCTTTAATGGCTTATTCAACCACATGAACTCATGATGCATCAAATTGGGCACATGACAGACCCACTCTTGTTCATTGAACATCAAAAATTTGATGAACTGCACAAAACTCTTTTCCTCCAATACTTTGAATTCTGGTTTCAACCTAAAATTCTCATCAATCAATTTCTTATTGTAGAGATTCAATAGATGGTAGCTTCCCAACTCCTCGAGGTTGTAGTGAGTGTAAACCCCAATTTATTCGACATGCAAAACATCATGTGCAATCGACGAAAATGCACTCTTCACCCTTGAAATCATCTTCCATGGAAATAAATGGGTGTTTCTTAAAATCTGGTTGAGCTCTCTCAGTAATATCTACAATAAGAGGTGTCACCATACTAGAAGTTTCCATTTTAGAAATTTTAAACTTTGAAAAGTTCACCAATAAATACCTCAACTGTTAGATTAGGTTTTTGCTTGGGAAATCGCTTTGACGCTTGATCTTGCATGACAATCTACTTGCAGAGTACTCCAGACTTATTCTCTTTGAATGAAAAGTAACAAATGAATTCCAAAATGGATTTTTATCATTCACTTATCTAAATTTTTGGTGTAATAAATGCACTTTGCCCTAATTCATCTGGATACCCTGCATACATAGATAGTCTCTCAAGAATTCTTTTGCGGATCTTTAAATCCACTCATACTCTTTTGGAACTCCTTCCAAAAGATCTGCACAATCAAAATATAGCCACTAATGATATTCTGATCTTCTGACATCATTGCTGGCAGGGGAGAAAAGGATTTGCATGAAAAATCCCCTTAAGCTTGAGTCCTCAATCTAATTCCCGAAGGAACTTTGTAGCACTGAAATTAGGTGCGAACTTGTTTCCAGCATCTGAGTCACTCTTCTTCACCCATTTCTTCTTCATCTTATCTTTGATCTCTTCCATAGTTATTTTTTCTTTCCTTTATCATATATCTTCACATTCTTTCTCTTGTCTATCAGACCCTTCCTATTCACATTCTTTCTTCTGTAGAATCTTGCAATGTGACCAGATTTGTTGCAATTGTAGCACACAACATTTATCTGACTAGGCATGTTATTTCTATGATTTCCTCTTGATCTACACTGGTTAGCAATATGGCCATACTTTTGTATTCAACCAATTTATGACCATACTTATTGTAGTTGAAACACTGACAAAAGAAAGATGGACCATTCTAATTCATTCTATTTATGAATTGACTAGCCATATGACAAAATTTATTGCAAACAAAATAGTTACCATTGAACTTATGAGAATTAGGTTGCCTTACCAGAGGCCTTTTAGCTTTGTTTTTTGATGTTGAGAATTAGGATTTCTTTGACCAGATGTGGAGCTTTCACCTTTCTCAAATCCAAGTCCTCACTTGTCATCTTCACTCTTCTAACCTTGCAACAACTCATCAAGCTTAGCTGAGCTAATCTAGAACTTCTCCTTGTAGTCATTTGCAATAGAAAGTTCATCCCTAAAAGTGATAATTTCCCTTTCAAGCTCTTGCTCATTGTTCTTGGATTATAGTAATCCAAGCTTCAACTAATTATTCTCATAGTTAAATCTACAACATTTATTAGATCTATCTTTCAAGGTTTGATTAAGACTCTCTTCATTCTTCTTTCTCTTTTCAATCTCCTTTGTCAACCTCATCACTATAGATTCCATCTCATTCTTCTAGACTATATTATCTCTAGCAAGTTTCACACATTCTTCTATCTTCTCTTTCAAGGCTTGGTCATCTATGCTTTGGCTTTCTTTCTTATTTAGATTATCAACAATTTCCTTTCTCTTTTCCCTAGGCTTGTTCAATTGATCTTTGAGTGATTGAATGAAATTCTCAGCATCCTTAAGATTCCCTTTTCATACTGAACCTCAGCTTGGGCATGGTCAAGATCCTCAAGTTCCACAATAAGTTAATGTTGAAGACTATCAGAATCCATTGAATCACCTTCCCATATCCTCCTCAAGCTATTAAACTTCTTTTGAAGAACTAGGCTCTGATACCAATTTTTGAAATCAAGGAATACTAAGAGGGGGTTGAATCAGTGTTCTACAATTTTTAACTTTATTAACTTGTTCTTTCAACCACTTAATGCAAATGAACAAAAATAAGATGTAGAAACACAAAGCAATCAACAACAACACCAAAACACCAAGATTTTATATGTGGAATACGCAGTCAAGGGAAAAACTATTGTGGGGATGAGACCCACAAGATGAGTATACTCAACTATAGAGTTTTAAAATTGAATGCACATCCATTCATGCACACTACCTAGAGTTCACTGCTTAAAAACAAAAAGGGCTACAACCCCAAGAAGGATCACTACCTTACAAAATCTTTAACAAAAGATAATTAGAATGTCTGAATGAAAAAAAACATCATCTATAAATGCCAAAGGTACAATTCTGGTTAAGAACAAAACACTTTCTCTATTCCACTATTCTGCAATATTTCAAAGCACAAATCCCTCACTCATGAATGTGAAACTATACACAATCGATCACAAACACTTTCCACACAACCACATATACCCAAAATGATCATATCCATCGGTCTTATATATTTGCAACATGAAATTAGGTCTTCTACATGTCAGATTCAAATAATGAAATGTGTATACATAGCTAGCTTGATATGAACTCCAATGCATATGTGGACCAAAAGGAACTGTCCACATCCTACCCAAATGTTGACTAAACATCCTTGATCACAAAAACAATCACCAAAATTACTCCACCAATTTCACACAATGATCAACTATCCAACATGGCCATACCACACTGTTCAACTCAAAAACATGGACACCAGATCTTCTAACTCACACGACAATCATCAACAAAGGCTAAGATTATGGAATAAGGAGTTTTAGACATCTAAATAACTTCCTAGCTGCACAGTACTAAATATTCAACATAAATGAAATGCCACCCAAAATACTACATTCTTCTTAATATTGTGTTCTATCTCACTGGACTTAACCAAATCTTCACTCTTACTTTTGGTAGGATCAAATCACACACTGTGGATGAGATAACTACTAGGGTTTGTAGAAATGACAACATCAGATGACCTATACAGTATCTCTTGCCAACACATCCTTATCACTTAGAAAATCAAATGTTTTCCCAATAGAACTTAGTTCTGATTCAATTGATTTAGCTTTTGCTTTGAAATTTTCCATAACATCTAGCCATTGGAGACAATACATGTATACATTGCTAGTTCTATCAATACAATCCTTCATCTCATGGATACATTTTATTAAAGTCTTATGTGCATCATTGCATTTTTCTAACATATTCTGCATAACATCTGCTTTTGTCTTTGAAATATATTCTCCTTGTTGTGCAAAAGTCAACTTTTCTTTAGCCATAGGAGATCTTGGATCATCTAATTCAATAAAATCTTCCTTGTTTTGATCTTTCTTCTTCAACTTAGGTTTTGGAGAACCAGAAAGCACAATATCCTTCAGTTTCCTCTTTCTAGAGCCCAAACTCAGCTTAGAAGAACTAGTAGTAGCCCAAGATACCAGATTAATCTTCCAAACCTTGTAAAATGTCTTAATGTAATCTTTGCATGATTCATCATTCTTCTCCAGATAATTTAGATACTAATAAATTTGTCTAGCAATTAAAGCTTGGGATTTCTATAACACATTTTCTTTCAATGACAAATATCTCAAAAAATACATTGCTAAGCATACAAGTAAAGTGTTGGATTGTTGGATTTGGTTGATCTTTGCTACTGCTAGGATATGTTGTTTTCATTGATGTCAAAATATTCCTTTCATTTATTTCGGTGACTTTGGGAATATTTTGTGATCTGATTTTGTAGTTTGGTTTTGCTGATCATGGTTTTGCAGAATCTGGTATTTTCTCTGGTATATTGCAGTGTGATAAGATCTTGTGTTGATGCTTTGGAATATTGTTTGGGATGATCTTGTGAATCAAAATTTTGTTTTCTTCATCATTTGGTTCTCCGCAAGTTATTTTTATTCATGACAATTGTTGATTGGTTGTGTTATTGAGCTTTAAGATGTTGACCGATGAAGATTTGAAAAGAGGTGTTGGTGTAACTATTCTGGATGATTATAACATTCTTACTGGTGTTTCCTAGTTGTGTCATATTTGTTTTGTGATCTTCATTGATCATTGGTTGAGTTTTTGGTGACCTCTATGAACCAGTGATGATTTTTCATGTTATGTGATATTTATGGTGGTGTAGCATGTTGCAGTTGATCTTGGCATGATTTTTGGTGGATTTGATCATTTAGAAATTTGAATTAGGTCAATGTTATGTAATATAAATCATAATATTGGTCTGGTGGTTGATCTTTGTATTGTGTGATGTAATTTTTGTAATTGTAAGTTGAGGGTTGAGGGTTTATTCGACCTTGTTATCAAGGTTGATGAATTGTATATATGGGTGAGATGCTTATGTAATTTATGTGTAAGTATTATGTCTGCATTATCAGAAAGAGGTGATTTTTTGAACAAGAGAGTTATCCTTCAGTGAAGTGTTAAGGTGAGATTGGTGTTGCAAAGCAGACAATTGTACTTAACCAGAACTCTCATCAGGCATTTATAGATGCTATCATTGCAGTTCATTTCCTCCAGATTATAGTCTGAATCATATTGTAAGTCATTGAGACTTCCTTGAGGGTTGTAGCCTTTCAGGCATATACCTTTTCAGTACTGAGCTCTAAGTAGTGTGCCTAAATGCATGTGCATTTCCCATTGTAATATTTTCACATACTAGTGCAGAATATCATCTTACTGTGGGTAGGTTCCCAGCATGGTTTTTCCCTTAACTAAGTTTTCAACGTCAAAAATATTGGTGTTGTGTGTTGTGATGTTAATTTTCTTATATGTTATTATTGTAGTCTATTAGTTTATGTTTTGATGTTTGATTTGTTGTGATCTGGTGAAGATTGATTCACCCCCCCTCTCATTTTTCCTTCTTGATTGCTGCTAACAATTGGTATCAGAGCTAGATCCTCCAATAGAAGCTTAATCACTTGAGGAGATCTTAGATGGAAGCTCAAGGTATTCTTTTTAGGAAGGATAGTCTGAGGTTTGATGGAAGAAACTATACTATTGGGAAGAGATGGATGGAGGTACATTTTAAATGTCTAGGAGAGGATTACTGGAAGATTACTAAGAATGCCTATGTTGTTCCTCAGAGTGGACTATCCACACCTGATGGGGTTAAGGAAGTTAAATATAACATCAGAGCAAAAGAAGAATTGCTTAGTGCCCTGACTGATTCTGAAATGACAAATGTTATGGAACTTCATACTACACATGAGATCTGGGAGAAGCTTGAGATCCTGTAAGAAGGTGATAGTCAAGTGAAAGTTTCTAAGTTGTAGATTTTTAAAGGAAAGTATGAGACATTAAAGATGGGAGATGATGAGAACATACATTTATACATGGCTAAGGTGAATAAACTTGTCCTTGGTATCAGATCTATCGGTGTAAAGATTGAAGAAGATGAGATTGTTGATAAGGTGTTGAGATCTTTCCCTCCTTCTTATAAACACAAGGTTGCCGCTATTGACGAGATCTAGAGTGTGACTACGGTGACAAGAGATATGTTGGTTGGAAAACTTGTTGCATTTGAGCTGAGCAAATTTGGAGAATAACATGGAAAGTCTGAGACAACATTCAAGGCATCAGTGTCGATATTGGGTAAGCAGAAATATGATCTTGATGAATGCAAGATATCCAATTATGAAAGAGAAAGAAAAGAGATAGCAGAGCAAGAAAGAGAGCTTGATGATCTTGACACGCTGATTTCCCAGAGATTGCCTAAAGGTGTCGGTATGTATGATGGAAAGTTTCCCTTGAAATGTTTTTCTTATAATAAGATAGGACATTTTTCTTCTAGATGCCTGGAGAGAAAGACTAAGTATGATAGACATGATAAGTTTGATAAGCCTGATAGGAATGATAGATATGAGAAGCATGAAAAGTTTGATAAGACTTATAAGTTTAACAGGAAGTTTAGGAACCAAAAGAACTATTATTATGCTATAGATGAAGGTGTTACATATGATGAGTTGGAAGGAGATGAAGTTGTGTTTATTTCCATTAAAGAGGATAGACCTGTGCCTATTGATTCCACTAGCTTTTCTATTGAGGAGAAAACTTTGGCTATAAAGGTAGAAGAGAAGGGTGAATGGGTGATTGACAATAGTTGTTCACATCATATTACTGGTGATAAAAGAAAACTTGTAAGAATTGAAAGGTATGATGGTGGAATAGTTATATTTGGAGATGACAAAGCCTGTGTAATCCATGGGAGAGGTTCTATTTCTTTTAATGGTAAGTATAACATTGATGATGTCTTATATGTTGAAGGTTTTAAGCATAAACTTTTGAGTGTTGGATAGATGGTTGAGAAGGGTTATGATCTACAATTCAAAGATGGTAAATGCAAGATCTTGAATGCCTCTGATATAGAGATTGCATCTGGAACTAAGACTGAAGGTAACATTTTTCATTTGAATGCTAGTGAGAAAATTTGTTTGATTGCTAAGATAGATGAGATTTGGTTGTGGGATAGAAGAAAGTGTTATGTAAACTTTGATTCATTGATCAAGATTAGTTCTACACAAGCTGTTAGGGATCTACCTAAGATTGTTAAACCTGTTAATCCGATATGTAAGGAATGTCAGTTGGGTAAGAAAACAATGATTTCTTTCAAGAGTAAATGATTTACATCTCATGGATTATTAGATCTTGTGCATACTGACCTGTGTGGACCTACAAATGTTAGAAGTGTGCAAGGTGATAGATACTTTATGTTGCTAATTGATGATTATTCTAGGATGATGTGGGTTATCTTTTTGAAAGAAAAGTCAGAAAAAATTGAGAAACTCAATATATTCAAAGATAAAGTTGAAACTGAGTCCAGATAGAAGCTAAAGTGTCTGAGATCTGATAGAGGTGGAGAATTCAGTTCCACTGAATTCAATTTTTTCTATGAGGTACATGGAATTAGAAGACAACTATTTGCTCCTAGGACCCCACAACAGAATGGAGTTGTTGAGAGAAAGAACCATACTATTTTGGATGCTGCAAGAACCATGTTGATTGAAGGAAATTTTCCAAAGGTCTACTGGAGAGAAGCTATTAGCACTGTAGTCTATACATTTAACAGAGTTCATATCAAAGGTGAGACTGATAAGACCCCTTATGAGATTTGGTTTGGTCATGTTCCTACTATGAAGTATTTCAAATTTTTTGGTAGCAAATACTATATCAAGAGAGATGAGGATATTGGAAAGTTTGATTCTAGAAGTGATGAAGGTGTCTTTTTGGGATATTCTACAAATATCAAATCCTACTGGTTCTACAATAAGAGAATGAGAAAGATAGTTGAGAGTGAAAATGTGAAGGTGGATGAGAACCTTGGGAAGGGGATAAGAGCTTATGATGATGGTAAACATGTTGTTTAGCTCCTATTCAGCCTAAAGAGCCTAAGCAAAATGATCTAGTAGAGACTATTAATCCAGATGTTGTTGTTGTTGGCAATAATGTGCAGGAACCTGGGGATTAGAACAATCAAAAGACTCCAAGGTATGTCATAGTAAATCATTCTGAGAATCAGATTATTGGTGACAAGAATAAAGGTGTGATGAATGGAAGAAGGTTAGTTGCAAAAGAAGTATGTTTGATTTCTAAAGTTGAACCTAAAGATGTTGGTGAAGCTTGTAAAGATGGTAACTGGATAAGAGCCATGGAAGAAGAGTTAGACTAGATTGAAAAGAGAAACACTTGGGCACTTGTGCCTAGACCTAAGGATAAAAATGTTATTGGTACTAAATGGTTTTTAAGGAACAAATTGAATGAAGCTAGTGAAGTAGTCATAAATAAAGCCAGACTAGTTTGCAAAGGATATTCACAGCAAGAAGGGATTGATTATGAAGAAAATTTTTCTCTGGTTGCCAGAATTGAAGTTGTTAGATTGTTGCTTACTTATGTTTCTTATAAATATTTCGTATATAAGATGGATGTCAAATCTGCATTTTTGAATGGTGATCTAGAAGAAGTTTACATTGAACAACCTAATGGATTTTTATTATTGGATGATGGACACATGGTATGTAATTTGAAGAAAGCACTTTATGGATTGAAACAAGCTCCTAGAGCCTAGTATGCTAGGTGAGACAAATAATTGCTAAAATTAGGATCCATCAAAGGTGCTGCTAACAATAATCTGTACTTTAAGATTGAAAATGATAACATTTTGATTATTGAAGTCTTTTTTGATGACATTATCTTTGGTGGTGATGATGATATGAGTATGAAGTTTGTCAGTGATATGCAAAAATAATTTGAGTTGTCTATGATTGGTGAGATGAATTTTTTCTTAGGTTTGTAGATTGCATAGATGGGAAAAGGTATCTTTTTATCTCAAACTATGTATGTGAAGGAACTATTGAAGAAATTTGGATTAGATGATTCTAAGATGGTTGGAACTCCTATGGTAATTGGTTGTAAACTGTCTGAAAATGATAAATCTCCTAAAGCTAATCAGAGTTTGTACAAATCCATGGTTGGTGGATTGTTATATCTTACTCAAACTAGGCCTGACATTATGCATGTTGTGTGTATGGCTGCTAGATATCAAGGTGATCCGAAGGAGAGTCATGTCACTGTTGTTAAAAGAATATTCAGATATCTAAAGGGAGCTATGAATTATGGTCTATGGTATCCAAAGAATGATGATTTCATGTTGTGTGCCTACACTAATGCATATTGGGTTGGTGACATTGATGATCGGAAGAGTACTATTGATGGTGTATCCTTTTAAGGTAAGAAGTTGGTTTCATGGGCTAGCAAGAAACAAGATTCAGTATCTTTATCTACTGCTAAAGCTAAGTACATTATTACTGCTAGTAATTGCACTCGGATAGTTTGGATGAAGCAAATGTTGAAAGATATTAGAGTTATTGATGATGATCTTACTATTATATACTATGATAATTCTAGTGCTATAAACATGTCTAAGAATCTGGTGCAACATTCAAAGACTAAGCATATATCAATCAAATATAATTACTTGAGAGAGAAAGTCAGTGAATAGAAGGTGAAGCTAGAATATGTATCTACAATGGAACAAATTATTGATATTTTTACTAAGCCTTTTCCTGTAGATACATTTGTCTAATTGAGAGACAAGTTAGGGGTACCCACCCCTCGTGATGAGAATTATATGCATTGAGTTGCATTGATCTGGTGGAATTCAGAGCCTTATTATTTTATCTGAATTGATGAGTTGGTGTTACTGCTCTGCTGGAGTAGTGTGTTGATTCGGTTTTATCCTAGAGAGAGAGATTCATGTTTTTGGGAAGAGTTCGATTTTTCTATTTTTCTTTCGCATAGTTGTCAAATGGGGAGAGAGATCATGTGAAAAATGGCTTTATCTATATTGATCTTAGGGGGGTGTTTGTTGATGATATCTTCTTTCTTTGCATTGACGATTTTTCACATTCTTATGTTGCCATCAATGCCAAAGGGGGAGATTTTTGGATTGTTGGGGCTATTATTGGATTTGGTTGATCATTGATATTGCTAGGATATGTTGTTTTCATTAATGTCAACATATTCCTTTGGTTTATTCCGGTGAGTTTGGGAAGATTTTTTTATCTGGTTTTGTAGTTTGGTTTTGTTGATCATTGTTTTTACATAATCCGGTATTTCCTCCAGTATATTCTAGTGTGACCAGATCTTGTGCTGAGACTTTGGAACATTGTTTGGGTTGATCTTGTGAATCTTCATTTCCAGTGGTTCATGATTTGGTGCTCTGCAAGTTATCTTTCTTCATGATAGTTTCTCATTGGTTGTGTTCTTGAGCTTCGGAATGTTGACCGATGAAGATTTGAAAAGAGGTGTTGGTGCAACTATTTTGGCTGATTCTAATGTGCTTGGTAGTGTTTCATAGTCATTTCTTACTTGTTTTGATAATCTGCATTGATCGTTGGGCAATTTTTTGGTGACTTCTATGAACCGATGATGATTTTCATGTTATGCGGTATTTATGGTGGTGTAGCATGTTGTGTTTGATCTTGGCATGATTTACTGTGGATTTGATTGTTTGGAATTTTGAATTAGTTTCATGCTATGTAATGTAAATCATAATATTGGTCTGGTGGTCGATCTTTGTATCATGTGATGTAATTTTTGTAATTGTAAGTTGAGGGTTGAGGGTTTAGCTGACTTTGTTATCAAGGTTGATGAATTGTATATATAGGTGAGATGCTTATGTAATTTAGGTGTCGGTGTTATGTCTGCATTATTAGAGAGATGTGACTATGCAAACAAGAGAGTTATCATTCGGTGAAGTGTTGAGTGAGATTGGTGTTGCAGAGAAGACAATTGTACTTAATCAAAACTATCATCGGGCATTTGTAGATGCTATCATTGCAGTTCATTTCCTTTGGATTGTAGTCCGAATCATCTCAGAAGTCAATGAGACTTCCTAGAGGGTTGTAGCCTTCCAAGCATATACCTATTGAGCAGTGAGCTCTAGGTAGTGTTCCTGAATGCATGTGCATTCCCCATTGTAATATTTTCACATACTACTATAGAGTATCATTTTACAGTGGGTAGGTTCCCACCATTCTTTTCCCTTCACCAGGTTTTCCATGTCAAAAATATTGGTTTTGTGTGTTGTGTTGTTAATTTTCTTATCTGTTATTGCTGCAGTCTATCATTTTATGTTTTGAATTTTAATTTTTTGTGATTTGGTGAAGGCTGATTCACCCCCCCGCCTCATTCTTCCTTCTTGATTGCTGCTAACATAAAGATCCAAACCAAAAGGGTTAACCTTGATTCTTTGGCATGTTAATATTCTCTAACAACTGATTCTTCAATAATTCACACAAATCATAAACTGCATCTTCTATAACAAGCTTATGTGCAACATATATAGCATAGTTGAGGTAGAACCTTCCCTATTTCTAAAATAAATTTTTATAAGATATACCGTATGTAACATACCTTACCATGGGATTAATAATTTTGTCAAACAACAACATTCTTTGATCTCTCATCACTATGGTTAAGGTTTCAACTTCCTTATTCTTCACAGTCTTCTTTGTCATAATAGTTCCTTTGTCACATTGCCCAGTATCTACTAAAATGATATCTTTAGAAATCGGATAGGGTTTGTCTAACATGATGCAATCATTATGTACTTTACTCAAGATAAGCTTGATCAAATTTTCATTGTCAAACCAAGGAAATTCACTCTATAGATCTAGTCCTTTCTTCCCTAACTCCTTAAACATTTGTGATTTTGCATCATTCAAATTGCTTTCTATTTTCTTGATCATTTCATTATCAAATTCATCTAAATGTACCTTTTCTAAATATTGAAATTCTTCACTTCTCAATTCTCTAACAATCATCTTGGATTCCATAATGTAAACTCTTTCTCTTCTTTGCTTCTACTCTTCAACTTCTTTTTCGCTCCTTAAATTCCTTTCTTTGCAAAATGTACAAAATGATCTTCAAAGTTCTATATTTATTGTGTCAAACACTTCTAGGGTTTACTAGCCAAAAATAGTGCCTTGTCAATGACATCAACATCTTCACCAAAATACCAGATTACATATCTATCACAGTCATGCCAAATCCATAGCATAAAATACTTCAGAGAGGGGGCCAAATGATTTCCTTGAGAACTTCCCCTGAGCCAAATCAACAAGCTCAGTTATCAAAGGAAGACGTTCCTACACTGGATTCTAGTACACCAAATTTGCTTGCATTATTCACCTCCTTCCTTCTCAAAACAATGACTTCCTTTTTCTTTGATTCACAAGTCTTGATCACATTCTTTTCCATAGACTTCTTCGTAGCAACCACATTTTTGCACTTACTAGCATAATGTCTGGATTGTTTACACATAACATTTGATGTTCCTCTATATTTAATTCACTAAGTGTCTTCTAGATCTACACTAATTAGCTTTATGACCATAACCTTTTCATATATGACAATAGCCATGAAAGGTAATATAATTATTTATTCCATTCATTCCAATCGGATGATAATTATGATTCATAACATGATTTCTATAGTAACTTTCTTTATGACCAAACTTATTTGAATTATAACATTGAGTGTTCATTTTGTTCATGCTTCTACATTCCGCAACCCTATGAACAAATTTATTGCATTGAAAACAATAACCATCAAAATATGAGTAGCTTTGTGCATTCTGTTGATAAATAGGTGGTCTTATTATAGTAGATCTATGATTATAGATATTACTGTAACTAGGAATTTGGGAAAACATCAAAGCAATATCAATTAGCTAACCACAAAGCTAAATTGCAATGAAAAGAAATCCTAATACATTCAATAAAGGCATGAAGATGAAATACTAAAATAAAATGCAAACCAAAGCATGTATCTCCTTCATTGTTCCTCCATTGTTCTTCTTTCACCTTCAAATTTGATGTGGATCTCACCTACAAGTGCAAAATGCAAGTAGAAAGCAAGTTGCGGAGAGATGAAATTGCAGCATAAGGATACTACAAGTGTGGTTGATTGATTGAAAATGTGTTTGATTCTGAAAATGTGATTGATTTCCCCCTTTCATTGAAGAAAATAATCCAATTTATAGACAAATTGGAGAGAGGACAAGATTAGCATGAAAATATTTGAAAGGAAATTCAAATCAAGAATGGAAAAATTATGACAAATGACAATTTGCTATGCAAGGAGTATGACAAATTATGACAAGTTGCTATGCAAAATGCATGACAAATTATGACAAATTATGGCAAGTGGAAGCATAAACATAGGAGAAAATGAGGGAATGAAATGAGGGGAAATATTAGAAAAATTAAAGAAAATAGGAGAAATAGAAATTAGGAATTAGGAGAAATTAGCAAATTAGAAAATTGAGGAAAAAGATGAAATAGAAATTAGGTGAATTAATTAATAGGTTTTCATCCATTAATTAATTCATGAAAAGAGACCTAGGACTAAATAAATAGATTTATTTAACCCACAAAGAAGAAGAAAATGATTAAATGAACAAATCATAAAACCCTAGAAATAAGAGGACAAGGAATTAGGTCAAGACAACAAGAAATTAATGTATGTTCGATCATGATTCTGACTAACAAAGGACCAATGTTGATAAATGATTAAAATTAGTTGACAAAAATCAATGACAAATTGACCAAGATTGACAAGGAGATCAAATTGATAGGTGCCAATTGATGAGGAACAATGACTAATCGATCCAAATTGACATGATTGAAAAGGACAAGGATCGATGATGAATCGATCGCAAAATGACAAGATTGACAAGGACAAGGATCGATGACGAATCGATCGCAAAATGATGAGATTGACAAGGACAAAGATTGACCAAAATCATGACTGAAGATTGCTATTGACAAGACCTAATTCGAAAGCGAGAAAAATGAGGAATGTAGAAGAAGGACTCGATGCTCACAAATGATAAAGACCAAGTGTGCAACATAGAAGAAATTTTAATGCAACACAAAAACCCTAAAATAAGGCAATGCGCAAATGTTAAAGTATGACTCCACAAGCGTTGACCATTTTTAGATGTCTACATTTTGCCCCTCTTTAAGACAATGCAATTTTAAGCATTGTTTCAAAGAACCATAATGAAAATGCCCCAAATAATAACAATGACATATGCATGCCCCCTCGAGGAATTGGCAGAAAAAATACAGAAAAGAGGCCAAGTGATCGATAAGAATGACAGAAGACGATAAGTTCAACCGGACTGCCAAGACTGACGAAAGAAATGTTAGTAAGTAGAAATTAGACAAAGGATAGTTAGAGATGAAGGAAAACATGCTTTCAAAAATGCACATAAGTAGGTGAGAACCTTTATTTAATGTAGCAAAGTGGATGCAGAGCATCATGGCATTGAAGGCCAGAGCTGGAATGCAACCCCTTTTGCAAAAGACAGACACATCGCACACAAGGAATTATTGAAGCATCCTAGGGTGCATACATCAAGGGTCGAGGTATGTGCGGCGTTCACAAAGTGAACGTACTTATCACAGACACCCAATGATATAGTTGCCCCAATTTGTGACAAACATTCCACAAACAACAAACACAACAACAAAAAAAAAAATAGAAAGGGACCATGAACCATCCCGGTCACTCTAAATCACTCAGTGACATCATTGAGAAACATAGGAACATGATCAAAGACAAATATAAATTAGTAAAAAGATAAGATGCACAAATTCAACCAAGTCAAACAAACAGTCTGATCGTCATTGTCAAAAGTGGAAAACAAGAATGATCATGATGTCTGGTTCCAGGGAATGCGGTACCCCGTCTAAGATAGGACATAGTCTAGTTTCGAGTATACCACACCCTGTATAAGACCCATGATAATATTGACAAGGACCAATGGTAATGTTGATGCTTTTTTGATTCATGTGACAATTGTAATCAGGTTGAATGCTTGCTTGGTCGAATAGTTTATCTATTAATGAGTGATTTCATTAAAGCATGATGTTTGATAGATTGTCGTTGGATGTATGCTCAACGATCTGTCTATGCACAAAGGGGACCATTTATTGACAAAATGCAAAATTCCAAAGAAATTGTTTTCGGATTTTGATGTTTTTCACTTTTTAGGAATTTTGAGTTTTTTACAAATTTTTTTTTGTTCGTTTTTCAGGACTTTATTTGACTTTTTAGGGATTTTTTCAGGACATTTTAGCTGAAAATTAACACATGATTTTTATTTTTTTTTATGTTTTTAAATGTTTTCAGGAGTTTTTTCAAGACATTTTATGAATGTTTTTGGATTATTTCAGGACATTTTCTAAATGTTTTTGGATTATTTGAGGACATTATTTGATTTTTATGATTTTGCCCCCAGTGTCTAGCAAGGCAAGGAATATGACAGGTGAATAAATAGGCTTTCTGAAATGTTGGTGGATAGAGGGAAGACAAAGACCTTTTATTATGGAGACAATACGGATGCAATTTTCAAGGGCTATTGTGTGATGGGACAAGAGTCTGGATATGACAATGTAAAGCAGTGACATGGCATGAGGGACATGTCAAGAGGTTTTTGAAACCATGTTTAAATTTTGCGTCCTTATGTTAGATCAAGATCAAGGAATGAAAAAGAGTGTATGGATAGTGACAAGATATGGATAGGATAAGCAAGACCAAGAATGGATAAGGGACATGGACTGAAGGTCGGGGTAGGCTAAGGGATAGTGGCAAAAAGTTGTAATAAGCTAGGGAATATGGATGAAAGGTTATAATAAGAAAATGGATAAAGACCAAAAGCTATGATGGACTAAAAGCTACAAACAAGATGCATGATGCTCATGAAGATCCTTAGCCTTGTCAAGATCAAAGGTGGAAAGAGGAAATGGACATGAGGGACAATAGGATAATGAAGGGTAATGACAGGGGTTTGATAGGAGAATGGAACAATGAAGGACAAAAGGATATGATAGGAGGAAACCTGCCCCCAAGTACGGTATGCAAGAAGTTCACAGATTACACATGATGCCTATTTGCCAGGTTTTCATCATGGTACTTGCCCAAGGCGCCTGTTTGTCAGGTTTTCACCAATGGACGAATTATTTTTGCTTTACTTTTTTTTTCTTTTTCTTTTTTTCTCACCCTTTTTTTTTTTGTATTTTGACTTTTTCAATAGAAGATGGACACATGATAGGGGATGGAAGGACTTAAACATCTTTTTGTTTGGATAGTAGCCTTGAAAAAAATGGACCATGACCTTTAAAAGTATGCTCAAAGACGTTGGTAGGATAAGGACATGGAAAAAGAGATGAAATTAAGGCAAGGATTTATGCAAAGGATGGGATCAGAGGGATCAAAGGATGGAAAATATGCATTGGATAATGGATAGGGTATTGGAAGAATTGGGCTTCACTGGATGGAAATGAAGGCAAGATCAACATTGGAAAACACCTTGAGGGGTGGTGGATTGATCGAGGAAAAATGGATCTCAGATTGTGAGATTTGGATGGAGGAATAGCTTGGAATTTTGGGACATAAGGGCCCAAAATGGATGAAGAAGGTGATGGAGGAATAGAAACTTTGGATGCCAAGTTGGATGTTTCTTTAGGCTTTTGTGCTTCAAGGAGTTGCTTAGGGATGTAGGTCCCAAGGACAACTAAGAGGGGGGGGGTGAATCAGTTGTACAATAAAATGAAACCAAAATCTTATTAACCAACCAATTGCTTAATACCGGTAAGACAGTTAATTGTGTCGGTAAATAGTGTTAATAGGAAATGTTGTACCGGTAAGAATTAATGCATGAAACATAAGCACAAAGTCGACCACAACACATGACACAAATATTTGTATGTGGAAACCCTGTAAGGGGAAAAACCATGGTGGGAAACCTTACCCACAATCAGATGATACTACTGCAGATAGTAAGTGTACAAGAGGGGTTTGCACGTACAGAAAGGCCAACAGCCTAGAGCTCACTACTCAAACACAAATGGGAGTCACACTGACTACAGATGGATGGTTAAATCCAATGAGAATGTACTGCACAACATAGCATCTTCATATGCTGGATTCAGTACCGGTGTAATGCTCATATGCTTCTACAAAAAGCTAGCCTCACCTTCAAATGATGTCTTCGTGTATATCTCTACTTAATCTCACATATACCTTCTTGTAATTCTTTTTCGCATTCCTCACTTGATCTTACAAATTAGATCTTACATTTATACCATACCCTAAGACCAATTTTAGTAGGTCGGCTCTACAAGATATTACAATAAAAAATTTTACAAATAATACAATATCTGATGCAATAACTGATTGAGCATGTTGGCTTAATGCATTTACAATAATAATAAATCATCTCCATAGTGTGCCATGCTGATCTGGAAAAGATAAACCTGCCGGTGTAACCCTAGATAACCTGGACCTATTTGCCGGTGAAAGTAAATATGCAAATAAGAATATACAAATGATATTACTTCAAGGAAAAGTGTCCACATGATGTCTTCGACATTACCAAGTGTCTTCCATGTCATTGCAGGTACCAGTGAACATTATATCCTGCCGGTTAACCATATACCAGTGATTGTTGAACAGTTTACTGATTGTTGGTGAATGTTGTTGGATCTCCAAAGTTAGCAGGTGTTGACATCAATGACAAAACTATACCAAAATACCAACAATCTCCCCCTTTGGCATTGATGGCAACACAAGATGGAAAAACCATCAACGTGTCAAAATAGAAATGCCAAATAAAAAAACCGATTCTCCCCCTAGGAGTAATATGTGTTTATAAATATCAATGTCTCATACCAATCTCTCCTCAAAAAGATAATGCACTCTCCCCAATGTTTTTCCATATATCTCTCCCCCTTTGACATCAAATGCCAAAGTCACAAAAAGGTCAAGTTCATACAAAATACCAATCAATTCAATATACCAACTACTCCCCCTGAAAAGTAGCTTCCTCATCAAATACCGGAATGAAAGATTTGTACATTTAATTCTGTCGGTTGATGATAATCATCAACTGTCTAAGTCTCTACCGGTGGAGGTAGGACTCCAAGCTGATCTCTGAGATACTCAAAAGTTTCCTTAGGCAAAGGTTTTGTAAAAATATCTGCAAGCTATTATTTAGTATTCACATAAACCAGTTTTATTTCTTTTTCTTCAACTTTTTCCCTTAGAAAATTTAGTTTGATAGAAACATGTTTTGTTTTAGAATGTAATACTAGATTCTTAGATATATCAATTGCTGCAGTGTTATCACAATATATAGTAATATGTTCCTTGCATTTTACCTTTATGTCTTTCAACATTTGTTTAAGCCAAAGTACCTATGTACAGTTTGTTGCTGTTGCAACATTTTATGATTCTATTGTTGATAAAGATGTACGGGTCAGTGCAAGAAGATGAGTCCACTTTTTGGCCAAAAAGTGGAAGTGTTTTCCCTGATTTTCAGATTTTGTCTCATTTGAGCTTAAATTTTGAAACACTTAGAGATTGAATCTTGGAAAAAGTCAGTAATATAAAAGATAGCCCTCTGAGTTTACTTTCCAAATATATAATTTATTTTAATACCCACATAATAAAAAATAACTTTTTAAATGGAGTTCTGAAAACTATGTTTTAAAAATGCCTGTTTCAGGACCATACCATGCATGTGTACGACCCACACTTTTTGACACAATTAAAATTATTTTCTCAAACCGTTTTGGGAAATGGTTTGTAACACACTGAAGATTGATGAGCATATTTTTCTGTATTTTTTTTTCTAATATATTTTTTTTAATTAATTTTTTAATGGCCGTAATTATCTTTTTAAAAATTTGACGTGTACGACCCACATAATTTGATGTAAACTTAACATTTTTTGATTTTTTTTTTTTTTAAATACAAAAGAATTTTGTGTAGATTGATGACATATAATTTTTTTTCCAAAATTCTTTAAAATAAAAAAGTTATTAAATTAACAAAATTAGTTAATATTTCAAATTTATGGACCCGACTTAGTATAAATTAAATGAAAAATAGTTAAAATAATCAAATTTTAAATAAATTTACATATTTAGAATCTAGACAGTATAATCTGAAATGGGTTTTAATTTCGTATAAAAATTCTCTGATTAGAGGCGCGTAAACTATTTCTGAAGTTCATATTTGTGCTTTCATTCATGGAGATTTGAATTTGCAGGTCCATGTCTCAGGTGTGGCCATCCCAGGCCTATCCCGGACCTAATCCCGAGCCAAGTGGCGGGTTGTGGAATCAACTTCCACAAAACGGGCCCCCGTTTTCAAACAAGGGTGGCTTGTGGAAAAAAAAGGAAAAATGCCATTTAGAAACGGGGGCCCGCTTTTAAACAAAACGGGGGCCCGTTTTTTAGAAACGGGCCCCCGTTTTTAAAAACGGGCCCCCGTTTCTAAAAAACGGGCCCCCGTTTCTAAAAAACGGGCCCCCGTTTTGTTTAAAAGCGGGCCCCCGTTTTAGAACAAAACGGGGGCCCGTTTTTTTTTTCTTCGAACCCCCGTTACCTATCGGCTCGGGAGCCCGAAGCACAAACGGGCCCCCGTTTTTTGAAAACGGGCCCCCGTTTATGAGAGTGCGTTTTCCAATGCGCGAACTTCCGCGAATTTGTGACTCATTACCTTGCACTTACCCGTACAACTCTATTTCTTACTTAACCAAGAAACTAATCTCTTTCCAAGAAAGAATGCTCCTCCAGTGGTGCTCTTTCTATCATCCACATCTCCTGCCCAATTTGCATCTGTGTATGCATATAGATCAAAATTTTCATTTTTAGGATACCATAATCTAAGATTTATTGTGCCTTGTAAGTACCAGAAAATCCTTTTTACTACTGATTCATGATTTTCCTTAGGATTACTCTGAAATCTAGAAACTATACATACTGCATTCATAATATCAGGTCTGGTTTGTGTCAAATACAGTAAACCTCCTATCATAGATTTGTATCTGGTTGGATTAACAGGTGTAGATTCATCCCTTTGAGATAATTTGTCATTTGTAGTCATAGGTGTGCTTACCGGTTTAGAGTTCTCCATCCCAAATTTCTTGAGTAGTTCTTTCAAGTACTTAGATTGACTCAAAAATATGCCTTTATCAGTCTGTAAAATCTGCAACCCTAAAAAGAATTTTATTTCTCCAATCATAGACATTTCAAATTCATGTTGCATTTTAAGAGAAAATTCTTTGCATAATCCATCTTCTCCTCCAAAGATTATATCATCAACAAATACTTCCATAATCAAAATGTCATCATTATTTACTTTGTAATATAAATTGCTATCTGCATTTCCTTTAGTAAAACCAATTTTTAAGAGATACTTATCCAATCTTGCATACCAGGCTCTTGGAGCTTGTTTTAGTCCATACAGAGCTTTTCTTAATCTGCAAACCATATCATTGTTATCTGTCAAAGAAAATCCATCAGGTTGCTCAATATAAACTTCTTCTTCAAGATCTCCCTTCAAAACTGCACATTTAATATCCATTTGATAAACTGTGTAATCCTTGTGAGCTGCAAAGGCTAAGAATAACCTAACTACTTCAATCCTAGCTACCGGTGCAAAGGTTTCATTGTAATCAACTCCTTCTTTATGAGAATATCCCTTACACACTAGTCTTGCTTTATTCCTGACAACCTTACCATCTTCATTGAGTTTGTTTCTAAATACCCATTTGGTTCCAATTACATTTTTATTTTCAGGCCGGGGAACTAATGTCCAAGTATTATTTTTCTCAATTTGTCCTAATTCTTCTTCCATTGCTTTAATCCAAAATTTATCTTCACATGCCTCATTGATAGATAATGGTTCAATTTGAGAAATAAGACATACCTCTTCATTTTCCAATCTTCCTCTTGTCATGACTCCTTTAAATTTGCTTCCAATTATCTGATCTTCAGAATGATTCAGTCTTACATACCAGGGTGTCTTAGTCTGTTGTTGTTCTTCAATTACTGTGGTATCCTCTAATGATACCGAGTAACTGGGTCATCATTTTGTAACGTACTATTGGTTCATTTGTCATAATTTATGTTACCGGTTCAGAGTCTACATACCTTGAAGTTCCTCCGAATTGTTCATCAATCTTTACATTTGTACTCTCAACAATTTTCTATAATCTTTTATTAAAACATCTATAAGCTTTACTCTTAGATGAATAACCAAGAAATATTCCTTCATCATTTCTAGGGTCAAACTTGCCAATATACTCATCTCTTCTAATATAACATTTACTTCCAAAAATTCTGAAATACTTAAGAGTAGGAGTATTACCAAACCATAGTTCATGAGGGGTCTTACCGGTTTCACCTTTGATGTGAACTTTATTGAATGTATAGACAGCAGTGCTTACTGCCTCTCTCCAGTACACATGTGGTAGATTTGCTTCTGATAACATACTTCGTGTTGCATCCAAAATAGTTCTATTTTTCCTTTCAACAACTCCATTCTGTTGTGGTGTTTGAGGTGCTGATAACTATCTTTTGATTCCATTCACTTCACAGAATGTATTAAAATCTCTAGATGTGAATTCACCTCCTTGATCAGATCTTAAACATTTAATTTTCTTACCGGTTTCATTTTCAACCATTTCTTTGAATAGTTTGAACTTCCCAAGTGCTTCTGATTTTTCCTTAAGAAAAGTAACCCAACACATTCTAGAATAATCATCAATAATTAGCATGAAATATCTATCACCTTGTAAGCTTTTAGTTCTAGCCATACCACATAAATCAGTGTGAATTAAATCAAGAGCATTATTGGATTTTTCTGGAATACTTTTGAAACTAGTTCTAACTTGCTTTCCAAATTGACATTCCTTGCAAATTGTATTCCGAGGTTTCACAATTTTAGGTAGATCTCTAACTACCTTAGAAGTACTAATTTTTACCATGCAATCAAAATTTACATGACATAGTCTTTTATGCCATAGCTAACTTTCATCTATATGAGAAATTAAGCATGCCTTTTCACTGTTATTCAAATGAAAGATATTTCCTCTAGTTTGATTACCGGTTGCAATTTCCAAACCAGTTCTATTCATGATTTTGCATTTTCCATTTTTAAATTGTAACTGAAAACCTTTCTCAACTAATTGACCAACACTTAAAAGATTATGTTTTAATCCTTCAACATAGTAAACATTGTCAGTGTTATGTTTACCATCAGGAGATATTGAACCCTTACCTTTGATTGAATAGGCTTTGTCATCTCTGAATCTTACTAAACCTCCATTGTATTCTTGAAAGTTCAAGAATTTACCTTTGTCTCCAGTCATATGATGTGAGCATCTGGAGTCAATAATCCATTCATCCTTTGATTCAACTTTAGCTGCTAGGGCTTGTTCTACCGGTGGAGCAATAGGTACCGGTTGATCTTCTATTATAGCAACAAAGACCCATCCGTTGTTTGTTGGATCCTCATTAGAATCATTAGTCACACCTTCATCAGCAATGTAACAAGATTTATCTTTGTTTTTCTTAAATTTGTATCTCTGATATTTAGGATTAGGTTTGTATGTTCTTCTAGCTTCTTCTCTTAGTCTAGCATGTCTATCAGGGCATCCTAAAGCCATATGACCAATCTGATTGCAATTGAAACATTTAAAGGGTGCTTTACCTTCATACTTGCTTCCAATTGGACCTTTTGGCATTTTTCTTGCAAATAGTGCTTCAAGTTCTTCAAGCTCTTCATTCTCCTTTCTGGTTTCTTCAATTTCTCTTGCATAAAAGGCTCTCCAGTCTAATTTGTCAAAAGATGGAGTAGATGATGTTCATGCTTTGAAGGCCAAATCAGTTTTTATAGCAACATGACCAAATTCCTCTATTTCAAAAGCTGAAAGTTTTCCAATTAATGTATCCCTAGTTACTGATGTATTAGGCATTGTTCTCAACTCATTAATAGCAGTAACCTTCATTTTATATGCCGGTGGCAAACCTCTTAAGATTTTTGAAACAATCTCATCTTCACTCAAGGTTCCTCCACAACATTTGATACCTAAAACAATTTCATTTACTCTTTCCATAAAAGTGGAAATTCTTTCATCTTCTTCCATTTTCAGACATTCATACCTGACTTGGAAGCTTTCAAATTTTGCAATTTTGACTGTGGAATCACCTTCATTCAGTGTTTCCAAATGATCCCAAATAGCTTTTGCAATAGATCTATCTAATAATCCCATGATTTGTTGATCTGATAATGCACTCAAAAGTGCTTCTCTTGCTTTGCAATCATTTTCTTCATCTTTACCTAGAGTAATAGGAGTAGGCTGACCAGCTATAGCAGCAGTATAACCATTCTTAGTAACTTCCTAGATGTCTTTACCAATACAATTCAGATGTGTCTCCATTCTGATTTTCCATATTCCATAGTTGGTTCCATCAAGTTTAGGACTATCCTTCCTGAAATAATTAGTAAACATTGGATCTCCTCAAGTTGTTAAACTTCTGCAAAAGAGAACCAAGGCTCTGGTACCAATTGTAGCTCCCGAGGACAACTGTGAGGGGGGGGGGGTGAATCAGTTCTACAATAAAATCAAACCAAAATCTTATTAACCAACCAATTGCTTAATACTGCTAAGATAGTTAATTGTGCCGGTAAATAGTGTTAACAGGAAATGCTGTACTGGTAAGAATTAATGCATGAAACATAAGCACAAAGTCGACCACAAAACATGACACAAATATTTGTATGTGGAAACCCTGTAAGGGGAAAAACCATGATGGGAAACCTTACCCACAATCAGATGATACTACTATAGATAGTAAGTGTACAAGAGGGGTCTGCACGTGTAGAAAGGCCAACAGCCTAGAGCTCACTGCTCAAACACAAATGGGAGTCACACTGACTACAAATGGATGGTTAGATCCAATGAGAATGTACTGCACAAAATAGCATCTTCATATGCTGGATTCAGTACCGGTGTAATGCTGATATGCTTCTACAAAAACCTAGCCTCACCTTCAAATGATGTCTTCGTGTATATCTCTGCTTAATCTCACATATAACTTCTTGTAATTCTTTTTCGCATTCCTCACTTGATCTTACAAATTAGATCTTACATTTATACCATACCCTAAGACCAATTTTAGTAGGTTGGCTCTACAAGATATTACAATAAAACATTTTACAAATAATACAATATCTAATGCAATAACTGATTGAGCATGTCGGCTTAATGCATTTACAACAATAATAAATCATCTCCATAGCGTGCCATGCTGATCTAGAAAAGATAAACCTACTGGTGTAACCCTAGATAACCTGGACTTATTTGCCGGTGAAAGCAAATATGCAAATAAGAATATACCAATGATATTACTTCAAGGAAAAGTGTCCACATGATGTCGTCAACATTACCAAATGTCTTCCATGTCATTGCAGGTACTGGTGAACATTATATCCTACCAGTTAACCATATACCGGTGATTGTTGAATAGTTTACTGATTGCCAGTGAATGTTGCTGGATCTCCAAAGTTAGTAGGTGTTGACATCAATGACAAAACCATACCAAAATACCAACAAGGGATCCACATGGTTTTTTATTTTTCATGCTTTTGTGGTTCCTTGGAGTGCATTGCTTGCACAAGGGATTTAGGAACCCATATATATTTTGACTTTGCTTTATTTTTCTCAGTGGGCCTTTGTGGCCTTTTGGATATTTCTTTTTCTTTATAGATCATATTTTTCTTTGTTTTGACATGTTGATTATATTGGACATGCTGATCCTTGAATACCTGTGGATTTCTAGACTTATGACTTTTATACTTGGCATCCAGATTGCTTGGAGGGGGAAAGGAATGCATGGATGGATAGGAATGAAGTGGAGTTCTTTTGCATGGATGAAAGTTACTCAAATATGTGTTCCTTTGTTGACCTTGCATACAGAATGTAGGGATATTATAAGGACCTAAGATGGATGGAAAGTATGATGGGAAAGGTGTATGTTTTGATTTTGATGGAGGGATACCAACATCTTAAGAGTGAGTTGTGTAGACATGAGCCTTAAGATCTTCTTTGATATGGAGGGGTTCTTTCTCATGAATGTCTACCCCTTGGCCTTTATGAATATTTTGACTTGTAGGATACTCTTTTCTTTTAGAGGAAGAGGCAAGTCCATTATTAGGTGGATATGATATGAGAGAAATAATGAGATCATGAAGTGGATCAGATTGGACCAAAGAGGAAGAACCCATTATGCATGTCAAGGGTTCATGAACATCTTGCACTGACATGTTAGAATCATGAAGGGGATTAGGATCATGAGGGGGACTAGGATTGTGTAGTGGACATGGTTCAATGATAAGCTCTTCAAGAGATGGAATGGGAGAAATAATGGGATCATCAAAAGAAATGCGATCTTGGAGTGTATATGGAGCATTAAGACAAGGATTTGGAGGAATAAAAAGATCTTGTGGAGGATTTAAAGGAATAATTTGATCTTGACAAGGAGGAAGATCATTGGAATCCTCTTTAAAGGTGCTTTGCTCTTGACTTTTAATGGGATCATCGGAAAGGATGGAAGGGATATCTTGATCTTTCTTAGGAAGTCAAATGCCAATGGGATTTGAAAGGACATTGTGTTCTTGGATAGAATTGATAGGAATAAGTGAATCATTGCGAGTGTCTAGGGAAATGGGATCTTGGTCAACAATTGGATGGGATGATAAGGTTTCAAGTTCTTGATCTTGATCTATTTCAAGACACGTTTCTTCATGCTCTAAATTATCCTCTTGACATGAAGTTGGACTTTGGATATGCATGGGGGATTCTGACAAGGAATCAATGTTTTGGCATGAAGGAAATGCACTTTGAACATTTGTGATGGATTCTAGCAAGGAATCAATGCTTGAACATGAGGAAGAGGGCCTTCGAATGGGGTCCTCTAAAATAGGTAATGGCAATAACGTGCATGGTGGCATTGGGTCTTGTATTTCTGAAACATGACAAGGATGTGCATCATGAATTGGATTATTTTGGCAATCAACTATGGATAGCCCTTGGATAATTGCATCCTTGAGTGTATTATTTGATGAGGACAATATGGAAGGTTCTTGTGAAACTTCTAAAGGTGTAGGGATAGATGCCACTGGAGAGTCAATTTGCTTGTCGGGGGATGAGGCATTGCTAGACATAAGTGTATTATCTTGATCTTCCTCAAAGAACTCACTTGGTAATTTTCTTAAGATACTTGAAATAAAGCCACCTTTCTTTCGAGGTTTTGACATAGTTGTATCTGGAATTTGAACCTGTTTGGCAAGGAGTTGGTTCTGGTCTGATGTCATGTTTTGATTTCAAACTAGATGTTGATCAAATTGGTTTGACATGTTCAAAATTTGGCTTGGTGCATGTTGCAAGTTTTGTTTGTGAATTTGTGATTGTAGTTGTTGACATTGATATGTTGATTGAACTTGTTGATATTCCACAATTGGTTGAACTATTTGTTGACATTGTATAGTTGGTTAGACATATTGTTGAAATTGGACCATTGGTTGTGTTGGTTGTATATGTTGGGCCATTGGTTGTGTCAGTTGGAAATACTCAAACTGTTGAACAATTGGTTGTGATGGTTGAAAATCTGATTGATAGTAAACACCTTCTTGTTCTTGTTGTGAAGGCACATAATGTTGTTGTCTCTTTTCTTGAAATTATTTCATCATCTCTATTTGTGAGAGGAGATCTGGTATGTTTGATTGTTCGATAAGAGATCTTACATCAATTGGCTCAAAATTTGGATTTCGACCTGGAAATTTTTGAAACATTTTGGACATTTGTGATCTATTCTTCTCAATGTTTTTCACTTTTTGTTCCAAAATCTCCTTTTCTTGAGCTAGTTTCTCCTCTAGTTTTTGTATTTGGACATTTACATCGTCATGATAAGTTTGATCCAAGTTCTGAGACATGTAGAGATTGGATTGACATGATTGATTTCTCAATTGTGATGACATGGCTTTGTAAGAAGGTTGAGACCTCATTTCAACAAACATGTCACTATGCAATGCAACTAATGGGATTGACAAATGCAACCTAAAAGGATGACAATGCAACTTAATGTTTTTGTTGTTTTTTTGAATTTTTGGAATGACAACTAGATGCAACTAGATGAAATGAAAATGTGACCTTGCTTTGGACCTTTGAGTTTCTATGGTTTGATAATGTTATGCAACTAAGTGCAACCTATTTTTTTGTTGTTTTTCAAGATTTGGACAAAATTTTTGGAATGCAAACCTAAAGACTCAACCTTGGGAAGTTGAAATGAAGCCAAGACCTTAAAGGACAAAGGACCAAATGACAATAGGACAAATTGACAATGTCTCACCTATATTCTTGGATACTAAGCTAGGTTTGACAAAAATGATATTAATGAAAGGACAAATTTTAGACAAGGTCAAGACTCCCTAACAATAACTTAGGGTATCATCCAAAGTTTTGATTTTTCAAGTTTGACAAACCAAATTTTTGAGACTAAATTCAAGAAGGCAATGATTATGACAATGACTTAGGATATGACATGAAAATGATCTAAGGATATGACATGACAAGATGAAGCCAAGACAAGATGACAATACAATGATAAGGATATGCGAAGACCAATGACTTGGAATATGCAAAATGCAACCTAGGCAAGACCTAATTTTAGCATGACAAGGATAATGCATGAATGTCACCTAAATGGAAATCTAGCTTGGATATGACAATGAAATGAAAACTTAGGGAAATGATTTTGAACCTAAGTGCAAAATGAGGATGCTTGCAATGAAAAGGACTAAAATGAAGGGAGATGACAATATGCCCTAGGACCTAAGTTGGACTATGCAAAACCTAGCCTAAAGTGACATGAATTTTGAAACAAAGACATTCAATATTTTGACAAGCCATGTTCAAATGTTGGATGAATACTTGGACAAATTTGGACTTTTGTTTGGATTTTGATTTGAATTGAAGGTTGTTGATTTTGAAAACCCAAGTTGATTATGAGCACTTTTGAAAGTTTGTTTTTGATTTAACTTTTGACAATCATGGAAGACAAAATGTTTGTTTGAATTTGACTCAAGACAATCAAGCACATTCACAAAAAATCCTATGGCTAGCAAGGGCAATATCTGTTGAATCTTCTAACCATAAAATAAAACACTCAGCTAGATAGCTAGACGCTTGGTAGCACTGGCTCCCCCTTACAGTGCACTCACTTCTTGGGCATACCAAGCTTCTAGTTCAAGGGGCATCACTTCCCAAGAACTTGCTATCTCTAACTGAGGAGTACATGAGAGGTGTCTTCGGCATGCATGTATCACAATGCCTGAGCCAATAGATAGAAGGATTTTGGCATCTAAAAACAAGAGATTCTAGTAAGGGCATCCCTTTGGGTGGGTATTGATCTAGCGAATAAATCATCGCAATACCATTCCAGCACCCATTGTCTACAACTTTCGTTGCATCCATAGTTATTTAGAGTGGTTCAGAAGAGCTTGGCTTTAGCCTATCACCACTTTGGGTCATTCCCTCTCACCAATGCCTGTGTGAAGTGCCAGGCAAATTGGGAGGCAGGCCCAGTATCTAAAGGCTAAAAACACACAAACAAAATTAAAAAAAAGACATGATAAGCATTGATTTTTTTTTTACCTTTAGAAAATCAAATGAGTTTATTGATTCATTTGCATCCTAATTAAGACTAGATCAGATTAATTCCACATTAATTTGAAAAAGATTCGACCAATTTAAGCCATGATTAAATGCAATTTTTTGTTTATTTAAAACCCTTTGCATGCATGAAATATGGAAATTGT
Source organism: Cryptomeria japonica (assembly GCF_030272615.1). Classification (NCBI taxonomy): domain Eukaryota; kingdom Viridiplantae; phylum Streptophyta; class Pinopsida; order Cupressales; family Cupressaceae; genus Cryptomeria; species Cryptomeria japonica. The sequence continues at coordinate 488,743,437 of NC_081410.1, read as the reverse complement.
TGTTGTTCTTTGATCCAAATCTTAATTAAAACTATGTGAGAATTGTAGGATTCATTCAAACCTCCTAATTAGGTTATGTGAAGATTTGTTGTTCATTAAATCCCTCTAATTAAACTATGTGAAGATTTGTTATTCATTGCATGTTAAGAAATCCTACATAAATCATTGTTTAGACTCCATAAAACCCATATGAAATAATAGATCCTATCATAAAACCTGCATGCAACAACATATTAGTACAAAAAACTTGCATGCAACAATGGATTAGTCCAAAAAATACACATGCAACAACAGATCCTCACATAAAACTTGCATGCAACAACAAATTAGTTGAAAAAACCTACATGCAACAATGTATTAGGACAAAAAACCTACATGCAACAATGGATTAGTCCAAAAAGCTTGCATGCAACAATGGATTAACACCAAAAACCTGCATGCAAAAACAAATCCACACATAAAACCTACATGCAAATAGAAAATAATTCACATCGGGTTCACCAAAAAAATGTAACTAGGAATTTAGGAAAACATCAAAGCAATATCAATTAGCTAACCACAAAGCTAAATTGCAATGAAAAGAAATCCTAATACATTCACTAAATGCATGAAGATGAAATACTAAAATAAAATGCAAACCAAAGCATGTATCTCCTTCATTGTTCCTCCATTGTTCTTCTTTCACCTTCAAATTTGATGTGGATCTCACCTACAAGTGCAAAATGCAAGTAGAAGGCAAGTTGTTGAGAGATGAAATTGCAGCATAAGGATACTAGAAGCATGGTTGATTGATTGAAAATGTGTTTGATTCTGAAAATGTGATTGATTTCCCCCTTTCATTGAAGAAAATAATCCAATTTATAGACAAATTGGAGAGAGGACAAGATTAGCATGAAGAGATTTGAAAGAAAATTCAAATCAAGAATGGCAAAATTATGACAAATGACAATTTGCTATGCAAGGAGTATGACAAATTATGACAAGTTGCTATGCAAAATGCATGACAAATTATGACAAATTATGGTAAGTGGAAGAATAAACATAGGAGAAAATGAGGGAATGAAATTAGGGGAAATATTAGAAAAATTAAAGAAAATAGGAGAAATAGAAATTAGGAATTAGGAGAAATTAGCAAATTAGAAAATTGAGGAAAAAGATGAAATAGAAATTAGGTGAATTAATTAATAGGTTTTCATCCATTAATTAATTCATGAAAAGAGACCTAGGACTAAATAAATAGATTTATTTAACCCACAAAGAAGAAGAAAAGGATTAAATGAACAAATCATAAAACTCTAGAAATAAGAGGACAAGGAATTAGGTCAAGACAACAAGAAATTAATGTAGGTTTGATCATGATTCTGACTGACAAAGGACCAATGTTGATAAATGATTAAAATTGGTTGACAAAAATCAATGACAAATTGACCAAGATTGACAAGGAGATCAAATTGATAGGCGCCAATTGATGAGGAACAATGACTAATTGATCCAAATTTACATGATTGAAAAGGACAAGGATCGATGATGAATCAATCGCAAAATGACAAGATTGACAAGGACAAGGATCGATGACGAATCGATCACAAAATGATGCGATTGACAAGGACAAAGATTGACCAAAATCATGACTGAAGATTGCTATCGACAAGACCTAATTCAAAAGCAAGAAAAATGAGGAATGCAGAAGAAGGACTTGATGCTCGCAAATGATAAAGACCAAGTACACAACATAGAAGAAATGTTAATGCAATGCAAGAAACCTAAAATAAGGCAATACACAAATGTTAAAGTATGACTCCACAAGCGTTGACCATTTTTAGATGGCTACATTTTGCCCCTCTTTGAGATAATGCGATTCTAAGCGTTGTTTCAAACAAATGAAAAATGAGGAATGAAGAAGAAGGACTTGATTAACATCAAAGCAAATAGATATTAGCTAACCACAAAGACAAATTGCAATGAAATAAATCCTAATTACAATCAATAGAAGAATTGAAAACAAGACACTCAAAATAAATTAAAATCCATCACCAATGCCTCTTTCAATTGACCTCCATTGTTCTCCTTTCTCCTCCAAATAGCGGATTTGTGTGGATCTCTCCTACAAGTGCAAAAGCATGAAGCAAGATTGATTTTGATAGCGTGAGGATACTAGAAGCATGGTTGATTGATCTCCTTTTTGATTGAAGAAACTCATCCAATTTATAGGCAGATTGGAGAGAGGACAAGATTTGCATGAAATTGATATTAGAGGCAATAGATTTCAAAAATGGAAAAATTGAGTTGAAGGAAGAAGGTTATGACACCTTCTATGTCATGAATTATGACATATTGCCAATGAAAAGGTTAGAGGACTAAAAGCCTATGACATCTTGCTATGCCAATGGTATGACGCATGAGAAATTCATGCTTCCACTGAAGCACAAAAATAGGGAGAGACTAGAGAGGAATTGATTAGGTGGAAATTGAATTTAGAAAATTAGAAAATGAGGTGGGAATTAGGAATTAGGAAAATTAGAAATGAGGTTGAAATTAGGAATTAGGAATTAGGAAAATTAGAAATGAGGTGGAAATTAGGAATTAGGAAAATTAGAAATAATGAAATAGAAATTAGGTATTAGGAAAATTAGAAATGATGAAATAAAAATTAGGTGAATTAATTAATAGGTTTTCATCCATTAATTAATTCATGAAAGAGACCTAGGACTAAAAAAATAGATTTATTTAACCCACTGAGAAGAAGAAAAGGATTTAATGATCAAATCATAAAACCCTAGAAATAAGAGGACAAGGAATTAGGTCAAGACAACAAGAAACTAATGTCGATTCTATCATGATTTTGATTGACAAAGGACCAATGTTGATAAAGAGATCAAATCGATAGGCACCAATTGACGAGGAACAATGACTAATTGATCCAAATTGACATGATTGAAAAGGACAATGATCGATGACAAATCGATCGCAAAATGACAAGATTGACCAGGACAAGGATCGATGACGAATCGATCGCAAAATGACAAGATTGACAAGGACAAGGATCAACCAAAATCATGACTGAAGATTGCTATCGACAAGACCTAATTCAAAAGTGAGAAAAATGAGGAATGCAAAAGATGGACTCAATGCTCACAAATGATAAAGACCAAGTGCGGAACATAGAAGAAATGTTAATGCAATGCAAGAACCCTAAAATAAGGCAATGCACAAATGTTAAAGTATGACTCCACAAGCGTTGACCATTTTTAGATGTCTACAATTACTTGCATCTTTAGGTTTCTTCATTGCTTCTACCTTAACTTCCTTGCCTTTGTCTCTTGGATTTGAACAATAACCAGTTTGAAATCCTAGTCCAATCTTGTCTTTATGAGGTTTCTGCATGTCAATGAAATCATTGAATAGTTTGTTGCTTTCATGAAATTTAGTTGATTCCTTCATCTTCTTAACTTCTTTTTCTAGCTTCTCATATTCTTCAGTCTTTAACTTAATTGAATCTATCAATGTTTCTTCCACTTTGTTCTTTTCCTCAATTTTTAGCATTATATCTTTAACGTTCTCATTCAAATTTACTTTAACTAATTATTAACTTCCTTATGTCTCAACTTTAACTTACAAATTTGTTCTCTTAGCTTCTGCACACATTCATTCTCTTTCAATTCTACACTTTCCAAATCTTCAAGAGCTATCTTCATTTCTTCATCTAGATAATATTCTCTAATCATACACATCAATGTCATGATTCAACCAACAAGGATATCCCTCAAGCTGTTAAGCTAGAATACAAGGGACCAAGCTCTGATACTAATTATTGGATGGTTGAATGGACTGGAATACTAAGAGGGGATGTGAATCATTATTCCCATAGCAATAAAAAATTTACACCTATTTAACCTAAGCAATTACTCTCATTAACATGAAACATAATTATCATAATAAACAAAAAGCATAACCACAAGATAGAAACCATATTTTTAAACATGGAAAACCCAAATGGGAAAAACCATGGAGAGGGTTAGCTCTTAGGATAGTATAACTAGTTATATGGTGTTTACAAAAAGGGTGGTTCACTACCTAAATACAATATGGTTCACTACCAAAGTACAATAAGACTCAATGTCTAAACACTCATTGCAATAGAAATAAGTGAACTGAAGAGAATTGCATCTCCAAATGCATGAAGTCAGTTCCAAGATAAGTTTGTTCAACAAAACAACAACTTATAGTAGATCTGGTGAAGGATCACTACAAAATTTTCTCAACCTGTCAACACAATTGCTTGCAATAGAATTGATAAGGGATTACTATAACTCTATCTTTAATTTTCCAACCTTACTACTTGCAGTAGATCTGGTAAGGGATTACTGCAACTCTATCACTCCACTTGCATAATCATGCTTACACACACCTTCTCTTTCCACCACCAACATTTTACACTGCTCACATACACTTTGTTTCTCTGCTGCTCATTCTCTCTCTTCTCTTGAGCACATGGTACACACACTCACATTCACACTTACTTTATCCATAGATCCACACACATACACACACATATATGCACCGGTAAGAACACACACCAAGATGATATGTTTTCCAAGCACAAAAGATGTATACAAATAATGCATTGCTCAAATTAACATGCTACTCAAGTATGCATCGACCAAGAGATCATGGTAACCAAATCAACCTTCACTAATCTTATACATGCTTTCTTCTTAATTACCAAAACACATGCTTTAATTTTTGGAATAAAACAAAGGTCCGCCAAACCCATAAACATGAACTCGTAGACATAAATTCCAAGCACAACAACTTCCATCTAAGAGATACAAATGGCACAAATTCTAGAGCATATAATTCATAGATCAAATTGCAATACCAAAGTCTAGATATCAATAGCAATTCAATTGTGACAACTAATACCAACACTTGATACAAACCATAACTAGCTAAACAATAGATTCGATAAAATAATCTATGTAGACCATATGTTCCTTGCTATTCAATATCACATACATACCTATCTTCTACAGTTGCTCAATATACTACATCCGGTCCTAGCCAAATCACAAGGTTTGACATCAATGATAACATTCACACAAATCTAATACTATATCTAATGGTCATGATTTCTAGATACTTGAGGGTTTCAATGGTTTGGAGATAATACTCTTGATAAAGAAGACAATTTTATCGCACCAAAGTTTCGGTCACATTGGTGAAAAGGGTCTAAAAACCCTAAAAAATGATTACCTCATTAAGGGATTGATGATTGTGTTTATGTTGAATTTGGAACTCCTAATATTGTAAATCCTAACAAGATTCTATTGGCAATTGACACTCATTGGAATCATATGTTGTCATTGATGGCAACAAGATTCTATTGAAGGCATATACCGGCACTTTGAGGCATACACCGGAAGATACCGATATTGAGTATTCAGGGTCATCACCAACATAGGCACCAGCACTAGCATCCAACATTTCAATGAAGCCACCATCAGTCTAGATCTGAAAGATTTTATTGTAAAATTATTTTTTAATTATTGTATTGGGCCGACATTGTATATATTTTTTACTGTAAGCCGACATAAGGCATATTGTTTATAAGGGTATATAAGTCAGTCTATTAGGTCATTTTGATATGATAGAGAGATAGGAGAACAATAGAAAAACTATGTGATGAGAAGGATATGTATGAAGTTCATTTTGTATGCAAATGTAATATTATGCTATGATTAGTAGATGGTTGTAAAACATTCTTGGAGGAAGAGGAGATACTGGTAGAAGGTTCAAGGTTTATGAACTGGTACATAACAAAGCTTTAACTAGAACTCTTTTTGGCATTGTAGATGCATTTTGTGAGTTCACCAGTACTATTTTATTTCAGAAGAACTTGTAGTCAGTGAAACTCTTTTGTATTGAGCAGGGTTCTCTAGGAAATGTGCCTTCCTGCATGTGCATGCCCCCATTCTATGTAAAATCTTTCATATGGCCAGTGAATTGATATTGCGGGTCACAAATCCCACCATTGTTTTTCCTCTTTGAGGTTTTCCACATATAAATTTTGTATTATGGTGTTCAGTCATGTGGCTAGTTTATTTGGTTCATGTTATATGTTTCAACATTTACTAGTATGTGTATGTTATAAAAGGTTAAAATCATCTGTTACAGGCAGAACACTGATTCGCCCCCCCATCTCAGTGTTCTTGGGTTCATTGTATTCCAACAATTGGTATTAGATATTGGTACCTTGGAGGAAGTTTAATAGCTTGAGGAAGATCTTGAAACTGGAATCATTGAACATGGTTATGGAGAAGTAGCTTGAGATGGCTCTCGAGGACTATGATGATGAAAGGATGAAGAACTTGAAATTGCAAGATGAATTGAATTCTGCTAATGAATTCATTCTTATTTTGCAAGATAGGTTATCATCTGCTCAAGCCAAGAGAAAGGAACTTTTGCAAAACCAAAATGATGAAGAGAAAAATGCACTTAAGGAATAATGTCAGAAGTTGAGTCTAGCTAACATGCTCATGAAGAATGAAATGCGAGACCTGACTATGAGGTTATCAAAAGATATTAAGGATAGAAATAAGAAGGAAGAAAATATTGTTATATCTTTGAAGAAAAAATTTGATGAATGTGGTAGATTGACACATGAGAATAATCTATTGAGAACTGATTTGGCACACTCTTGGAACAATGAACAAGGGCTTGAAAGAAAAATAACAACTCTGAGAGATGATCTGACTACTACAAGTGAGTATAAAGAAAAATTCAAGATTAGTGCTGCATGGTTGGATAATTTATTGAAAAGACAAAGGCAGACTGAAGATTCTAGAGGACTTGGATTTGTACAAGGTGAAAGCTCTGGCAGTGCAAATGAAGATCAGACAACTGATATGCAGAATTCATCAAACCAGAGGAAACTGGTAAGACAATCTGATGCTTACAAATTCAATGAATGTTAGATGTTTTATTTGTAATAAATTTGGGCATATGGCTAGACAATATATAAATAGAGAAAATCAAAACTACAATTCAGTCCCTGGTCAATGCACAAACTGCAAGAAATATGGTCATCAATCATAAGATTGCAGAATGAATGTTAAATGTCATGCATGTGGAAAGTTTGGTCATTTGGATAATCAATGTAGGTCAAGGAATGACACCGAATATGTAAAAGAAATTCAAAAGATCAATGTTACATGTTATGCATGCAACAAAATAAGTCATATTGCTAAGTACTGCAGAAGCATGTCTACACCGGTTAGCAATGATAAAGAAAATGAGAAAGGAAAGTAGAAGGTAGATGATATACAACAAGATCACACCAATAGATGGTTTATAAAATATGAAGAACCATGTGGAGATGCAACAACACCAATAACTGCACCTGTAACTCCACCAGTAGACCAGAGCATTCCTGCGTTGGTGGGAAATTCAACTAGTATCTGAGGCATATGCCTTAGGGGTTGGAAAATTCATTGCAAATCTTTCATACTCCCTAGAAGAGATCTAGAAGAGATCTGGAGAGTGGTATTAATCATTAATGGAGGTTCACCTAACATAATTCTATGAAACTGGCATCTGGTAGGGCACATCACTAAACATTTATGATAGTGATGAATTAGGGTTTACTCGCTGATAAAAAGGGAAAATGGACTCATTCTCACTCACCCAACACTAAAGAAAACCAAAACAAAGCAAAGGTGAATCATAGGTGATCAAGAGCAAGTAAAGGCATTCTAAAGAGTTTCCAGTAGTCATTTGAGAAGTAATCAAAACCCTTCAACTGACGATTATTATCTAGGTATCTCTTTGTAATGGCATCTAGATCATCATCTACTCCTACTTTTATTGTGAATCCCACTATTGTTGAGGTCAAGGATAGGCTTAGCCCATTTTCAAGGAAGTTCCCCAAATTTCTATGAAGGAAGATTCTACTGGCACGTTTTTTAGGGTTCCCGATGGTGTGGTCTATGTAGAAGATGTCAGGGCCTATATTCACTGCACCTTGGAGGATTTAGGTATTGAGAAAATCAAGGGGATGTATCAATCTGTGATACTAGGAAGCTCTGGTACAATCAAACTAGAATATCAAATCATTGAGGATCTAGGGTTAACTAGAATCCTATACATTCTGGAATTCAAAGATGAAGTGATCAGATATGTTCTAAGTAGGGTCCATAATGATTTTACCTTGTTGGAATAGCCCCACATGATCACCAAAGAAGCTATTGAAGTAGTCACCAACTTACCTAAAGTTGGACAAGATCCAGGAAAGAAGATTTCCACCACTGTGGTTGAGAAGCTCACCGACGCAACCCATGATGGAAGATCTATGAGGGTCAGCACCATCAAAGACACTGATGTGAAATTTTCCAGCATGATAATCGACTACAAGGTAACTCAATAAAGTCGATTGAACTTTGTTGGTAGTTCTTGCATCCATGATGCATATCATATGTTAAAGAATAATGAGGAGTATGATTTGTGTGAATGGTTGAGAAGTGAGTTAATGATAAATCTTAGCAAAATCAAAGGGGTTAAGAAAGGAACTTTTAGGTTTGGTAATCTTATTGTATACCTGATGTTATACTTCATGAATGAGATACTGGGTTTGGGAAAGAAGCGTTGGGCATGTGACATATTGGTAGGTATGAAAATCAAAGAAGCAATCACTGGTCTTGGCAGTAATAGGGATGAGAAGCTATAGGGCTACTTCAAAACTTTTCAGGAAAACATGAGACTGAGAGAAATAATTTCCAAGCACATTGTGAAGAAATACTCCACTGATATCTGCTTTATGGTCAAAATAGATGAGGCACTGATGGAAGTAGTGGAACCCAGAACTATATGGGTTACTAAATTAGGTTATGAGATAGATGACAACATTTTGGAGTTATATGCTAAAATGTTGATTGATGCTCCTTTCGATGATAAGGCTAAACACTTTGGCACTGCATAGGAGAAGGTTCTTGAGGTTAAGACTAGTTTCAACTAGAAAAGAATAGAAAATAAGATAAACAAAATGTCTACATTTGTTCAGGATACAATGCACATGATAGATACAGAACTAGGTTATGGATCTAAACCAGTAGATCAACCAGCAGCAGCAAGTGCAAGGAGATTAGTTGCAATTAGGAGGGACAAAGAGATCAAAGAAGTTGAAATTTTTAATATGTGTGGCTCTATAAATAATGAGGAAATGAAAAGATGTATAGATGTTGCTAATAGAATAGTCTTTAACAGCAAAACCCGACAAATAGGCCTGATGATGGGTAGAGTCAATGAGATAGTAAATGAGACTAGAGATGGCTAGACCAAATTCTTCCAAAAGAATCTTGATTTTCTCACCTCTCAAGAAGAATTTGCTAAGGCTACAACTCCCACTATTCTGAACAAATCTAAAGGGAAAGGAATTTTGGGAAGTTTAGTTCAAATTTTGAGTGAACCAGTAGTTAAACCCAAAACTAATGAGAGTGTACACACTAAACCGATAGAGACTACATTTGTACAGTCTGGGCAAGATAATATAGATAATGTGTAATGCCCCACCAGGAAACCCCTAAGGGTTTAAGTTTAAAACACTCAAATAGAGTGTAAATTTTTTTTTTTTAAATATAATTAAGTGCGTTAATGAAACGTTACAACGTTAAGATAGTTTGAAGTTGTCTCAGTTCATAATTAGACACAACATTAAGATACATTGGAGTTATCTGTCAACTTAGTTATCACAGCGGAAGGCTCAAAACAATCCTAAGGAGTTTCCTAACGTGATTACATAATCTTACCTAACTCAACTTGCGTCTTTAGACCCATTAATCTGGATATCTTAATTACGAGATAAAGCATAGTTCTTAATTACATATGTGTTCAATGGGTTGTCATCTTATAATTTTAGGAAGTGTCCAATTGCTTTGGTTGATGAGGAGACCATCGAGAGGTTAATTACTCAAAGCACTTTAATTCATAATTTCATTAGGAGGTCTCCAAATGGGTTCAAGCGTTTTAAATATAACAAAGTTCATTCATTAGAGTTCTAAAAAAAATAACCATCCGCACTTGACAGCATCCTTTAATGCTATAAATCTGCTTAATGAGATTCATTCATTAGGGTTAAACTACGTTTAATATAACGAGGATTCCTTCATTTGATCTTAAAATATTCACCCACCTTTGATACCTCTTTTAAAATATTAAACAGTATGGTTAATAAGATAAATTTGTGTCTTTCGGATTAAACTTCCATGAGTAGAGTGAGGTCTATTCATTTGTTATCATGCGTAGCCAACTAATGAATTGAAGTTCTTTTATGAAAGGTAAAATATGAGTAGCCATAGGATACATTTGAAGTTTTAATAATGCAAGTAAATGGGCTAATTTTTCATTAAGATGGATCTGCATTAGAACACACGAGAGCATCCTTCAATTTAAAGAATCGTTAACTAGATGACAGTAATATGCGAGAGATACTTTTACTAGGGTTTAATGTATAAACAACAATTCAATTACTTTTCCATTTTAGATTAATTTTAGCAATCATGAGGGATTCCTTTTATAAGAGATTAAAAATATGGACATCTAATTGAGTTCACCCAATTATAAAATAAATCTGGTGAGGATTATTGATTATATTTACAACATAAATTACTAAGTGTATTCATCCAATATACAAACTTAAATTACCTAATTGAGTCCACGCGATTATCATCTTACTCTGGTGAGGAATATAGTTAAGGTTAAAGCGTGAAATAACTTAACAAAACATCCAATGCAATGAAGCATAATTAACATGGCGTGAATTCAATTCACTAAGGTAAAAGGATAGATGTTGATATGATGTTCTACCTTTTAATCTCAATCTGGGAATTGTGACATAAGTTTTAACTTTGTTTTCCCTTTTACATTCAATCCATTAACATACTTATTAACAAATTAATCCAATGAAGTAATTCTAACTAGATTTCTTCCACTATTACAGTTTAAATTAACATTATCAAATTACTTTTTCCACAACTTTAACTTCAATATTTAAATACTTTGCCATATTCATAATTCACAACGTTTTAAGAATTTAAATAACTTCATTTATCCAGATGTTTAATGTTATGCACTTAGATTTGAATTCATTAAATTTCCACCATACACTTATGCAAAAATACAACCATTCATGATAATTTAAAAACATAAAACAATGCACGCTATAAACATCGCATGACACAGAATATGATCTCGGAGTTCACCCCGGATGGGCTACATCTCCGGGTCTGCTCAACTGCAAGACCCTTTTGGTATTTAATATAGTTAAGGTTACATATTTACATGTCTTTACAATCTTGCCTTTTTGGCGATCACAACCATACTGCAAATGACCATTTCAGTCAGTAAAAACAACTCTACAAGTTTTCCAACTAAGTTCACATAAATGTAATCTTTTCTCATTCGGGTATTTTACTTAATCCTTAGATACACATCACTGACATCGTTGGTCTAGAACTGAACTCTAGTACCCCCCCAACAATTTAGAAATTTCCTTGCATATATATAAAACAAGTATATGTAAATCCTCAATTTATATCTAACCGATTAAAATTATCGTCTGAACACTAAGGGGTATTTCACGGGATATATATTCATTACGAAGGGACCAAGAAGCCACATATAGATAGTATTTTATGTTGATATAAGAAATTCCTAAGATATCATTTATTAAATCTCCACATTTACCCATAGTTTATGATTAGTAATTATCAAAGCCCGTTATATAAATCAGAAGGAGGCAGAAAACATATGTCTCTATATGAGTTTTCAAATTTTCAATATTCTAAATTCCCTATATTAATTACTACTTAGCTTAAATAACATTAATTAAACAAGGAATAAAAAAGTCTAAATTTAGATAATAAAAAAAAGAAACTCCATATAAAACCAACATGATTTCTTTCCCCTTTTTTCTTTTTTTTTATTTATTTATTAAATATATCCTGAATTTATTATTTTATTGTTTCTTTCTTTTTTTAAATCAATTAAAAATAAATAATAAAAAAAAAACTAATTAATAAACAAAGTTTTCTTTTTTTTTTTTTTAAAATGGCATATTGAAGACTGGGGTTACCCACGTGGAATACCACGTGGGCCCCCTTGGTAGCCACGCTACCATTGGTAGCGCTGCTACCAACTGGTAGCAGGCCGCTACCCTTGGTAGCGCTGCTACTAGCTGGTAGCAGTAGCTACCATGGTAGCAATGCCTCCTCCCAGCGATGGGGGGGGGCATAAAACAGCTTTTTTTTTTATATATTTATTATTTTTATTTTGTTTTATTTTATTTTCAAAACAATCACTGGTAAAATTACAGTACCAGATCCAAATTTTTTTTCCATTGCAAACCCAGACCAAAACTGCCTGAGTGCAGTCCACAATCTGCCAAATGAATATATATAGATATATATTTTTTAAAACAAAAGAACAATATAAGTAAGTAATACAACAAAATGTATGATTATCTCACCAAAAAAACACAGTCTGAAAACACAAATTTGAAGTATTTTCCAGCAACCCCAATTTTTGAAAAAAAACAAACACACTCACAGCCATTCCTCCCTTTCTTTTTTTCTTTTCTCTCTTTTTCATTCTCAGAATATTATGGATTTCAAAGGAGGGCAAAATAGAAGAGTCTTTGAAGAATAACTAAGCCTTCAACCAACTGAAAACTAAATCTTAATAAACACTCATGGGTAGCAATCCTCTCTATTTTTCCAGCATTTCATGGAGGACATAACAACAAACAAAAGGGTAGATTAAAATTTCTTACCTCCAAACGCTTTCCAGGAAGAGATTTTGATGAAGATGAGCTCCCAAATCAGCTGCTCTCATTCCTCATCCCTCTCCAAAATCCCCCAATCTCCCTTGCAAGAACCATGTTTTCCCCCCCCCCCAAAAAAAGACCCAAGGCCCAGAAGCCTCCAAAATGCTTACAAAACAAGATTAAAAAGAAAACCCTAATTTTTGCCCTAATTTCAATTTCGAAATTAGGTATTTATTTTTAAAATAAAATGATTGAAAGTCCCAAATGGAAGTCATTCATTACCATTATTTATTAATCTTATATGTTTTCCCCTATTAAAATTAAAATGCTTCTTTTTCTTATTGAGTTTTTAAATTTTGATTTCTTAATATCGATTTAGGCCTACATTTATATTTTGGGACTACTTACCGGGTAAGGCGTTTTGATTAAATTTTAATTTTCTAAAAATCAATCTTTTTATACTATATCAACTATACAAATAAAAAGGAAATAATTTCGTTTAAATAATAATAATTTATCCCTTTTCTTCCAAAATGCGAAAATGAGTAATTTATTTCTATCTCCCAAACGACTTTAAAAATTTTCCCTTCTAAAATGCATAATTTATTAAAATCGTAGTTATTAAAATTAATTATTAAATTAACTCGCTATAACTTAATAAAGCAACATTTTTAAATAAATGACTAATCTAATGCAAGAGTCTTGTTTATTCAAATTTCTCAACTACAAATGCATAAAAGTTACAAATGCGTAAATGAGCACACTAACCCTAGTTAAATACCTTAAGCTTGCTACAATAACAATTTAAAGCAATCTCTTAAATTAATGATTAATCATATAAAAGAAACTACCTATTTAAATTCCTATATCACTATTGTGTACGCCTACTCATTAATTTTGAATTTAATACTTAGGAAACAAACCTCACTTACCTCGCGTAAGGCACGCAAATTGAGGAAGTCCTCCAAATCTCTCGACACGCATCCCATTGAAAGCAAGCTCCATGAATCCATGCACGATGCTCACCTAACCATGGCTAAGGCAAGACAAGAGTTATATGACCACCAACTCCGAATTCTAAAGATGAAAGAGCATACTCAACCTTGCAAATTCCAAAGGAGATAAACCTTGCCCTAAGCGGTGTTGTACCTGCAATCTCCTGCACCCATGAATTCATACAAGCACGCATATACATATACATATTCAATAAAGGCGTTAGCTCAAGATTTATCTCAAGGGTTAGGAAACAACTACATTTACACGAAAATCGATGCAAAAGCACAATAATAAGTATGCACAATTTATTTATATTATCTAAACTACACATTGCATATCGGTTAATCTACCATTCTAGAATGCCACAAAGGAAGTCAATCAAGGTTAAACGGGTTTTGAAAGTCCTACTAGGGTATGGACATTACATAATGTATAGGTTATAGATAATATTGTGGATAATACTCCACCGACAGTAACTGATACTGCAGCAAGTGGCAAATCCACTGGTGCATTAGAGGAGTAGAAAAGAGAGTCACCGGAAGAGGATATGGAAGATAAGGAAAAGTAGACTAAACCGATAGTTGTTTCCCCTACAAAATCTTTGGCAATTGACACTTCTCAAGTTGAGAAGAAATCAATAACAAAGATGAGTCCCATAGAGCTAATGATTATGGCTACTCAAAAGCTAAAGAAGGAGGGATCTACAGACAAAGGAATAATAGATCAATCAATAATAGTTTTGCATAGATTGATTCCTAATTGTATGATTGAAAATGAAGAAAGCCCTTTTGACAAGCTTAAGGTACTAACAAAACACATATCTAAAAACTTTTAGTCATTGCAGCAAATTTCAAACAAGAAGGCACTTGAAAGATTTACTCTAGCCAGGAAAGCAACTTTTGACCATATTATTGAGACACAAAAGAGGAAGGTTGAAGAGAAACTTGTACTCATTGAAAATTATTTGAAACAATGTACTAACATCTACAGGGTCTATTGTAATATACAAATTCTTATAGCTAATGTAGATTAGAGGTTAAAGGAATTACATGAAAAGATAGCTAATATTGCTAATTATTTTGATGGCCTAATTTCACTCACAAATTCCATTGATGGACAAATTTTGACCTTGGAGAACCAATTTTTTGCTTTTGAAAAGGAAAGAGACAAGATCATTCGGAGAGCAAGGAGTCTTAGAGGTTTGGTGAGTCTAAGATTGGATTCACTTGATGTACATAAGAGGGAATGTATGGATATGTTTGCAAATCCCACACCGATAGAAGTCACTGAGAAAGAAATTCTAGCACATTTATTGAGTGGACTTGTATCCATATCTGAAACATTCAAAACCGACTGGGATACCTATGTACAATTTCTAGAGAAGGCTTACCCAAAAATTTTGAGATTGGTCAAGCTCCGGTAAAGTAATCTGTGATTATTCTTCAATTATTTCATTGGTCTTTGGCATTGATGCCAAAGTGGGATTATATGTATGTGAAAATTATGTATGTAATCCTAAGGGGAGGATAGGTAAATTATATTGCTAACAGGGTCAATCAGCTCAAGGGGAGCATGATTCATTTTTCTGTTGAACCAGCGGGGAATCCATTTTTCACATCAGTGTTGCCATCAATGTGAAAGGGGGAGATTGTTGGCAATTGACACTCATTAGAATCATATGTTGTCATTGATGGCAACAAGATTCTATTGAAGGCATATACTAGCACTTGGAGGCATACACCGATGGATACCAGCATTGAGTATTCAGGGTCATCACCGACACTGGAACCCACACCGACATTCAACATTTCAATGAAGCTGACATCATTCTGGATCTGAAAGGTTTTATTATAAAATCATTTTTCAATTATTGTATTGGGCCTACATTGTATATCTTTTATATTGTAAGCTGACATAAGGCATATTGTTTGTAAGGGTATATAAGTCAGTCTGTTAGGTCATTTTGATATGATAGAGAGATAGGAGAATAATAGCAGAACTGTGTGATGCAGAGGATATGTATGAAGGTCATTTTGTATGCAAATATAATATAATGCTATGATCAGTAGATGGTTGTAAAACATTCTTGGAGGAAGAGGAGATACTGGTAGAAGGATCAGGGTTTATGAACCGGTATAGAACAAAGCTTTAACCGAAACTCTTTTTGGCATTGCAAATGCATTTTGCGAGTTCACCAATACTGTTTTATTTCAGTAGAAGCTTGTAGTCAGTGAGACTCTTTTGTGTTTAACAGTGTGCCTTCCTACATGTGCAAGTCCCCATTCTATGTAATATCTTTCATATGGCCAGTGAATTGATATTGTGGGTCACATATCCCACCGTCATTTTTCCTCCTTGAGGTTTTCCACGTATAAATTATGTGTGTTACGGTGTTCATTCATGTGGCTGGTTTATTTGGTTCATGTTATATGTTTCTTCATTTACCGGTTTGTATGTGTATGTTATAAAAGGTTAAAATCATCTGTTATGGACAAAACACTGATTCACCCCCCCATCTCAGTGTTCTTGGGTTCATTGTATTCCAACAAATTCAACCACAAAACTCTAGACCTACATTGAAATTCTACATAACATCAAAGAACCATAAAATATGTAAAATCATTAACTCAATCAAATAATATCATTAACACATTTGATGGGTTTTATCTTCATTACTCTCCTATCTCCATTGATCGTGTTTCGTATGGTTGCTCTCAGATTTTATTCTTGCACAAGAGCTCAATGGAAAATAGGTAGTGATTGTGATGATGTAGGTTGAAGTAGAAATTTTCGCAGATTGTAGGTATGATTGAACTTGATATATGTGGAAAACAGAGGGGAAGAATCCTCTTTTATATAGAACATCTTGAAAATGAAGGGATATGATTAAGAGGTGGAATAGAAGATGGTCTGCTAAGATTGAAGGGCAGGTAAATGAAATAATAAAATAAAGGGAAAGTGGTTACAGATAAATTAAGAGATGAATGCCACTTGTCATAGAAAGAAAAAAGCTAATGAATTGGTTAAATAATAATCTATTTAATGAATAGGAGGAGGAGCCACATAAACAAAATATTTATTTAATTTGTGAAAGGGGAATTTAAATAAATAAAAAATCTTTATTTAAATTATGATAAAAAAGGGCTAGAAAAGGATTTGTGAATTAATTAAAAAAAAAAAATTCAGTTAATTAATAGAAGAAAAGGGGATAATTAAATAAATAAAAATATTTATTTAATTAAGCTAGGACAATTATAGGTGTTTATAGATTGTAATCTTGAGTTTGATTTCTATGAACACTATATTTATGGTAAACAAAATTGTGTTGAATTTTACTCTAGTTCTCAAAAATCTTCTAGGTTGTTAGACTTGATACATTTTGATGTTTTTGGTAATATTAATGTTCCTTTGATTTCAAAATATATTTATTTTGTATCATTTATTGATGAATTTAGTGTGACATTTGTTTATTTTCTTAGAAGTAAATCTTAAGTCTTCTTGATTTAAGGAGTTTAAGGTTCTTGTTGAGAAACAAACTAGTAGAAAGATTGAGTATTTGAGGACTGACAATGGTGGTGAGTTTTTTTCAAAAACATTTGATGGGTTCTATATAGACCATAGGATTTAGAGGCATATGATAACTCCATACACCCCTTAATAGAATGGAGTTATAGAGAGGATGAAAAATATGCTGATGAAGAGGGCTAGAAGAATGACTAGTGGTGTTAACCTCAAACAAAACTTTTGGGCTGAGTTTGTATCCACTACCTGCTATCTGGTAAATAGATCTCCTACATCAATACATATTGATAAGACACCTATGGAGGTGTGGTTAGTAAATAATCTTTATATGAGACATCTTAGAGTATTTGGTTGCAGAAGCTTATGCTCATATTTTGAGTGAAAACATCTAAGTTATAGAACAAGGTTGTTAAGTGTATCTTTATCAACTATGCCATTGGTGTAAAAGGGTACAAGCTTTGGGATCTAGTGATAGAGAAGGTTCTCTAAGAAGAAGTGTTAGTTTTAGAGAGATGAAACCTTCCATTATTGAGATAAAACCAAAGAAAGAGGAGAAACAAAATAAGGAGATAGCTTAGATTCCCTCTACCCTTGAGAAATTAGAACTACAAGATCCTGGTGGACCTAATGATGAGGAGATCTCTAGTAGCTTTGAAAGTTTAGAAGCTTAAGAACCTGAACCTCACCCATTGAAGAGGTCTACTTGTGATAGCGAGAAACCTAAAATATGTGGTTATTCACCAAAAAAGGTTTGGATATTCATTATTAGATTTTAGTGTGTTTTTTTCATTTGACTACTAACATTAATGAGCCTAGGACTATTAGAGAGACTGTTATTAGTGTTTAAGAAATGGGTTTTCTTTCCCCATGATTGGCTAGGTTTTTTCAAATTTTGAGTCAGATATGCTTTTAACTGCTTCAAATATGTGTTAGGTCTTTAAGGGTTAACGGTTTTAGCTTTAAATCACTCAAATGTTTGATCAAAACCCTCTGGTTTCTATTCTTGCATTACTTTATTCACTTAAGTAATGGGTCTTGGGGTCATGTGAAGTGTCTCCCCTTGTTATCTACCTAGCCAGTTGTTAAATAATCATAAAAAGTCTATGCCTTATGTCTTTTGCCTTCTAATGTTGTCAGGTCTAGTAAGTGTTGCGCAACTTCCAGATGAATCTATGACTTTTGCCATTTCATTAGGCAAAGTTGCGGGTGTGTTAAGCTATGCAAAATAGTGAAAGGAAAAAGCATGTTCTACTGTGTGCATTTGATTTGGTTTAACAAGACTCCATCTCACTCAAGATCTAATGGCTGGCGTTGATTCGTAGCCAAAACGAGTGAGTAAATTACCTTTCACGAAATGGCGAAAAAGTTTGGTGGGACCCAGCGATGAAGACTTTTCCATGGCTAAAAGGTGATCAAGTTCAAAAGAAATCAACAGCTCTCATTGTTTCATGGCTGATAGATGCTCACATGTTATGCCCTGCGAAACAACGAAAGGTTTTTGGCTCGGGCAAAAGAGGTTTATGAGAAGCATAATAGATGTGCAAGTTCCCAAAGATCTAATGGCTAGCATAGTTTCATAGGAGAAAGATGCTCGAAAGATAGCTTTCATGAAACAGCGAAATGACATGGCGTTCCAAGCAAGTAGCCCAGCTAGTTAAGATGGCAAGTAAGATAGTGACTTGTGGCTGAAGATCAATGTGGTCAGCAAATCGGATTTAAGGATTAAAAGGTGGGTCCAAGAAGATGAGTCATGCTACGGGATAAGAAGTGACTTGGCAGATACAGGTGGCAAGGATAAAGTGGATCCTGATGTTTTCTCTTAGCGAATAAAAAGTTGACATGTCATTTTAGGAATGACTAGACACCAGGTGGATAAAGCTGAGTCAGACAAACCATGTCTGCTGGATTCAAGTAGTTTGTTAAGAATTGGGCAAGTTTGATATGATCTAATGGTTTGCATGAGTTCGCAAAGGCAAGATGCTTGTGTTTTAAGGTTTGTGAAATGGCGAAAGAGCTAGTGGGCCCAAAGAAATAGATAAGGCATAAAGGTAAAAAAGGATCAACTATGTTTTGATCCAAGGTTTCTCATTGTTTTATGGCTGCAAATTAACCAAGGATTAAGGCCTACGAAATGGCAAAACAGAAAGAGAGTTTCTTCCCAGCATGATGTGGAATGACAACTGTTACTTCTTGTAAGGATTGATGGTGATGTGTCATAAGACACGTAGTTTCAAAAGGTGATTCAGGGCCCACTGAGGTGTAACCAGTGGTTATGCAGGAAATAAGACACGTGGTTAACTCTGAACTAAACCCAAAGAGTTTCCTAGAGATAATGGCCGAGTTCAATGTGGCATTTGTTAATTGGTAGATAAGTGGGGTAAGTAATAAAGGTCTCACTTAAAGGGTGGTCATCTCGAGATTGATCCAACACCTCTCATTGTTTCATGGCATGAAGGTGTAAGTAGATTAACCTCTATGAAATAGTGAAAAACCGTTAGCTGTCAAGATGAGGCGCGGTTAGTGAAAAAGTTGACGGTCCTGGTAGGGGTTAAAGGTCGGGCGATTAGAGTTCCATCTAATGCTTGGCGTAGCTTCGCAAAAGAAAAATGCTTGGGGGATAAAGCTAGTGAAATGGCAAAAAGGAGGTAGGGCTCGATGCAAAGGCAAAGAGGTTAAAACAGTGTAAAGACTGACCAAGTCTCATCTGATCGGATGGCTAGCACGATTTCGTTGAGCGAAATTGCAAGAATGTTATACTCTGTGAAATGGTGAAAGAGCGAAAAGGAAAATACACAGGCATGTTATGACCTGGTGGAGTGAAATTTTTGAATTCTTCTATGAATTCAATTCTGAAGGGACAACTGAAGCATGCGGTATCAATGTCGCAATTAAGAGCCCGACTACCATATATGATTTCGCATCAATTGAACAAAGGCATCATTTTGAAGAGTAGTTGTAGAGAAGTGCTTGCAGAGCAAATTTCTTTAGTTGCAGAGCAAATTTCTTCAGTTGCAGAGCAGATTTGTTCAGTTGCAGAGAAGATTTCTTCAAGCAAAAAATAGGTTCTCTTGTACTCCTGTTTGGCAAATACTTGACAATGTGTTTTAATTTAGGTTTTGATTTATTACAGAACAGTTGGGGCTAGTAATTAAATTGCCTACATAGTTTTTAAGATGGCACCTAAAAGAGAATTCTCAAGAAAGGTTAATTATCAAGAGAGGTTTATCTGTGATGATTTCCTAGAACAGTTGACATTGTCAACCAATGTGGCAGCAAAGGTAAAAGAACTAGTGCCAATGGTAGGTCCCAGAGACAACTGAGACGGGGGGGGTGAATCAGTTGTCTAATAAATTCAAACCAAAAAATAATTAACCAACTTAATGCTTAATACCGATAAACTAGTTAAGTGTGCCGGTAGATAGTGTTAATAGTAAATTGCTATACCGGTAAAGATTAATGAATGAAACATAAACATAGAGTCATCCACAACACATAACACCAATATTTTGTACGTTGAAATCCTGTAAGAGGAAAAACCATGGTGGGAAACCTTACCCACAATCAGATGATACTACTGTAGATAGTAAGCGTACATAAATGGGGTCTGCACATGTAGAAAGGCCAACAGCCTAGAGCTCACTTTCAATCACAAAATGGGAGTCACACTGACTACAATTGGATGGTTAAATCCAATAAGAATGTACTGCACAAAATAGCATCTTTATATGCTGAATTTAGTACCGGTGTAATGCTGATATGCTTCTACAAAAACCTAGCTTCACCTTCAAATGATGTCTTCATGTATACCTTTGCTTAATCTCCAATATACCTTCACACAATTCTTTTTCGCATTCCACACTTTGATCTTACATTTATATCATAATCTAAGACCAATTTTAGTAGGTCGGCTCTACAAGATATTACAATAAAAACATTTTACATACAATATAATATCCGATGCAATAATCGATTAAACATGTCGGCTTAATGCATTTACATCAATAATAAATCATCTCCATAGCATGCCATGCTGATCTGGAAAAGATAAACCTGTCGGTGTAACCCTAGATAACCCTGGACTTATTTGCTGGTAAAAGAAAATATGTAAATATGAATATATCAATGATTAATTCTTCAAAACAAAGTGTCCACATGATGTCTGCGACATTACCAAGTGTCTTCCATATCATTCCAGGTACCGGTGAACATTATATCCTGTCGATGAACCATATACTAGTAATTGTGCAATAGTTGCTTGCTTGCCGGTGAATGTTGCTGGATCTCCAAAGTGCTAGTTTTTAGTAGGTGTTGACATCAATGACAAAACCATACCAAAATACCAACAATCTCCCCCTTTGGCATTGATGGCAACGCAAGATGGAAAAACCATCAAAGTGCCAAAAGAAAAATGCCAAATACCAAAAACCAACAATCTCCTAAACAACAATCTCTCCCCTTGGGAGCAACATGTGTTTATCCAAAGATTTATTTTCAATACCAATCTCTCCTCAAAAGATAATGTGTTTTTCCATAGATATCTCTCCCCCTTTGACATCAAATGCCAAAGTTACAAAAATCAAGTTCATACAAAATACCAACTACTCCCCCTGAGAAGTAGCTTCCTCATCAAAGACCAGAGTAAAAGATTTGTCTTTCAATTCTATCGGTTGATGACAATCATCAACTGTCTAAGTCTCTACCAGTGGTGGTATGACTCCAAGCTGATCTCTTAGATATTCAAAAGTCTCCTTAGGCAAAGCTTTTGTGAAAATATCTGCAAGTTGTTCTTTGGTATTCACATAAACCAGTTTTATCTCTTTTTCTTCAACTTTTTCCCTTTGAAAATTCAGTTTGATAGAAACATGTTTTGTTTTAGAATGTAATACCAGATTCTTAGATATATCAATTGTTGTGGTGTTATCACAATATATAGTAATGGGTTCCTTGCATTTTACCTTTATGTCTTTCAACATTTGCTTAAGCCATAGTACCTGTGTATAGTTAGTTGCTGCTGCAACATATTCTGATTTTGCTATTGATAAAGATGTACAACTTTGTTTCTTACTCAACCAAGAAACTAATATTTTTCCAAGAAAGAATGCTCCTCTAGTGGTGCTTTTTCTATCATCCACATCTCCTACCCAATTTGCATCTGTGTATGCACATAGGTCAAAGCTTTCATCTCTAGGATACCATAATCCAAGATTTGTTGTGCCTTGTAAGTATTGAAAAATGCTTTTTACTATTGATTCATGATTTTCCCTAGGATTACTTTGAAATCTAGAAACAATACATACTGCATTCATAATATCAGGCCTGGTTTGTGTCAAATACAGTAAACCTCCTATCATAGATTTGTATCTAGTTGGATTAACAAGTGTAAATTCATCCCTTTGAGATAATTTGTCATTTGTAGTCATGGGTGTGCTTACCAGTTTAGAGTTCTCCATCCCAAATTTCTTTAGTAATTCTTTCTGTGAAATCTACAATCCTAAAAAGAATTTTATTTCTCCAATCATAGACATTTCAAATTCTTGTTGCATCTTAATAGAAAATTCCTTACATAATCCATCTTCTCCTCCAAAGATTATATCATCAACAAATACTTCAATAATCAAGATGTCATCATTAGTTATTGTGTAATATAAATTGCTATCTACATTTCCTTCAGTAAAACCAATCTTTAAAAGATACTTATCCAACCTTACATACCAAGCTCTTGGGGCTTGTTTTAATCCATACAGAGCTTTTCTTAACCTGCAAACCATATTATTGTCATTTGTCAAGGAAAATCCATTAGGTTGTTCAATATATACTTCCTCTTCAAGATCTCCATTCAAAAATGCACATTTAATATCCATTTGATAAAATTTGTAGTCCTTGTGAGCTACAAAAGCCAAGAATAATCTGACTACCTCAATTCTAGCTACCAGTGCAAAGGTTTCATTGTAATCAACTCCTTCTTTCTGAGAATATCCCTTACACACTAGTCTTTCTTTATTTCTAACAACCTTACCATCTTCATTTAGTTTGTTTCTAAATACCCATTTGGTTCCAATTACATTTTTATCTTTTTGTCGGGGAACTAATGTCCAAGTATTATTTTTCTCAATTTGTCCTAATTCTTCTTCCATAGCTTTAATCCAAAATTTATCTTCACATGCCTCACTAATAGATGATGGTTCAATTTGAGAAATAGGACATACCTCTTCATTTTCCAATCTTCCTCTTGTCATAATTCCTTTAAATTTGTTTCTAATTATCTGATCTTTAGAATGATTCAATCTTACATACCAGGGTGTCTTAGTTTGTTGTTGTTATTCAATTACTATGGAATCCTCTGATGACACTGGGGTAACTAGATCTTCATTCTATACTAGTTTAGGTTCATTTGTCACAATTTCTATTGCCGGTTCAGAGTCTATATACCTTGAAGTTCCTGTGAATTGTTCATCAGTCTTTACATTTGTACTCTCAACAATTTTTTGCAATCTTTTATTAAAACATCTATTTGCGTTGCTCTTAGATGAATAACCAAGAAATATTCCTTCATCACTTCTAGGATCAGATTTTCCAATATACTCATCTCTTCTAATATAACATTTACTTCCAAAAATTCTGAAATACTTAAGAGTAGGAGTATTACCAAACCATAGTTCATGAGGGGTCTTATCGGTTTCACCTTTGATGTGAACTTTGTTGAATGTATAGATAGTAGTGCTAACTGCCTCTCTCCAATATACATGTGGTAGATTTTCTTCTGATAACATACTTCTTGCTGCATCCAAGATACTTCTATTTTTCCTTTCAACAACTCCATTCTACTATGGTGTCCGAGGTGCTGATAACTATCTTTTGATTCCATTCACTTCATAGAATGTATTAAAGTCCTTAGATGTGAATTCTCCTCCTTGATATGATCTTAAACATTTGATTTTCTTACCGGTTTCTTTCTCAACCATTGCTATGAATAATTTGAACTTTCCAAGTGCTTCTAATTTTTCTCTGAGAAAAGTAACCCAACACATTCTATAATAATCATCAATAATTAGCATGAAATATCTATCACCTTGTAAGCTTTTAGTTCTAGCTGGACCACATAAATCAGTGTGAATTAAATCAAGAGCTTTATTGGATTTTTCTGGATTACTTTTGAAACTAGCTCTAACTTGTTTTCCAAATTGACATTCCTTACAAATTGTATTATGAGGTTTCACAATTTTAGGTAGATCTCTAACTGCCTTAGAAGTATTGATTTTTACCATGCAATGAAAGTTTACATGACATAGTCTCTTATGCCATAACCAACTTTCATCTATATGTGCAATTAAGCATGCCTTTTCACTGTTATTCAAATGAAAGATATTACCTTTAGTCTGATTACCGGTTACAATTTCCAAGCTAGTTCTATTCATGATTTTGCATTTTCCATTTTTAAATTGTAACTGAAATCCTTTCTCAACTAATTGACCAACACTTAAAAGATTATGCTTTAATCCTTCAACATAGTAGACATTGTCAGTGTTATGCTTACCATTAAGAGACATTGAACCCCTACCTTTGATTGAACAAGCTTTGTCATCTCCAAATCTTACTAAACATCCATTGTATTCTTGAAAGTTCAAGAATTTACCTTTGTCTCCTGTCAGATGATGTGAGCACCCTGAGTCAATTATCCATTCATCCTTTGCTTCAACTTTAGCTGCTAGGGCTTGTTCTACCAGTTGAGTAGTAGGTGATGGTTGATCTCCTGTTATAGCAACAAAAACCCATCCATTGTCTGTTGGATCCTAATCAGAATCATCAGTCACACCTTCATTAGCAATGTAACAAGAATTGTCTTTGTTCTTCTTAAATCTGTATCTTTGATATTCAGGATTTGGTTTGTATGTTCTTCTAGCTTCTTCTCTTAGTCTAGCATGTCTATCAAGGCATCTCGAAGCCATATGACCAATCTGTAGTGTCCTAAAATTGTGACACTTGCAATTTCGACTGCATTTCGGTCTTCACGATGGCGACGCAACACGGAACCTGAATGGAGACCCCGAAACTTGTCCACGACACCAAAAACTGCATTTTCAAGCACCCTAGCCTGAACCTCCTTTGCACCCTGCTGTCCCGGGAGGTGGGACCAGAGCGCCCAGCACCCTGGTCCTTTAGGACCAGGGCGCCCAGCGCCCTAGTCCCCCAGGACCATGGCGCCCAGCGCCCTGGTCCCTAGCCCTATTTTGGGCCTGGTCTCCTATGGGACTTCAGGTCTTTTTGTTTGCAAATTGGAAATAATATTTCCTGGTCGGCCTAAGGTCAGAAAAATCAGTCTTTTAACCCTAATTGGCAAGTATATAAACTACATTTTCCTCTCCCATTTAGAAAAAGAGGGTCATATGTGTACAAGCGTGGAAACTATACTCAAGCATTCAAGCATTCAAGCATTCCTTCAAGCAATTGATCATTTTCAAGTCTCCATTCAAGGCTAAGTGTTGCATTCAAGACAAGGATTCAACCATTAAAGAGGAGATCACTTACAACATATTACTACAACATACAACATACAATATCTATACCTTCGCACATAAGGATACAAACATCCTTACAACAAGGTATTAGTACTTGTTTTACATTACAGACATTTACATTTACAGCATTGCTCATTTCTTAGTTAATTCCAAAACCAGGGTTTGACCTAAAGGCAAACCCCTAATCCCTAACCCCCCAATAGTCTTCACTTTTCTGTGTGTAGGTTGCAGGTATGTGGCTGAAATTGAAGATCTGGAATCCTTGTGCAGAGACGAACAGATCCCCCTTCGTTTCGCGGATTTTTCGGAGGACCGTGGCGCTTGGGCGCCATCGTCCCGGCAACTTTTGCTCAAATTTGCAGGACAGCGCCGTATCGACATTTTACTGCTAATTCCAGGTCTGCAGCTTCATACTGTATTCCTATCTCAGTTTATAAGCGAATCTTTCTCACTTTCTATGCATTCCTAGCTTAATTCTTCTATGCACATTCTTTACAAAAGAGGGTAGCCTTGCTGTCATAACCCTTGAAACTCATTTAGCATCCAATCTTGCATTGCATGGGATTGGATCTTGTGGGTTTCAACCCCTCTTTTGAATGTAAAGTCTCTCCCCTAAGTGAAAACCATCAACCCTAGTGAATCTCCCTTCTCTCTCCTTGGAGTTGGAAGAGGGGAGAGCAACTAGGGTTCGATCGTGATTTTTCCGCTTTACATTTTGGTGAACCCGATGTGAACATCCTTCTGATTATTCATGGTTAGATCTGAAAATTGGATTCCTTGATTAAATTTCCATGTTTGGTCTTTTGCAAATTTTAGAGGTTGATTGCATAAAAACCCTAAATTTTCTTTTTAGTAATTGAACTTGTGAAATATCTAAATGTTAATGCTTGTTTCAGATCTGCCCTTCTATTACAAATTATCAATTCATATCTATGCTTTAATTTTGAAAATTAAGTGGTTAAGTGTCAAAACCCTAATTTTTAAAACCCTCTTGATTCAACCTTTGTCCGACAATTTCACTGATCAAAACATCTCCAAATCAGCTGTAACTTTGGATTCCGCAATAAAATCACAATATCTTTCATCCCTGAAAATTTGGAAAAAAGTTGCGAGGACCGTGTGCACTCCGAGCGCCATCGTCCCCGACATTTTTTCCGAAATTTTGGGAGCTAGATCTTACTGTATTTTCCTGCTAAAATCCAGAATTTTGGCTGATTTTATCAAATCTAACACTTTCAAAATTACAGTCAAAGTTGGTCTTGTGATTGCTTGGATTAAGGCTTCTAAACATTCAAAAATCATCGAAATTGAAATTTTGTGTCAAAATTGTGTTCTTACTATCCTAAATCTGAAAAATGTGTTTGCATTCATTCGAAATTTCAGTGCTTTATTCAAATTCTTACAATTTGTGACTTTTGAAATTAAGTGCTTAATTACAACAACTTTAATTTCCGCTTTCAAAATTGAATTTTGCGTGAAATTGAGTCAATTTTTAAATTTCAAAATTTGCATTGCTCTTGACATTCCCTCTAAAATCATAAAATTCAAAATTTCAGTTTCCCTCTCTTTTTCAAAATTCAAATTTTTGCATTTTTCGACAATCTTGGTAGGGTTCAATTTCGAGATTGCAACTTTAATTTGGCCTATCTACAGATCGTAAAACCACTCAATTTTTTCAGATTAGCTCTAAAATCATCATAACTTTCATCCCTGCAAATTTCGAAAAAAGTTGTCGGGACCGTGTGCACTCCGAAGCGCCACAGTCCCTGACATTTTTTCTGAAATTTCGGGAGATTGTCCTGATTGTATTTAACAGCTTAAATCCAGAAGATTGGCTGATTTTACTGAAAATTGTTACCTCTAAAATCAAAATTTTCTCTCCCTCTCTAGTGCATGAGTTTTACAACAATAAGCCCTACTTACACTATTCCCATTAGACGAAGCCGTAGAATTAAGTCTTTCCGAGGTTTAATTACCGAGGAGATGGAACCTAATTTGAATAGCCTTTTTAACGAGGACATGGGTAATTCTTCTAATCCTCCTAATGATGAAGAAGCTCTCCATGAGGTTTCTGAAGAACAAATTTTGAAATTGGATAACCAATTTGATGATTTTCGACAATGGATGTCTCAAGAATACCCCGATAGTCAAGCTCTTCCTTTAATTCAGGGTCTAAAACGTATGCTTCAAAGTGATAAGAATGGAATTGATATTTTGCGTGGTATTGCACACATTGTGGATTCGAATGTGATGCCTATGAAGAGTTGTGCTGAAAATTTGGGTTATACACAACCTCCTACTCAAGTCAATCATTCTATTCCTTTGATGACTTCTATTGCTAGCATACCTACCTTTACATCAAACATAATGGCTACTTCTACACAAGACATTCCTCCTATGATCACCAGTCAGGGGGGCAATCCTTCCTTTTCAATTAACCCTCTTCCTTTATTCAATCCGATTTCTTCATTCACTCCTTCAATGAGTGTCCCTATTATATCTCCACAAATGAACATGACGCAAGGGGGCAATTCATTCAATCATTCCATTCCTCCTTGTAGTGTTCCTCCTGTCCAATCATCTCCTATGACTAATTATCATAGGGTCCCATCACCTTACTCTTTACCTTCTTTCAATAACATAACACCTCCATCTCAATCTAACACATCTAATATGAACTCTTCGACTAAAGCGACCATTAACAATCTTGCACAAACTGTCTCTTCTTTACAGCAACAAATTGCTTCTATGAATCAATCTAAGTTTAGTGTGCCCACATTTGATGTTGCGAGCCCACTTTCTCTTGACATTGTTCGAGCTATCCCTCCTAAACATGTTGAAATCCCGCATTTGGAGCTTTATAATGGTAAAGGTGATCCTCTAACACATGTTAAGACTTTTCAAACAATATGTACTGATTTTGCTTATGACCAAAGGTTGCTTGCAAAACTGTTCACTAGAACATTAAGAGACAAAGCCCTACAATGGTATTTCTCGTTGCCTTCCTATTCTATTACTTCTTTCGAACAACTTGCAAATGCTTTCATTCAACAATTTCAAAACAATATAAGTCCTAAAGTTACTTTGATTGATTTAATGCATTGTAAACAAGGTGTTAAAGAAAAAGTGACTGATTTCATTGATAGATATAACAATTTGTATGCTCAAATTTCTTTTCCAGTGCCTGACAATGATATTCAAAGAATCTTTATTTCTAATTTACAAAAAGATATTCGAGACAAACTTCTATTTTCTGAGTTTACTTCTTTCCAACAGTTGTGTGCAACTCTTCACAATTATCAACTGACTGTGAGTCAAATGGAACAATCACATCCTATGGCTCCGAGTGATAAGGGTGATAGCAGTCAACAACCATTTGGGAAGTTTAAACCAAACAGAGATTCCATCAAATTCAATGAAAACATCATCAACAACAATGTGAATGCAGCATCAGGTGTGCCTCCTATTTCTAAATTTTTCAAGAAAGAAAGAAAGTATACTCCTTTGAATGAATCATTGCATAGTATTATGAATAAGTTATTGGAACAAAATGTGCTTAGTC
The DNA here is from genome assembly GCF_030272615.1 of Cryptomeria japonica. Taxonomy (NCBI): domain Eukaryota; kingdom Viridiplantae; phylum Streptophyta; class Pinopsida; order Cupressales; family Cupressaceae; genus Cryptomeria; species Cryptomeria japonica. Next base: position 488,714,027 of record NC_081410.1, on the reverse strand, counting down.
TTCCTCCTATAAGACAAATTGATCCTGCAAAGATTACTTCACCTTATTTTGATAACAAATCTTTTTGTCAATTTCATCGTCAGCCTGGGCATGATACTGAAAAATGTTTTTCTTTAAAGGGTAAAATTCAAGATTTGATTGATAATAATACTATTTCTGTTTCTAGAGTGAATGATAAAGGCAATACATCTGTAGCTCCTCCTAATCAAAATCTTCAGATTTTCACTGATCCATTACCTTCTCATACCTCTAATGCGATTGAGACTAATGATTCCTCTCTTTCATCTGATGGTCTTGTGTCTATGACTCCAAATGTGATTAACTTTGTAGAGAAGCAAGAAAACCCTAAAGAACCTTCCATCACATTTGATTCCAGTGAAACCATTAGGGCAGCTGATGGTCCTTTATACATAGTTGCAAAAGTCAAGAATACACCTTGCCGTGGAGTGCTTATTGATCCTTCGTGCATGGTTAATGTTATTACTGAAGAATTTCTTTTTACTTTGCAATTGAATCAAGTGATATATAACAAAATAGATGTGATTGTGAAACTATTTGATGCATTTTCTTCTCCTGCAATTGGTTCTATTACATTGCCTATTGAGGTCCATAACAAATCCCTTGATGTGAACTTTGCTATTATTCCTTCATCCGAACAATTTCGTGTGAAGCTTGGCTATCCTTGGCTATCTTCCATGAAAGCTATTGCTTCTCCTATTCATAAGTGTTTGAAATTTCCCCATAATGGTGAAGTTGTTACTGTCAATCATAGTCTCTTTAAACCAGCTGAAAGAACTTCTAGCATTCCTATTGATTACTTTTGGCCTAAACAATTCCAATCTCTTCCTCCGCGAAGTGATCATCTTTTCAAATCTTATCAAAAGCGGAAAACAGATATGATCCTATCTCTAAGTGAACCTGGAACACCCAAACTTGACATTTCTATCATTCTTGAGAAGGAAGTTCTTCCTTTGAAAGATAAAACTAATGTCTTTCCTCAAGAAGATTCGCAACCCATCCCTATGGATGTGACTATGTCTATATCTAATAAACTTCCTAAAAGTAGACCTATCCCTCCTCGTCATGATGGACTTGGTCTCCCAAATATTCCTCCCTTATATGGAGCAGTTCCTCCTCCTTCTTTTTATAGAGAGAAGAGACCTTCTTCTTCTCCTATTATCTAGCCTAAGAGACCACAACCTAAACACCCAAGTGATAAGGATGAGAACATTCCTCCTCCTCAATCTTCTTTACTTCCTACTAAGACTAGACGAAATCGTTCTACACATGAACGCCGATGAAAGCATCGTCTTAGAGCTCAAGCAGCTGCTTCTCAAACTTTGCAATCTCCAAAAACACCTTCAACAAGCATTATTCAATTTTCTCCAAAATCTCCAAAACATAAGATGCATGATGGTCTTGATCCTGTGTGAATTAAAGACCCTATTTTTATAAATCTTGATGATGCTATAGATGAAAATGTTATTCATGATGAAAATGTTACTCCTCTTGCTTCTGATAGTGAATATGAACTTGTTGATATTGATAACCATTTATCTAATGAATTTTCTAAAGCACTTATCCTAGCTCCTAGACAAGAACAACGTGGCTTGGAACATGAACATAGCCCTTGTTTGGATCTTGTGATAGCTCCATCTGGTGTGTTGAATGTTCCTCCTCTAGCGTGTTCCTTGCCTTCCTGAAACATTGATCAGCAAGATCGGGGGGTAGATGACGTGCTAGACTAGTTACATTAGCATAGCAGATTCTCTCCTCCTCTCTTGTGTTACTTCTTCTATACGTTATTCTCATTCTTCTATTTGTTGTCCTTGGTGTTGTCTACTTGAGGATGATGCAAAGCATTGAGATCTCTTTTGGTCTCTCTCATGTTGACTCAAAAGACACATGTGTTCCCTTCTTCTAGGTGACCTTCCTTGATTGGGGAATGAAGAACAATTATGCATACATAGATATGATATATATACATGAATTATCATACAGCATACTGACCCCGAGGAAAGTGAAGTCACCTCGTGCTTTGTGTTTTGTGTCTATTATCCTTGGGTTTATCTCACACTTGGGGGCTAAATCCTTGCGATAACGTGCTCCTTTCCTTTCTCATTTCTTATGTGTATCACTACGTTAAAACAATCACCCCCATTGAGGCATGTGCGATCGATTTAACGTAGGGGGGCATACACCCTGTCTATCCCTTCAGGATACATGAAAATTTCTTGGAGAACTCAGCTTTGCCTTGAAAATTTTTGGTATTTCTCTTGCATGACTCATAGTGAGGGAACCTTACTACCGATAGTCATGGTTCTCCCTCGTGATCTTCCCTTTTACTTTGTCAATCGAAGTCGTAAGATCCTTAGTCCACTGGGGGCTTGGTGTGTCTTGCCTCCTTGACGTGGTGAAAGTCTTTCAATATTGTTTCCTTGTACTTTACCGGAAGTATGAGCATACATACTCCCGCTAAAGTGGGGGCTAAATGTAGTGTCCTAAAATTGTGACACTTGCAATTTCGACTGCATTTCGGTCTTCACGATGGCGACACAACACAGAACCTGAATGGAGACCCCGAAACTTGTCCACGACACCAAAAACTGCATTTTCAAGCACCCTAGCCTGAACCTCCTTTGCACCCTGCTGTCCCGGGAGGTGGGACCAGAGCGCCCAGTGCCCTGGTCCTTCAGCACCAGGGCGCCCAGCGCCCTGGTCCCTGGCCCTATTTTGGGCCCGGTCTCCTATGGGACTTCGGGTCTTTTTGTTTGCAAATTGGAAATAATATTTCCTGGTCGGCCTAAGGTCGGAAAAATCAGTCTTTTAACCCTAATTGGCAAGTATATAAACTACATTTTCCTCTCCCATTTATAAAAAGAGGGTCATATGTGTACAAGCATGGAAACTATACTCAAGCATTCAAGCATTCAAGCATTCCTTCAAGCAATTGATCATTTTCAAGTCTCCATTCAAGGCTAAGTGTTGCATTCAAGACAAGGATTCAACCATTGAAGAGGAGATCACTTACAACATACTACTACAACATACAACATACAACATCTATACCTTTGCACATAAGGATACAAACATCCTTACAACAAGGTATTAGTACTTGTTTTACATTACAGACATTTACATTTACAGCATTGCTCATTTCTTGGTTAATTCCAAAACCGGGGTTTGACCTAAAGGCAAACCCCTAATCCCTAACCCCCCAATCGTCTTCTCTTTTCTGTGTGTAGGTTGCAGGTACGCGGCTGAAATTGAAGATCTGGAATCCTTGTGCAGAGACGAACAGATCCCCCTTCGTTTCGCGGATTTTTCGGAGGACCGTGGCGCTTGGGCGCCATCGTCCCAGCAACTTTCGCTCAAATTTGCAGGACAGTGCCGTATCGACATTTTACTACTAATTCCAGGTCCGCAGCTTCATACTGTATTCCTATCTCAGTTTATAAGTGAATCTTTCTCACTTTCTATGCATTCCTAGCTTAACTCTTCTATGCACATTCTTTACAAAAGAGGGTAGCCTTGCTGTCATAACCCTTGAAACTCATTTAGCATCCAATCTTGCATTGCGTGGGATTGGATCTTGTGGGTTTCAACCCCTCTTTTGAATGTAAAGTCTCTCCCCTAAGTGAAAACCATCAACCCTAGTGAATCTCCCTTCTCTCTCCTTGGAGTTGGAAGAGGGGAGAGCAACTAGGGTTTGATCGCGATTTTTCCGCTTTACACAATCTTATTACAATTGAAACATTTAAAGGGTGCTTTACCTTCATACTTACTTCCAACTGGACCTCTTGGCATTTTTCTTGCAAATAGTGCTTCAAGTTCTTCAAGCTCTTCATTCTCCTTCCTGGTTTCTTCAAGTTCTCTTGCATAAAAGGCTTTCCAGTTTGATTTGTCAAATGATGGAGTAGATGATGTTGATGCTTTAAAGGCCAAATTAGTCTTTATAGTAGCAAGAGGACCAAATTCCTCAATTTCAAAGGCTGAAAGTTTTCCAATCAATGTATCCCTAGTTACTGATGTATTAGGCATTGTTCTCAACTCATTTATAGCAGTAACCTTCATTTTATATGCCAGTGGCAATTCTCTTAAGATCTTTGAAACAATTTCATCCTCACTCAAGGTTCCTCCACAACATTTAATACCCAAAACAATTTCATTTACTCTTTCCATAAAAGCAGAAATCCTTTCATCTTCTTCCATTTTCAGATGTTCATACCTGACTCGGAATCTTTCAAGTTTTGCAATCTTAACTGTGGAATCTCCTTCATTTAGTGTTTCCAAATGATCCCAAATAGCTTTAGCAGTAGACCTATCTGATAATCCCATGATTTGTTGATCTGATAATGCACTCAAAAGTGCTTTTCTTGCTTTGCAATCATTCTCTTCATCTTTAGATAAGGTAGTTGGAGCAGTCTAACTAGCTACAGTAGCAGTATAACCATTCTTTGTAACTTCCCAGATATCTTTACCGATGCAATTCAGATGTGTCTCCATCCTGATCTTCCATATCCCATAGTTGGTTCCATCAAGTTTAGGACTGTCCTTCCTAAAATAATTAGTAGAGATTGGATCTCCTCAAGTTGTTAATCTTCTGCAAAAGAGGACTATGCTTTGATACCAATTGTTAGGTCCCGGAGACAACTGATAGGGGGGGGTGAATCAGTTGTCTAATAAATTCAAACCAAAAACCAATTAACCAACTTAATGCTTAATATCGGTAAACCAGTTAAGTGTGCCGGTAGATAGTGTTAATAGTAAATTGCTATACAAGTAAAGATTAATGCATGAAACATAAACATAGAGTCATCCACAACACATAACACCAATATTTTGTACGTGGACACCCTGTAAGGGGAAAAACCATGGTGGGAAACCTTACCCACAATTAGATGATACTACTGTAGATAGTAAGTGTACATAAATGGGGTCTAAACATGCAGAAAGGCCAATAGACTAGAGCTCACTGCTCAATCACAAAATGGGAGTCACACTGACTACAGTTGGATGGTTAAATCCAATAAGAATGTACTGCACAAAATAGCATCTTCATATGCTGGATTCAGTACCAGTGTAATGCAGATATGCTTCTACAAAAACCTAGCTTCACCTTCAAATGATGTCTTCATGTATACCTCTGCTTAATCTCGCATATACCTTCACACAATTCTTTTTTGCATTCCACACTTTGATCTTATAAATAAGATCTTACATTTATACCATAGCCTAATACCAATTTTAGTAGGTCGGCTCTACAAGATATTACAATAAAAACATTTTACATACAATATAATATCCGATGCAATAACTGAATAAACATGTCAGCTTAATGAATTTACATCAATAATAAATCATCTCCATAGCATGCCATGCTGATCTGGAAAAGATAAACCTACTAGAGTAACCCTAGATAGCCTTGGACTTATTTGTCGGTAAAAGAAAATATGTAAATATGAATATATCAATGATTAATTCTTCAAAACAAAGTGTCCACATGATGTCTTCGACATTACCAAGTGTCTTCAATATCATTCTAGGTACTGGTGAACATTATATCCTGTCGGTGAACAATATACCAGTAATTGTGCAATAGTTGCTTTCTTGCTGGTGAATGTTACTGGATCTCCAAAGTGCTAGTTTTCAGTAGGTGTTGACATCAATGACAAAACCATACCAAAATACCAACAGCTAAGAGCTCCTCACCTAAAAATAGGAGAGGGATTATATGATAAGGGTAACTAGCCAAGAGACCCTCAAATTGGGTTGTCTGGGTTGGGATTTTTTAAGGTTAGATTTGGCATGAGAAACTCCCCAGCCCCAATGAACAGTATCTAGAAGTTGGATGTAGGAAAATTGGTGGTCCCTAGAGTATTCATGGATGTGGATCTCCTAACTAAGATTGCACACAAATATGACCCAATCACAAGAAGTGTTAAGGATATAAGTGGGAAAACTCTCATTGAAATAAATAATGAGGAGTTCAGAAATGCTTTCGAGCTTAGTGAATTTACCAATTTTTTAGAACCTATTAATTTCAAATCACTAGCTCAGGTTTACAGTGTGCAGAGGAATCACCTTAGAAATGGGCCTCTTAAAGAAATCTTTGTGAAGATAGGTAGGTTAACAGTTGTAGGACCTAATACTGAGTAGCCTTTTTCATTAAATTTGTTTACCCTTAGGGTCAAAGGATTATATTGGTCACTCTACCAAATTCTAGGAGAAGATGCTAAGGCAAATATGCCAACACATTACATGCTAATGATTGCTCAAATTTTGAACCCTTCTTTGGCAGTAAACTTTGACTATGCTTCCTATATTACTGATGCCATCCATGAAGGATTGATAGGAAGAAAGAATTGGAAAGTGGATAGGCCTTTTGGATGGTATTCCCTCCTCATGCATTTATTTTTATTCAAAGGTGGTGACTATTTTGCAAGTGGAATGGATATTGTGAAAGAGAAAAATGGAGAGAAGATGCCAATGCAGTTATGGAGTACAATGTTGTCATGGGACAGAGAAGATGCAAGCTTCTTGAAGTTTCATAAATGTTTTGCATCTAAGATTAGGACTCTTATCTGTTCAGAAAATCCAATAGTTCCTAAGGTTCTTTTGGAATTCATTAGGCCAAAAGAATTTGCCGAGAATGTTAAAATTGTCCATAATTGGGGTGATATCTGCTTATACCCTATCTCCATAGTTTTCAAAGTATATGGCTTCAAAGACACTCCATTTTTGTTGCCCTATCAGGTCCCTCTTAAACTGGGAATTGCAGAGATCCTTAGGCAGATTGGTGGTGTGCAAGAGGCAGAGTTAACAGGAAGAGGTAAAGGGACCATTTTCCATATAGTTACCATAGCACACCAATTTGTGATAATTACAGGAGGTTGAAAGTGTTTTGAAGATTTCCTTCAACCGTATCATTTGTCAACTATAGTATCCCGATGTGTTGACCCTGAAGATTTCTTCAACGGCATGTTCAGAAAGAGGGCAATATGCAGAGGTAGACCCCACCAATTCCAGTTTCCTGAAGACCTCATTAGGAATGAGTTTGATTTAGAAGAGAAAGAGTTGAGGAAGGAAAAGTGGGTGGCCTACAAAAAGACTTTAGACTTTGTACACCAATTTGACACTAGCTATGACCCTTTGTCTAGCTTTCACCCATTTGAAGAGAAGATAAAGCTCTTAATTCTTTGTTTTGAGGATGTGATGCAAACATTGAAAGAAAAGAGGGAGGTTGTAATTAAGAACAACCCTGAGAAAGAAAGACTGGTTCTAAATAGGTCTGCATCTACCAGAGAAATCCCTCCTAGTGATTACATGTTGCATAAGAAGTCCAACTATAGTGTGTTGATGCCAACAACAGGGGAGCCCTCTACTTCAAAAGGGAAGAGGAAGATACAGGATGTCATTGACATTCAAGAAAACCGAAAGAAACAAAGAGTGGGAAAAGAAGTACAATCTGATGAACCTTTGTACTCTCCATCTCAATCCCCTATTCATATAGGAGATGAACAAGCAGTAGCTGAGCAACTGTTACAATTAGGCAACCTTGGAGAGATAGCATACACATATGATGAAGTGGAAGAGGGAATGCTAGAAGAGCCCCTTACTACTGAAATCAACATCACTACTAATGAATTCAAAGGCTAAGAGTGGGACCCTAAGATCAAGCAAGCTTGTGAAGATTTCTTGGCTGATAATAATTTTGTCACATCAGGAGCTTTCATGCAATTTGTGTGGAAGTGGAACATTGATAAATTTAATGCTAGGTGTGAAAAGAGGAAAGGTGAGAAGCCCCACAGGGATCCACATCCTGCTGTGGTGGAGGAAGTTATAAAGCAAGAAATGGTTGATGAGTTTAAGACCATCACTCGTGAGTAGGGAAGAGACATGGTAGCACAGGCTGGGGTACTCATTCTCCCCGAATGGGACATAGCAGATGCCTTGGTTTTAGAGGCAGTAAGAAAAGAGACCAAACCTATGGAGGGAGTCACTTTCAGCAAAGGTAATGCTGGACTGGTTATGTGGTCTCTTAAAAGAGATGAAAATAAGAGGAATAAGGACACCTCAGGGTCAAGTTACCTTGGAGGAATGATAGTGAAAAGAGTGCAGAGCACTGGGCTAGTGGAAGTTGCTAGCATTGTGCTAGAGACTACAAAGTTTAGTGTTGCAGTAGCACAAAGGGAGGCTAAGGAAAAGGCAGATCTCCAAGTTAAGTTGAAGACAATTTTAAAAGCTTAGAACAATACGAAGGAAGAGGTAAGAGGTAAAGATAACATCATCGCCAAGCTACAAAGCCAGTTGGCAGGACAATACCATCAAGGTGAGTCCCCAACACTGATGATCTCCTCTTCTCCTGCAAGACCTCCACCTACCAGCCCCATTATTGAGTTCCGATCATATGTAGCACATTCTAGTTCTGAGTTGATTGAGATCACTCCCCATGAGTTGGAGAATTTAAAATAGGTTCAAGCCTTATATGCAAAGAAATATGAAGAGAGGGTAAAGGCTACAATTTTGAGTTTTTCTAACACTATAGGGTATTCACTAATGTATAACAACATGTGTAAGATTTTGGAAATGTGGAATGAATTAAATGGGGACAAGGCTGTATTAATGCCTATTTTTGATAAATGGAGACCCAGTGAGCAGGATATAGAACTGATTTGTGTATCCTATGATGAGGCAGGGGCTAACCCTATTATTAAATTTACAAATGATATGACAAAGGATTTAGTAAAATTGGCAGAAGGAGTAGATAATGCAGATAGAAAGATCAACTTGTACAAGAAAGAGTACACTGATCAAGTTTTTGAATTACTCCTAGGAGGTTTTGTTAGCCCAAACCAATTAAGGGACAAACAAATATGGCTTAAGGAGTTGGAAGCCAAATTGTCACTAAGAATAAAAAGAATTGTTAAATCTGAGAATGCCTCCATATTTGTCAAACAATTGAAGAGATTGAGAAAATCAAATCTCATTATGGTTTCCTGAATTTAGAGGTCAATAAAATGAGGAATTCTTGGAAGAGATTAGCCAAGACAAAAGAAAAAGTAATTAACTTCTCATGGCCTGTTGATGAGGTGTATCAGGAATGGACAAGAAATTATGATGTGCTTGATGTGGAGCAGTTAGAAAATGTTGCAACAAAACAACAAGAAGAAGAAGTTGCAGATGTTGAAAGAGACTTGTAACCACATTTGTAAAAGGTTTTGTAACTTCTTCTTGAGAAGTAATGATTGTAACAAACTCTCCCAGCAAAGTTTGAAGCTATGTGTGCATCGATATTGTTATAAATGGATACCAGGACTAAAAAATAGGGGACTGCAAGGAATTGTGAGAAAACGCTAAAAAAATTTATCTGAGATTTTCTAAGTTTTAATGGAGAATATTCAAAGGTTTTTGTAATACTTTTCTGAAGAAAATATCAATATACAAACCATTGGTTTTGAGTTTAAACTTTGTGTTGTCTTCATGTATGTTTGCATGTGTTTACTATTTCATTCTGAGTAATCTAGGGTTATTTCATTTGAATATGGGTTGCAAGGCAACTTTTAGTAGATATGTTTCTTAGCTTTTCTCTTCAAGAGGGGAATTAAATATGCAGGAATAATTTCTACTAGTAAATTCTTTGCGGGACACTTTGAATTTTGATGAATATAGTTTAGTTTGATATGAATAAACTCTTATGTGTGTCAGGCATGTATAAGGATCTACAGAAGCCAAACTGATGGAATATGTAGAGATATTTGATTGTGGAAGTATTGTTTGAACTTAGATGACTCTGTGACCTTGGATAAGGCACTGGTGTAGATCAAGGTTGTCTATTACATATCTTGTAGGTCAATACTGAACATGAGCACAATTTTCATTCCTTTGTTTTAGTTAGTTTTAAAGTGATTAGATCCACTAGTTTTTAGACTGGTTTGCTATGGATTTATCGTTTAGAAGTGTGAATTTAGTTCACAAAGGTATACTCACCTAAACTTTGAATAAGTTCAAAGTGTAGAAAGTTAATCAAACCTTGTCATATGTTGTCCTGAAGGTTTCTTCTCTTTAATCTCTCTTTTGCATACAAATTTATCATAGCATTATAAGGATTTTAAAGTGAATCAGATTTTGAGAACAACAAAAGTGGCGACTTTGCTAGGGAGAGTCACAATAAGGATCCAGATGCAGATTTGTGCCTAGATTTATAAGGAAAAATCATCGTGTGTTTGTGGTATCAATTGATGCTTCGGTGAATATAGCAGTGGTGTCTAGAGGTCCCTTTTGGGAGTTCCCTCTATTTTTTGTTGATTTTTTATTTGGTCTAAAGTTGTGTAATGTTTTATTCTAAGCTTGTTTTCATAATTCCCATAGTCTTGTGGGTGGCGACTCTATTATCTTGGAACCAGTCCTTGTGAAATACATAAAATTCTAAAAAGGAAGACAAGCATAATGCAAGGAGTAAAATACACCAGATCATTCATGAAGAAGCATCCTCATGAAACTTTGCAAGAAGATTTGCTAGAATAGTCACGAAGAGGTCATAAGAGATCAGTGCTTCACGAACCATCAAATGCTTCTTGGGTGCAAAAGAATAATAATACCGGTAAGACACCTGCTCAACCTATTTATGCAAAGTCTAATTCTTCTTCTAGAGATTCTAAACATGATATATTAGGTTTCCATTCTGGATTGTTTGGAAATATAGATAATGCTCATGCTTTAAATCAAGATATATCTCATGTTAGTGTGTCTACGAGAGATAGGACTAGTTCAAATGCAATCAGACATTTTGTTCCTAGAACAATTGATGGAAATATTAGCTTGATTGATATAAATCAAGTCAATATATCTGACTCTAAGGAGAATTTCCCTAATGAAGATAAAGTGTCACAAGAAATAGAAGATTTAAATAGAAGGGTTCACCACTTAATCTCTTTAAGAGCCCAAAAGGAAGCAAATAAGGAGAAGGAAGTCAAAGCAAAACTAATGGAGAGAGATAGGCTTCTTAGACATATAGCTGATCTTGAAGTATTGGCTAAGGAAAAGGAAAAGAGTGATGATGAAGGCCCTGCAATCAGAGAAATTCTGATCCCTAAGGCCAAGCCAATATATTGGTCAGTAGTCCAACCAAACAGGGAAATGCGTAGTGATTCACATCCTCCTAGGAATAATGTTGATAAAGGGAAATAGAAATGGGTGGATGATGGAATTGGATGTAGAGATACAGAAGAGATTTCTCATAGGCTTTCAGCACATGAGAGAGAGATGGAAAGAATGAGGAAGGAAAAGGAGGATCTACAAATGGAGCTAGAGAAAGCTGAGTTGGAAGCAGCTAATTAGGAAGTCAAAAGAAAAATTAGCTACCTAAAAGCTCCCCCTATCATTTTTCCATCAGGAGATCTTAGTAATCCTAATCCTCAGCAAATTTCCCTTCCCCAGGTTAAGATTCAGCCTACTATGCCTACTAATATAGCATCAGTGAGTCAAATCCCTGTGAACAATCAACATAGCCAAATATCTCAGTCCCCAATTCCAAAAGTCAGAATGAACATGGGAAACAATAATGTTACTAACCCTTTTTAAAGGAGACCTATCAATTTGGAGCAGTATAGACAATTGTTCTTTTATGGGATCCCAGGATATCCCAACCATGTTCCTACTAAGTTAAGGGACAGACTCCATAAGTTTGTAGGAAATAATGTAATTAGTGTTGACGAACATTTAAAATATTTTGGCAACCTAATAAATGATTATGAGATAGTGGATGAAGATGTTATAATGAAATTGTTTGTTCAGTCCCTAGTTGATGATGCAAGAGATTGGTACAAAGGTCTTCCAGTTAATAGCATTGGGTCATGGGAGGACTTTAAGAATTGTTTTCAAGAACAATATGGTGACAAAACAAATGTGAGCTTCATGCTCAATGAATTTAATAACATCAAAAAATCTGATAATGAAATGGTCACCAATTTCAATGCTAGATTTCAAAAGGCCATGCATAGATTATATCAGGTGATGAGGTTAGATGATAACATGTGTTTGAACACCTATTATAATGCATTTGATTCTAAGATGGCCTATATCTTAAGGGATAAAAATCCACATAACTTGAGTGATGCATTTAGGATTGCCATTAATGTGGAAAGTAATATAAAAGCATCTGGGAAGATAGGAAGGAGAATAGATGGTAGGTTATGGCAAGAAACGAAACAACCTAGCAAAGCTACTAAGGAGGAAAACAAGATAGAAACGTTGGTAATTGCTATGAAGGATCTGACTACCAAGGTGAACAAAACAATAAGCTTCATTACAACTGGCAAGATAGACCCCCTAGACTGCATGACATGCCTTATAATACCAACTGGAAAGATGGCAAACCCCAAAATGAGAAGTCTAAAATTGCTCAAAATCAGGGTACCCCAGATCCCTTAAAAGGGAAAAATGTCCATAATATAGAAAATACTCCTTGGTGTATTGCATGTGATGGGCCACATTATCCTCATTAGTGTGCAATAGCTCAAGCCCTTGAAGAGTCCATGAGACAAGAAGCTAAGCCTGACATTAACATGTTTGAGACTATTATAGAAAGTGATGAGGAATCTATACAAAGTGAATACAGTGATGTGTTGGATAATGAAAGGTTTGTTCAAGGACAACTAACACTAGACTGACATCCTACCTTGAATGTGGTAACAATTGAAGATGAAGAAGTTCATCTTAGAAGGCCTAGTGAGGAAGAAGTTAATGTCTCACCAAAGCTGCTATTGCTAAAGAAAAACACAATTACAACTTAAGGAGCACCAAGAAGGACACTAATCAAGGTGAACCTAGTTCCATGTTCATAAAAGAGGTTACTCAAAAGGGGGCAACAAGTAGTGCTACTACTGTCCCTAAAATTGGTCAAGAAAAGAAGGAATAGGTTAAAGAGGTACCCAAGAGTACAAATGATAAAAGTGCCAATGATATACAAGGAGTTGCCTTAGCGAAAAGGGAAAGTCAGCTTAAGGTAGAAAGAGTTAGAGCTAATACTGAATTAAGAAATAGTTCCACATTTGACATGGCTCAAGCTCTTACACAAATGAAGGTTACTGTCCCATTAGTAGAATTACTGAAAATAAAAGAACATAGGGATGAAACTTTGTCTTTGTTTTCTAATATATCTAATAGTGACACAGTCCTACCCACCGGTTCAGCTAAAATTGGAAAGGATTAGGAACTCCAAACCCTAGAGGTTTATGTTGGAACCACTATTACTCAAGAGCCTTCACAAGTAGATCCTTTTTATGTTACTTTGTTAGTAAATAATCGATTGATAAAAAACTGCATGATAGATTCAGGAGCTACTGCTAATGTAATGCCCTATGATGTTATGAAAGAATTAGGACTGTCTGTAACTACTGTATATGGAAAATGCTATGCTATGGATAACAGGGAAGTACCTATGATAGGTACAATGAGAGATGTTGAAGTCAAAATAGCAGCATTCCCTAAGGCAACTTATAAAATGGATGTTATTATTACTGACACTAAACCCCATTATGGTATGTTGTTGTCCAGGTTGTGGGCAGCAGTAGTAGGAGGAAACATCCAACTAGATTTTTCTTATGCCACCATTCCAATCAATGGGAATCAGGTCAAGTTGTACAGAGAACCACGTGCTCCTAGGGTAATTGAAAATGTAGATCCTAGTATGCTCAATTGTATGATTGATGTGGATCTTGATAATTTCATACTACAACCAATTTTACCCCAGTTGAAGAATACTGACCCCATTGTGGTCAAATTAGAATCACAACAACATGGTTTATGGCAGATGTATTTTGATGGAGCTTTCTCCAAAGAAGGATTTGGAGCAGGGGTTCTTTTTGTATCTCCATTAGGTATAACTTTTAAATATTCTTTCTTATTGGCTTTCCAGTGCACAAATAATACTATAGAGTATGAAGCCCTATTATTGGGACTTGAGGTTGCAAAAAGGCATGGAATCCAACTGTTGACAGTCTTAGGGGATTCATAATCGGTTGTCTCTCAGGTAAGATCCAAATATGCATCCAAAAATGATAGATTAAAGAGGTATAAGCATGCAGTTTGGGATGTCATTGAGCATTTTAGTGCATTTTCTATTCATTGGATAGAGATATCAAAGAATATTATGGCAGACTTTCTAGCTAATGTCACATTGAAAAATGATGATGCAACACTAACCAACATCTCCACTATGGAAATAAAATCTAGGCCTGCAATCCCTGATAATGTGTATAATTGGCAAGTTTTTGCTAATGATGAAGATGTTATTAGGTTCATCCAATGTGTTGATGATTATGATGGACAAAATATCGATTGCAATGCATTGGTGGAGGTGGTTGACAATAAGGAAATAGTGTTTGGAAATGACTTGGTCCAGTTGGAAACAAATGAGATACCTAAAGGGCTGGTAGAGCTAGAGAGCATGTTCAGTTACAATGATAGTCACTTACATCAGCAGTCTACCACCAAGTTAGAAGAATTGGAGGAGGTAAACCTGGGGACTGAATCATCCCCTAAGTTAGTATACATTGGCAAGAAATTACACCCTCATGTCAAAAATAATCTTATTAATTTATTGAAAAGATATAAACATGTTTTTGCTTGGTCTTATGAAGACCTAAAGGTGTATAGACAAGACCTTTTTCAGCATGAAGTTCCCTTACTTCCAGATGCTAAGCCTTTCAGACAGAAACAACGACCTATTAATCCCCTGTTGGAAACTAAGATGCAGCAAGAATTGACTAAGTTAAGAGAAGGGGGGATTATCAAACCTATAAGACCTTCTTCATGGGTCTCCAATTTAGTCCCAGTAAGAAAGAAAAATGGGAATATTAGATTGTGTGTGGATTTTAGAAATTTGAATGTTGCTTCTTTAAAAGACAATTACTTTTTCCCCAATATGGAAGATATACTGCAGAGAGTAACAGGTTGTGATGTTTTGTCCATGATGGATGGTTTTTCAGGATACAATCAAGTTTTAGTGAGGGAATCTGAACAGTTTAAAATTGCTTTCACTACTCCATGGGGAACATATGTCTATGTAAGAATGCCATTTGGATTAAAAAATGTTGGAGCTACATTTCTGAGAGCTATGGATGTAGCCTTCAAAGAATTCATCAGTATCATCATGGTGGTTTATCAAGATGATCTAACTTGCTTCTCTAAAAAGGCCGATGACCACTGTGGACATTTGGAAAAGGTGTTCAATAAAGCTTTGGAATTTGGTGTGTCATTAAATCCCAAGAAATCTCATTTTGGGGTCACTGAAGGAAAATTATTTGGGCATATTGTTTTCAAGGAAGGGGAGAGAATAGACCCTAAAAGAATTGAAGCAATAAACAAAGTGTTTGAACCGAAGAATGTTAAAGGTATTCAATCCTTTTTGGGAAAAGTAAATTTTGTTAGAAGATTCATTGCAAACTTTGTAGAGATAGTGAAACCCATTGTCAAGTTGCTCAAGAAGGATACTAGGTTTTGTTGGGATCAAGAAGCCTCAAAGGCTTTTGCTGAAATTAAAAGGGCCATTCAGGAAGCACCAGTGCTGAAATCTCCTAATTACAGTAAGCCCTTCTCTCTGTTCTCTTTTGCTTCATACCATACAATAGCTACAGTGTTGTTACAAAAGGATAATGAGGGATATGAACATCCCATAGCTTTCTATAGAAAGTCTTTGCAAGTAGCAGAATTAAAATATGAAACCATGGAGAAACGGGCTTATGCTTTAGTTAAAGTTGTTAATGCTTTCAGGCCATACCTGGTGAATGCCAAAATCACTACTTATGTCCCACATGTTGTAGTTAAGGATATTTTGTCCCAGCCTGAGTTTATAGAAAAAAGGTGCAGATGGATCAATAGAATCAAAGAATTTGACTTGGAAATAAAGATCACCAAATTGGTGAGAGGCTTACATCTGGCCAAGCTCATTACTGAATCTAATCTTTTGAATGTTGAGATACATAATGTTGAAATCAAAAGTACTTCAGTCACTAGTATTGAAAGGCAACCATGGTATTCAAAGATAGTCCGATTTTTAAGAGATGCTACATTCTCAGAAGGAATGACATATAATTAGAGAAGAACTCTAAAACTCAAGTCACAAAAATATGTTCTCATTCAAGGTGATCTATTTTGGAGAAAAAGAGATGGAGAACTACTAATGTTTTTGGATGAATTCCAAGCTAAAAGGGTGTTGATTGAAATGCATGATGGAGTATGTGGAGGCCATTACTCTGCTAAGACAATCGGTGGTAAGATAATCCGGGCTGGGTACTATTGGCCTACCTTATTCAAGGATACTCATGAACATGTTAGGAAATGTGACCCATGTCAAAAAATTTCATCCAAATTGAAGTATTAAGGAGCTTTACCCCTAAATCCAATCACAGTGGAAGCCCCTTTTGTCCAATGGGGCATTGATTTTATTGGAGAGATTGTTGAGAGATCAGAAAGAGGTCATAGATGGATCATAGTAGCCACTACTTATTTTACTAAATGGATTGAAGCTATTCCCACAAGAAGAGCTACGAGTAAAGTTGGCATTGACTTCCTAATGGACAATGTTATAACTAGATTTGGAATACCTGCAAAGTTAGTAATGGATAATGCCATGAGTTTTAGGTCAAAAGAGTTTGTTGGATTTTGTACCAGTCAAGGAATAATTATGTCTTACTCTTCACCTTATCATCCTTAGGGAAATGGACAAGCTAAATCTAGCAATAAAGCCCTCTTGAATATTATCAAGAAAATATTAGAAGAAAACAAGAGGTCATGGTATCAAAAGTTGAAACTAGCTTTGTGGGCAAACAGAATAACAGTCAAGAAGGCCATTGGAATGTCACCTTTTGAACTGGTTTATGGTACACAAGTTAGATTGCGAATGAATAATCTTCTTCTAGTTTATAAATTCTTGCAAGATGAAGACATGGAGCTATCTGAACCTATGGAAAATAGAATAATCCAAATTGTGGAAGTGGAAGAGATCAGAACTCTAGGTCATAAGAGAAATCTAAAGATCCAATTGCAGTCCAAATACCTTTTTGATAAAAGGACATCCTTAAGGAAGTTTCAAATTGATGATATTGTTCTTCAGTGGAATGCAAGAGGACAGGAAAACGGAAAACACAAGAAATTTGAATCATTATGGATTGGCCCTTTTGTGGTCTATGATTTAAATAGAAAGGATTCTTATTTTGTGAAAAATATGAATGATGAAGTACAAGAATTTCCAGTGCATGGACAGTTCCTGAAACATTATTTCTCTTGAAGTCCATGCATAGTAGGTCCTTTGTTTGTATATATTTTGTTTTCTTCCTGTTGTTTTTGTTTGGGTTTGTGTTTTGGTCTGTTTCTCCAGAGTTTCCTGAGTTTCTTGTGTTGACCTTGCAATCAACCATCCCCAGTCAGAGCCGTTGTTATCAATGTTTAAGAAATGGGTTTTCTTTCTCCATGATTGGCTAGGTTTTTTGAAATTTTGAGTCAAGTATGCTTTTAACTGCTTCAAAGATGTGTTAGGTCTTTAAGGGTTAAGGGTTTTAGTTTTAAATCACTCAAATGTTTGATCAAAACCCTCTGGTTTCTATTCCTACATTACCTTATTCACTTAACTAATGGGTCTTGGGATCATGTGAAGTGTCCCCCCTTGTTATCTACCTAGCCAGTTGTTAAATAATCATAAAAAGTCTATGCCTTATGTCTTTTGCCTTCTAATATTGTCAGGTCTAGTAAGTGTTGCACAACTTCCAGATGAATCTATGACTTTCACCATTTTATTAGGTGAAGTTGTGGGTGTGTTAAGCTATGCGAAATAGCGAAAGGAAAAAGCATGTTCTACTATGTGCATTTGATCTGGTTTAACAAAACTCCATCTCGCTCAAGATCTAACGGCTGCCATTGATTTGTAGCCAAAATGAGTGAGTAAATTACCTTTCACAAAATGGCGAAAAGGTTGGGTGGGACCCAGTGATGAAGAATTTTCCACGGCTAAAAGGTCATCAAGTTCAAAAGAAATTGATGACTCTCATTGTTTCGTGGCTGATAGATGCTCACATGTTATGCCCTGCGAAACAATGAAAGGATTTTGGCCCAGGCAAAAGAGGTTTATGAGAAGCATAATAGATGCACAGGTTCCCAAAGATCTAATGGCTAGCGTAGTTTCACGGGAGAAAGATGCTTGAAAGATAGCTTTCACGAAATAGCAAAATGACATGGCATTCCAAGAAAGCAGTCCAACTAGTTGAGATGGCAAGTAAGATAGTGACATGCAGCCGAAGATCAATGTGGTTAGCGAATCAGATTTAAGGATTAAAAGGTGGGTCCAAAAAGATGTGTCATGCTGTTGGATAAGAAGCAACCTGGCAGATATAGGTGGCAACGATAAAGTGGATCCCGATGTTTTCTCTCAGTGAATAAAAAGTTGACATGTCAGTTCAGGAATGACTAGACACCAGGTGGATAATGCTAAGTCAGACAACCCATGTCTACCGGATTCAAGTAGATTGTTAAGCATTGGGCAAGTATGATATGATCTAACAGTTTGTGTGAGCTCGTGAAGGTAAGATGCTTGTGTTTTAAGGTCTGCGAAATGGCGAAAGAGCTAGTGGGCCCAAAGAAACAGATAAGGCATAAAGGTAAAAAAGGATCAACTCTATTTTGATCCAAGGGTTCTCATTGTTTCGTGGTTGCAAATCAACTGAGGATTAAGGCCTGTGAAATGGCAAAAGAGAAAGAGAGTTTCTTCCTAGCATAACATGGAATGACATCCTTTCTTTTTGTAAGGATTGATGGTGATGTGTCCTAAGACACAGTTTCAAAAGGTGATTTAGGGCCTGCCGAGGTGTAATCGGCGGTTATGCAGGAAATAAGAGACGTGGTTGACTCTAAACTAAACTCAAAGAGTTTCCCAGAGCTAATGGGCGAGTGCCATGTGGCATTTGTTAACCGATAAATAAGTGGGTTAAGTAATAAAGGTCTCACTTAAAGGGTGGTCATCTCGAGATTGATCAAACACCTCTCGTTGTTTCGTGGCCTGAAGGTGTAAGTGGATTAACCTCTGTGAAATAGCAAAAAACTATTAGCCATCAAGATGAGGTGCGGTTAGTGAAAAAGTTAACGGTCCCGATAGGGGTTAAAGGCTAGGAAGTTAGAGTTCCATCTAATGCTTGGTGTAGCTTCGTGAAAGGAAAATGCTCGGGGGATAAAGCTTGCAAAATGGCGAAAAGGAGGTAGGGCCCAATGCAAAGGCAAAGAGGTTAAAATAGTGTAAAGAATGACCAAGTCTCATCTGATCGGACGGTTGGTGCAATTTTGTTGAGTGAAATTGTGAGGATGTTATGCTCTACGAAATGGCGAAAGAGCAAAAAGGAAAATACACAGGCATGTTATGACCCATTGGAGCGAAATATTTGAATTCTTCTATGAATTCAATTCTGAAGGGACGACCAAAGCATGCGGTATCAATGTCGTAGTTAAGAGCCTGACTACCGTATATGATTTTGCATCAATTGAATGAAGGAATCATTTTGAAGAGTAGTTGTAGAGAAGTGCTTGTATAGCAAATTTCTTCATTTGCAGAGCAAATTTCTTCAGTTGCAAAGAAGATTTCTTCAATTTCAGAGAAGATTTTTTCAAGCAAAAAATAGGTTCTCTTGTACTCCTATTTGGCAATTACTTGAGAGTGTGTTTTAATTGACGTTTTGATTTATTACAGAACAGTTGGGGCTAGTAATTAAATTGCTTGCATAGTTTTTAAGATGGCACCTAAAAGAGAATTCTCAGGAAAGGTTAATTATCAAGAGAGGGTTGTCTATGATGATTTCCTAGAACAGTTGACATTGTCAACTAATGTGGCAGCAAAGGTGAAAGAACTAGTGCCACGAGCTCCTCACCTAAAAATAGGAGAGGGATTATATGATAAGGGTAACTAGCTAAGAGACCCACAAATTGGGTTGTCGGGGTTGGGATTATTTAAGGTTGGATCTGGCATGAGAAACTCCCCAGCCCCAATGAATAGTATCTGGGAGTTGGATGTAGGCAAATTGGTGGTCCCTAGAGTATTCATGGATGTGGATATCCTAACTCAGATTGCACACAACTATGACCCAATCACAAGAAGTGTTAAGGATATAAGTGGGAAAACTCTCATTGAAATAAATAATGAGTTCAAAAGTGCTTTCGAGCTTAGTGAATTTACCAATTTTTTAGAACCTATTAATTTCAAATCACTAGCTCAGGTTTACAGTGTGTAGAGGAATCACCTTAGAAATGGGCCTCTTAAAGAATTCTTTGTGAATATAGGCGGGTTAACAGTTGTAGGACCTAATACTGAGGAGCCTTTTTCTTTAAATCTATTTACCCTTAGGGCCAAAGGATTATACTGGTCACTCTACCAAATTCTAGGAGAAGATGCTGAGGCAAATATGCCAACTCATTACATGCTAATGATTGCTCAAATTTTGAACCCTTCTTTCGTAGTAACCTTTGACTATGCTTCCTATATCACTAATGCCATCCATGAAGGATTGATAAGAATAAATAATGGGAAAGTGGATAGGCCTTTTGGATGGTACTCCCTCCTCATGCATTTATTTTTATTCAAAGGTGGTGACTATTTTACAAGTGGAAAGGATATTGTGAAAGAGAAAAATGGAGAGAAGATGCTAGTGCAATTATGGAGTAGAGTGCTATCATGGGATAGAGAAGATGCAAGCTTCTTGAAGTTTGATAAATGTTTTGCATCTAAGATTAGGACTCTTATTTGTTTAGAAAATCCAAGAGTTCCTAAGGTTCTTTTGGAATTCATTAGGCCAAAAGAATTTGCTGAGAATGTTAACATTGTCCACAATTGGGGTGATATCTACTTATACCCTGTCTCCACGGTTTTTAGAGTATATGGCTTCAAAGGCACTCCATTTTTGTTGCCCTATCACATCCCTCTTAAAGTGAGAATTGTAGAGATCCTTAGGCAGATTGGTGGTGTACAAGAGGCAAAGTTAACAGGCAGAGGTAAAGGGACCATTTTCCCTATAGTTACCATAGCACACTAGTTTTTGATAATTAAAGGAGGTTGGAAGTGTTTTGAAGATTTCCTTCAACTGTATCATTTGTCAACTATAGTATCCCAATGTGTTGACCCTAAAGATTTCTTCAACGACATGTTTAGAAAGAGGGCAATATGCAGAGGTAGACCCCACCAATTCTATTTTCCTAAAGACCTCATTAAGAATGAGTTTGATTTAGATGAGCAAGAGTTGAGGATGGAAAAGTGGGTGGCCTACAAAAAGGCTTTAAACTTTGTACACCAATTTGACACTAGCTATGACCCTTTGTCTAGCTTTCACCCTTTCGAAGAGAAGATAAAGTTCTTAATTCTTTGTTTTGAGGATGCGATGCAAACATTGAAAGAAAAGAGGGAGGTTGTAATTAAGAACAACCCTGAGAAAGCAAGACTGGTTCTAAATAGGTCTGCATCTGCAAGAGCAATCCCTCCTGGTGATTACATGTTGCATAAGAAGTCCAACTACAGTGTGTTGATGCCAACAATAGGGGAGCCCTCTACTTCAAAAGGTAAGAGGAAGATACAGGATGTCATTGACATTCAAGATAGCCCAAAGAAACAAAGAGTGGGAAAAGAAGTACAATCTAATGAACCTTTGTACTCTCCATCTCAATCCCCTATTCATATAGGAGATGAATAGGAAGCAGCTGAGAAACTATTACAGTTAGGCAGCCTTGGAGAGATAGCATACACATATGATGAAGTGGAAGAGGGAATGCCAGAAGAGCCCCTTACTATTGAAATAAACATCACTACTAATGAGTTCAAAGGCCAGGAGTGGCACCCTGAGATCAAGCAAGCCAGTGAAGATTTCTTGGCTGATAATAATTTTGTCACATCAGGAGCTTTCATGCAATTTGTGTGGAAGCAGATCATTGATAAATTTAATGCTAGGTGTGAAAAGAGGAAAGGTGAGCAACCCCACAGGGATCCAGCTATGGTGGAGGAAGAGATAAAGCAAGAAATGGTTGATGAGTTTAAGACCATCACTCTTGAGCAAGGAAGAGACATGGTAGCACAGGCTGGGGTACTCATTCTCCCCAAATGGGACACAACAGATGCCTTGGTTTTAGAGGTAGTAAGAAAAGAGACCAAACCTATGGAGGGTGTCACTTTCAGCAAAGATAATGCTGCACTGGTCATGTGGTATCTTAAAAGAGATGAAAAGAAAAGGAATAAGGACACCCTAGGGTCAAGTTACCTTGGAGGAATCATAGTAAAAAGAGTACAGAGCACTGGGGTAGTGGAAGCTGCTAGCACTATGCTAGAGACTGCAAAGTTTAGTTTTGCAGTAGTAGAAAGGGAGGCTAAGGAAAAGGCAGATCTCCAAGTTAAGTTGGAGATAGTTTTAAAAGCTTACAACAATTCCAAGGAAGAGGTAAGAGGTAAAGATAGCATCATCGCCAAGCTACAAAGCAAACTGGCAGGACAATACCATTAAGGTGAGTCCCCAAGACTGATGATCTCCTCTTCTCCTGCAAGACCTCCACCTACCAGCCCCATTATTGAGTTCCCACCATCTCCAACACCTTCTAGTTCTCAGTTGATATAGATCACTCCCCATGAGTTGGAGAATTTAAAACAGGCTCAAGCCTTATATGCAAAGAAATATGAAGAGAGGGTAAAGGCTACAATTTTGAGTTTTGCTGACACTATAGGTCTTCACTAATGTATAACAACATGAGTAAGATTTTGGAAATGTGTAATGAATTAAATGGAGACAAGGCTGTATTAATCACTATTTTTGATAAATGGAGATGCAGAGAGCATGATATAGAACTGATTTGTGTATCCTATGATGAGGCAGGGGCTGACCCTATTATTAAATCTACAAATGATATGATAAAGGATTTAGTAAAATTGGCAGAAGGAGTAGATAAAGCAGATAGAAAGATCAACTTGTACAAGAAAGAGTACACTTATCAAGTTTTTGAATTACTCCCAGGAGGTTTTGTCAGCCCAAACCAATTAAAGGACAAACAAATATGGCTTAAGGAGTTGGAAACCAAATTGTCACTAAGAATAAAAGGAATTGTTAAATCAGAGGATGCCTCCATATTTGTCAAAACAATTGAAGAGATTGAGAAAATCAAATCTCATTATGGTTTCCTGAATACAGAGGTCAATAAAATGAGGAATCCTTGGAAAAGATTATCCAAGAGAAAAGCAAAAGTAATTAACTTCTCATGGCTTGCTGATGAGGTGTATCAGGAATGGACAAGAAAATATACCATACTTGATGTGGAGTAGTTAGTGTAGACACCCAAAAATGGTCAACGCTTGCGGGATCATACTTAAACATTTGCGCATTGCCTCATTTTAGGTTTTTGCGTCGCATTAACATTTCTCCTATGTCACGCACTTGGTTTTTATCATTTGCGACCATTGAGTCATTCTTCTACATTCTTCAATCATCTCGTCCTCGAATTTGGTCTTGTCGACAACACTATCCAGTCATGATTTGGATCGATCTTATCCTATTGTGTCAATATGCATGCTAATTTGTCATCATTTTGGACATCGTCAATCCTAATTAGGGTTTTGTCCTCCTGTCAATCTTGTGATCAATTTGTCATCAATCATTGCTCTCTTATCAATTTTATCATCAATCTTATCATTTTGGACATCGTCAATCCTAATTAGGGTTTTGTCCTCTTTTCAATCTTATCATCTGGCGATCGGTTTATCAATCTTGTCGTTTTATGATCGATTTGTCATCGATCGTTGTCATGTTTGATTTTGTTATTTTGGCGATTGATTTGTCATCGATCATGGTTGTTTTTCAATCTTGTCGCTTTGTAATCTATTTTGTCAACGATTCTTGTCATTTTGTGACCGATTTGTCATCGATCGTTGTCTGTCTCAATTATGTCAATTTGGATCAATTTGTCATTGTTCCTCATCAATTGGCACATTTCTCAATCAAATCATTTATCACATTGGTCATTTATCAATTTAAAATCATGACATTGATTATCTTCAATCAAGACCTAATTGTCATCCTTGCACTTCTAATTCGTCTTCTAGGGTTTTATGATTTATTCATTTAACCTAATTTGTCATTTCTCTCTCTAGGATTACTAAATTATTTATTAATCCTAGGTCTTCTCATTACAATTAAATCTTTATTTAATTGGCTAATTATTCTTCCTCTTGTAAATTAATTAATAAATGACAAATTATTAATTAATTTACCTAATTTCTTCTAGTTCCTAATTTCCTATTTTTCCATCAATTTCTAATTCTTAATTGTCATCAATTTCAATTTTCTAATTTTCTTAATTTCTAATTTCTTTTCCCTCCTATTTCATCTCCTAATTTCATGGGAATGACATTTCAAT